>NC_134493.1:24699021-25039021 GCF_040206685.1 Ascaphus truei | reverse complement strand
CGGGGATATCAAAAACCTGTCGAAAGTCCCGTCTGAAGGCCGCGTAATCGCGGGTAATATCAGGGCGTAGTTCCCAGATCGGAGAGGCCCATGCCAGTGCATTACCTGTGAGCAGACTATATACGTAGGCTACCTTTTTCCGGCCAGTAGCATACAGCTGGGGAGCCATCTCGAACTGGATCTCGCACTGGTTGAGAAAGCCACGACAGGTGTGTGGATCTCCTGCGTAGGGCCTTGGAGCCGGAATCTTCGGAACTGAAAATGAAGTGGAAGATAAGTCAGGCTGCGCCAGGGGTGCAGCCGCAGGAGGAGCCTGTAAAGAGCGGTCCGATACCTGTTGGGAGAGGAGAGCCACTTGATCCGTTAAGGCCTGTATTTGTTGGTACATGGCCGTCATCATAGAGTCCACAGTCTGGTCTGCGTCTTGTGGGCTCGACATAATGTTACGCCGGTGCTGCCCGCAGACCAGACCCGTTCCTTTCACTGAGGTGAGGAACGTATAGAAGCACGCACCCGCAGCAAAGCGAGCGTGTCCGGAGTGTGGTGATTTTGGCGTTGCCAGGCCAGGTGTATTTCGCTAGCAATACTTGCCGGTACCGGTGTAGAAATGCCGTTGTCGTTGCCGTTAGCCAAGGTCTGGGATTGGAGAATTCTGGAAGGTCGTTTGTCCAAGCAGGGGTCTAGAGCCAGAGAGAGACGTCCGCCAAGCCAAGTCGTAACCTGAGTGAATGAGAGAGAAAACGCCAGAGTAGTAATCCAAGTGAAAACTATGTCGAGCAATGAATGATAGGAAGGACTGGCATTATAAAGTGTGGCTGACCAATCAGAAGTGAAGGCAGACCTGGAGGACTGCGTGGAGCCATCCTGGATAGGTTCCCTTGATTGGCAGGCAGGTGAGGACTCTTGTCTTGACAGGAGATCATATTCCTGTATTGGGGGCGGGTCTTCACTGCCAGAGCAGTGAATAAATTAACTTCGCCCGGCGCGCGCTGTTCAGGCGCGCGCCCGAGCAACATGGCGGCCGCGTGAGGTACTGCTGGAAACCGGGGACGCCGAGGATGACGGGGAACCCCCAGAACCGACGGAGGTGAGTGGCGCTGGCGAGGGGTGCGCACCACGGCAGCAGGAGGGAATATATCAGCAGAGGAACCAGGGCGCGGGCGCCGCGATCCCTGATTCCTCACAAGCAGAAACCCTGCACTAATTTAGGACCGTAATATCCTCTTTTCACTACTGTTACCTCATATCTGTCGCAATATATTTATTAGTGCACATCACCACATAATTCCCTTAATGTTGATGGTGCTTTTCTTTTCCTTTTTCTCAGAAACATGTGCAGCATGAGGGCCAGCCAGAGCCCACTTCATTGGAAGTACAGCCGATACCAGCAATTTAATGCAAAAACTATTAAGTAAATATTTTTTTAATTTTTAAAAGATAGTAGTACAGCAGCAACACACAACCTTTTACAAACCACAGCTAAACCCTGCACAAATGGTTTCAGCTTGAGACTGCACCTCTATTTATACAACAAAAGACAAAAGACCAAATGCCACATCCAAGATGATAAATTATATAGTTAAATACTTATCTGTTTTTCTTCTCATAAGTAAAGGTCATTTAGTTAAATTATTTGAACAAAGCATTATAAGCCAGAAACCACACCAAGGTATGCCCCCTTTGCAGGTCCTAACACTAGCTGCAAATGTTCTCTTTAGTATACCAAGGTATACCAGATAGGTAGGTGGGTGGGCTGAAGTGTGGGCCTGCATTCCTATTTATTCTTAAGATGCCACATGTGGCTTATGGTCAGACAGCTCTCGCATGGTGGTACAACAGCTTTATGTACGCCTTGGGTCAACCTCAATACCCAGTGATCCTCAGCAGAGGACCCCTATGCATAACATGCACATTCATAAAACATTACATTCAACAGTAATGCTGAGCGGTTGTAAATCAGGGATAGAAGTGAATGAGCCACCCAATGGGTATGTTGGCTTTGTAATGGTGCCAGAACACCATGGGAGCTCGTTGTGTACCAACATGTTACTGGCCTGTACTTCGCAAAGGGTGCTTTGATACCGCTGTACTTGGTAGCTATTGAGGGTCCCCTCTGATGGTGCTCGATCACATGATCACATCCTGACATGGATACGCTGATCTTCTCAACATGTTCACTCATGATCACATGACAACTCTAGACTGAGCCTGATTGCAGATCTGATCTCTATCATGGATGCCCCCTCTTTAACGGCTCCTGTCCCTCTTAGTTCCACCTCTTCCACAGCCCTTGTCATGCTCCGATCATGTTTATTAACATTCACATGTCCATATCCACATGGGGTTAAAAATAGCCGCGGACGGCGCGTGGCTATCTTCGGCTGTTTTCGGCCCTTAGCGCTTATCTATTGAAGCAGCCGCCGCGCGGGAAACTCCGATTCAAATCGGAGAAAAGCCCCGCGGTTGGCCCGCATTTAACCCGGCAAGCTTTAGAATAAAGCAGGCTGGGACAGTATGTTGTGTTTGGGGAGGTATACTGTATATGTGTCTTGGTACTTTGCAAACATTCTCTCTCTCTCCCTTATCCTAATGATATTTTTGCATATATTTAGCTTTGTGTCCGCTACTATTTTAGGTAACCCCACATTATTTGCCCCGGTTTAAAGGCACAGCGTATCTGGGTCTAACAGAGATCGAAGTAGATTGACAGCTAAAGATTCTCCATAGAAATTACATATTCAAACCAATGTCTAAAACACTACACTAGTTCCCAAAATGTACACACAGCACAACATTTTTGGCATGGAACTATGCACAAACATAGCATTCAAACTCAATTGTTTAACTCCAAAGCTGTTCACCATTGAAGGTTAATGTCCTGAAATACAATCAGATCTCTGAGGGATATAGATCAAGGATCGCAGATGTGCAATATGATGCCGCCAAATAAAGGTAAATCTTGTGTTTCCAGTACGGCAACCAATGGATTAACCAACAAAAAGTCACCTGTCCTGCTCCAGAAGAGATGAGGTTACATGAATGATGGGGTTACATAAATTACAATAATTTGAGTTTTATACAATCTTCCACTTCTAAGAATGTATAACCTGAACGGAACCAGTTGTCAAAGTCTAAAAAAATAAATGAAAAAAACAACCATGGACAATGACCCAAAACATACTGCGAAAGCAACCCAGGAGTTTTTTTAAGGCAAAGAAGTGGAATATTCTGCAATGGCCGAGTCAATCACCTGATCTCAACCCGATCGAGCATGCATTTCACTTGCTGAAGACAAAACGTAAGGCAGAAAGACCCACGAACAAACAATAACTGAAGACAGCTGCAGTAAAGGTCTGGCAAAGCATCACAAAGGAGGAAACCCAGCGTTTGGTGATGTCCATGCGCTCCAGACTTCAAGCAGTCATTGCCTGCAAAGGATTCTTGACAAAGTATTAAAAATGAACATTTTATTTATGATTATGTTAATTTGTCCAATTACATTTGAGCCCCTGAAATAAGGGGACTATGTATGAAAATGGTTGCAATTCCTAAAAGTTTCATACGATATTTTTGTTCAACCCCTTGAATTAAAGCTGAAAGTCTGCACTTCTATTGCATCTCCGCTGTTTCATTTCAAATCCATTGTGGTGGCGTACAGAGCCAAAATGATGAAAATTGTGTCAGTGTCCATTTATTTCCGGAGCTAACTGTAACTTTCTTATTTTATTGTTACAGCATGTTATTTTGTTCTACTTGAACCTATGTACCTGGGAAGAGACTGTCCTCTTTTTCATACATCTTTTACCATTCTGTTTCCTAAATTTATATTTTGTTTCATTTGTATATTATATTTTAATAAGAGGGGCCAAAGATCCCGTAGGTATGAGACATTTAATTAATCCTGGTGGTGGCCACATAATTGGGGATGTACATGCTCAATGTAGTGCCCTATGGGAAGGTTAGAACCAAAGTGGGCAGTGCGTATATGGTTAACTCCTTACACACACACACACACACACACACACACACACACACACACACACACACACACACACACACACACACACACACACACACACACACACACACACACACACACACACACACACACACACACACACACACACACACATTACCACAGAAGTAGATAGTATGAACAAATTGTGTCATCTTAATGTGTAACATATTCTTCATTGTCTTTTTTTGCCTAGTGCTAGTACTATAAAAAAATTAGTTTTTTTTCTTTACTAATTTTGCTCCTAAGGCATTAAACTTTCTCCATTTCTCCAGTTTCAAGTAAGTCTTCAGTGGTGCTAACATCCATATACACGCGACCGCGGTCGTCGCGGCCCCAAAGGATTAACGCTGCCGGGGTTCCATTAGGAAGCATAGACTCCCGCAGCGAGATCGTGGCAGGCACTGTATCCTGCGCCGAGGAGTCTTGCTACATCGGTAATGTCTTTCATTGAGAAGTACTTTGGCTCTGTAGCTATTGTGACAGTGTCACTGGCTCTGTAGCTATTGTGACAGTGTCACTGGCTCAGTAGGCTGGAACAGTGAATTGAGAGACGCTGCAGCCGGTTCCCATTATGTTTGTTTGTGGTTAATAAACCACTACAGTTAAAACTTTACACAGCATCTAGCGTCTTACTGACCCTGCCGCGAGGCCGTCCTGCCACACTATATAGATAAACCAATGACATATACAACATTTGGGGATTTGCTGACGTAGCAATGTTGCCATGAAATGTTTACTGAGAAAAGAGAAGTACAGTTAGATGGAAACTAATTAACTTCCTTTTCTTAGTATTCAGTTTTTTACTATTGGTGTGCCGGTTCCTAAATTTTGTCCCTGCGCAGTGCTCCACTTTCCTCCCTAGAGGTTTTTCCTGCTGTTGATCTTCTATCAAGTTGGATGCACGCTTTGACGGAGTTCCTGCTGTTCACCTTCACTTCCTACAATAGTGAGTGTACTCTGGTATTGTCCTGCTGCATACTGTTAGTGTAACCTATATGCTCTGTGGCTTTATCTGAGTGTGGTCGGTTAAAAGGTGACACTCTACCTTTGGTAATTGTGTCTCCCTAGTACCCTATAAATCTCACTTTATGATTTAAGCCGGTTAAGATGGCAGCCACTTATTCATGAGCTATAGGATCCAACTACACTGTATACCAGTATTTTCATTATGTATATTTGAGCAGCTATATAAGGATTTATATACCCAGGATCAAGATTGTTATTATCCAGTCTATATGGGATCTATTGGATGAACTACTATGTGACTGTGATTTGTTTCTGCTGCACCGTGGATGGACTTTATGTCCTTTGTTTCTCTGACTCTAGAATACTTTGGTATATAGAGGAGTTCATGGTCGACTCAATGACTGCAAGGTTCCCAGGTCTTGTGGCTGCAAAACAAGCCCAAATCATCACCCCTCCACCACCGTGCTTGACAGTTGGAATGAGGTGTTTGTGCTGATATGCTGTGTGGTTTTCGCCAAACGTGGCGCTGTGCATTATGGCCAAACACCTCCACTTTGGTCTCGTCTGTCCAAAGGACATTGTTCCAGAAGTTTTGCGGTTTGTTCAGATGCAACTTTGCAAACCTAAGCCGTGCTGCCATGTTCTTTTTAGAGAGAAGAAACTTTCTCCTGGCAACCCTTCCAAACAAACTATACTTGTTCAGTCTTTTTCTAATTGTATTGTCATGAACTTTAACATTTAACATGCTAACTGAGGCCTGTAGAGTCTGAGATGTAACTCTTGTTTTTTTGCAATTTCTCTGAGCATTGCACGGTCTGACCTTGGGGTGAATTTGCTGGGATGTCCACTCCTGGGAAGATTGGCAATTGTCTTGAATGTTTTTCACTTTTGAATAATCTTTCTCACTGTAGAATGATGGACTTTAAATTGTTTGGAAATGGCCTTATAACCCTTCCCAGATTGATGGGCAGCAACAATTGCTTCTCTAAGATCATTGCTGATGTCTTTCCTCCTTGGCATTGTGTTAACACACACCTGGATGCTCCAGACCAACAAACTGCTAAAACTTCAGCTTTTATAGTGGTTGTCACACTTGCTGATGATCAATTAATCAAGGGCATTTGATTAGCAGCACCTGTGTCATATTCTCTAGCCTGCTGTTCCCATGCTTGGCCACCGGGACTGCTGCCACTCTCAATGTCTGGTTCTAGCCTGCAGTACCTATACTTGCCCACCGGGAGTGCTGCTGCTAAACTAAGGAACATTCCAGACTCTGATACCTGACACCTCTGCACCTGTGCTCCACCTCTCAGCCTGCCTATATAAACCTCCCTTTCCTGTTCCTCCATGTTTGTCCTTCGCGCATGCGCAGTGTAGAGAATGCGGCGGGAGGCCCCTGTTAGTTCGCGCATGCGCAGTACAAGCGCGTGAACCTCCACCAATAAGGAGAGGCTATGGGCAGGGACTACATGTCCCATGAGCCTCAGGAGTGCCCCACCTGACGACAGGGAGCCAATAGGGCTGCAGTATCTCCCTGCTCTAGGAGATAGATACATTTCGCGTGCTGAGCCCACGCAAGTCAGGACCAGGAAGAGCTAGGGGTAGGAGGTGAGTGCAGGGGTCTGTGACCCGCTGCATTAGGCCAGCAGCCCCCTAGGCCCCATTGAGGTCCTCAGTCACCCATTACAGCTTGTTGTGCTTCAGGGACAGGCCCTAGGTTAGGGACCGTCCCCCTTAGTAATATATATATTGTCAGTGAGGGACACAGCGGACGCTGCGCTTCCCACAAAGAGGCTTGGGATCAAGCCTACGATACCGATAGAGCAGGACTATCTCCAGGGTGGGATCGCCCCTAACGGATCACCGCGCTGGTGAAATCAGGACATTGCACCGGAGTTCGGCGGATCCTTTTTGAAGATCTTTTAAAGCCCAGGTGCCGTCGCACTGGGCAGGTATCGTTATATAAGTGCACCAACAGAGTACTCACACATAGTGGCAGCGCTGACCACGGGACAAGGGGTATACTGTGGACACAGTGTGGGGGTACACTGTGGTGGGCATGAGGTATACACTCCTAAGTGAAAGTGAAGGATATTGGGGACTGTGGACACGGTGTAGGGTTATCATCCGGGGAAGTAGTGTTACAGGGTGACACTGAGGTTATACACTGTGGAGGTAATATGGTTGATGCACGTGTATTGTGTGATGTTATCTGCATATAGTAAACCTGTGTTATATTAACCACATACACCAAAGGTATATATATATGTGGGTCCTGTGTGGGGTACATTCTACACTCCTAGAATCCTACATAGGTGGAGGCGCTGTAAGGAAAATCGTTCCAGAGGAGTCACCCCAGGCTCTCACTGGCGGAGGCTCAGGCCTCCTGTGAGCCTGACAGGTATAAAGCACCACACACCTCATAACATATAGGTACCCTCTCACATGCACTCTATATGCGATTGGGGTAGGGGGAATACCCATTACAATTATATCGACAAAAAGAGGATCCCCAGGGGCCTAGGGACAAGAAATTGCCAACATTTGGTTTTCAAAGTAAAGACTTTAAGGATCAATGGATTATCGTCCTCAATAATTGTTCATTTAAACTAATGGAACTCATAATTCAAGAAAAAATGAAAGAAAAGGAACCATTGGAGACTAAAATTAAAAATTTACAAGATCAATTATTCAACTTTAAGGACATTGAGGGATTCAATAATTTTGATCGGATTCTATCTAAAACAATGGAAGATGTAGATATGAGTTCCATTAGTTCAAAGGAACAATTATTGAGGACGATCATCCATTGATCCTCAAAGTCTTTACTTTGAAAACCAAATGTTTCAGGGGGGAGGAAGAGGGGGCAGGGGGTGAGCATGGATGTGTCAGAGGCATCTGGAGAGGTCTGAGTCTCATTATTTCTCTTGTCAACAAGTTCAACATTCCACATTGATCACCCTTCTGAGCTGTGTAAGATTCTGGGGGTGATGCTCATCTCTCCTCCTGACCGGAGTGGATTAATTCTAGCGGCGATCATACCTGCAATGGCGGGAGTTAGCAGTGGGTGTATGGTGGTCATGGTAGTTCTCCGGACCCTGCCACTTTTGGATCCAGTGGCCCCCAGCCGGGGAAAGTCCAGGAGCTGATGATCTCCAGGTTCACATCCTTGGGAAGGAGGGGGGATGAAGAGGGGGAGGTCCAGAGGGAGGGAGGGAGGGATTTTCTTTGAGGTCTTTATATCTACAAAGCATCTACCACATCCTAGCCGACATCACCAGCGTCTGATCTCTCCAGCTCCCAGGTGACTGGGGTCAGGACCCACTGCGGTAGGACCCACCGGTCTCTCGGTTGAAATTAGTCAGCCTCCATCAGCATCAGGGCGAGGTCTCCCTGGGGTCCCCTGGTGGGGGATCAGTAGCAGCAGGCCAAAAATGTACATTCTGAAGCTCGAGGGGGGCCGGTGTTATTGGCCACTCTTTGGTCTTTTGGTTGTTCTTCTTGCATCTCTGGTACTGCGATACCAGAGATCTCAGGAACAATGAGGATTCCTCAGGTCGTGAAATAGACCTATATCTGCCATTCTTGAGAACCACTAATTTAAATGGGAAACCACATCTATAGCGCACACCATGGTCTTTTAATGTTGCAAGGAGGGGTTTCATCTCTCTGCGTCGATTGTGACTCTTGAGAGGTCACTGAATATTTGAACTGTTTCATTTTCATATTGTAGGTCTCCTTTTTCTCCTTCTCCACTTACCCCACGATGGGTCACCAACAGGGGGATCTCCGTTTTGTTCCCCCAACCCAGCAGGAGATGCAGTCGCTGGTACAACGGGGGATGCAAGCTTCGGCCGCAATCCGGTGACGTGCCAGAAGAAAACTGCCGCCGCGACTCTCCTCCCGGCCGCTCCACAAGTAGGTACCTCACCCACTGCTTACCCGCGACCACACTTTGACAGTCGGGGTCCCCGCTCAATTCACCCGGCTCAATGGAGGATGCAATCGTAGGTTTAATGAGTAAGCAAGTGCGGCTGCGGTCTGGCGATGTGCCAGGGCAAAAATCTTTTTTTATATATTGTTATTTCCGGGTGTGAGAAAGCAGGGAGCGATGGTCTCAAATTCACTGTATTAATGTCCTACCTCACGATCACGATGCCGATGTTTGGGCCTCAGCTAGGAGTAGGATGCGCACATATGCAGTTCTGACAGAGCCTCCGTGTCTCAGGATTAGCGTGTGGCCCTAGCCACCAGGCCTCAAGATTGATTTTTCATTTTCTTCACCTATATTAGATCAATTTGTATCTTTTTTGGATAAAGATGTATTTTGTCGTTTCAGGTTTTGTTATTTGCAATTTTTTACAGTGGATTGGATGGTTAAACCCCTGGATGTCTACAGATTGGTGATTACTTATCAGGGAGCTTCAGCTCCACACAACCATCTTGGTTGAGATCCAGAGCAGCAGGTTTAAGTAATCCAAAGAGGAAGCAAAACAGCATCAGTTCTAGACCCACATTTTTCTACCCCTTATAATATTGTGCTGGATAGATATTTCCCTAACTCCTGTTATATTCAAACCCCAAAACACTCATTGGCACAAGCATAGCAAATGATGCTAACTAGATGCAGAAGTAAAAAAAACAGCACATTTTGCACAATTATAGGAGCTACATGTATTCTCCAGTTTGCAGGATGTGATACTTTATACACATAGTCCAAGGTTTCAGTAATACAATAACCGAGTGACATCAGTCGCATGCTATGCACTGTTGTTAAAACGGAATATAAATCACAGTTCCTTATCATACTTGTAGGACTATTACCTTCATCATGATTTGGATGATCAGCAACAAGATACTACAGTATTCTCCTCAACACTCACAGAATGTCTTTCTAGAAGCAATACTACTGCATTGTTGACTTACTGTCTTACATGATGAGTTGTCTATGCCTCTTAACTGTGTTGTTGCCCTAGAACAGAGGTTCTAAACTCCAGTCTTCAAGGACCACTAGCAGTGCCGGATTTAAGTATATCCCGTTGCTGGAGCACTGGTGGTGCAGTCAAAATGATTGGGTCACCTGTGCTAATGAGAAGCTATCCTTAAAACACAGACTGATAGTGGTCCTTGAGGACTGGTGTTGGGAACCTCTGCCGTAGAAGACCAAATTAATCAACAAATAACTCACCTCAGCAATTTGTGTTAGGGGCGCTTAGAAGCCACTTGAGGCAACAGTTTACAGTAATGTAGCTTCATCATCCAGCTCTACTTCTTCTGAGTGTGTTCAATGGATGCCATTCTTCTACACTTACCAAAAAATACTGCATGGCGCTCTAACACTCTTTTAAAACCTAATGATAAAGGTGTAAATAAAACTGAAAATATTGTGAAAAATGGGCATGAAATAAAAAAGTGCAAACGTACTAAGTCTACACCACCAAATAAAGTGTAATAATGCAATAAGTAATAAAATAAGAGGCGAGGACCTACACTCAACCCTTGAAAAAGACTGTTTCAAAAGTCTTGCCATACGAATATTCTCCAAACCATAGGGGAGCGGTGGTGGAAGCCGTGTAAATGAAAAAAATCACATAGTGTAATAATGCAAACGCAATGCATAAAAAGTGGGGGGGAAAAAGACTATACATTTCCTACTCACAATGGAGCAGAAATATTAGGGCAGAATCCCAAACAGTGGCAATGCTGTCTCTGACAGGTACGGTGCAGGTGGTCCAGTGAATCTCAAAGATAGAAAGACAGATCCATGGTGCAGATCAAACTTACAAATACAATTTATCAACAAACTCACAAATGGAGGCTTATACACCCAAGTGTTGCTCATTGTGTGATACAGAGGGAGGAGAGAGAAGCACCCTCTGACACGTGGATGGACGAATCAGTGGAACTGGAAGTGACGTCAGAGGCTGTGACGTATGCGGATACGATCGAGGCTCAGGCGGACTAGGAGGTGGTGAGATCGTGACTCACCACGTAGAGATACTCTCTGCTATATCATGCCTTTTGATCACAAATGTAAGCCTCCATTTGTGAGTTTGTTGATAAATTGTATCTGTAAGGTTTTTGTTTTTTTTCTCAAATGTTTTTATTATTTTGGTGAAAACAACAAAGGAGTTATATGAAATTATCTATACTACAGCACAGTAAATGCCACTTTTAACATTTTTATTTTTCAAACTTCTGGAAACATACAGTGATATTAGATCAAAATAACTTTCAAAAGGAAAAGATTAGAACTTATTTGTGCCATTTTCTCCTATTCACTTTGTTCTTGTGAATTGCGTATTTTTCCTCTATTAAATTAAACATGGATGATATTATAAAAAGAAAGGAAGTAAGAAAGGACAGAGGAGAGGGGAAGAAGAGAGAGGGGAGAAAAAAAAATTGGGGTGAAAAGGGCTCAGATAGTAGGGAAGTGGGGACTCATCCCATCCTCCCGCCCGCATCCTGGTCCCTCGAAAGGTGTCTCCTTCATTTCCCCCCCCTTTTATTTAATTTTCATTTTAGTTTTTATGTTCTTGTGTCACGAGCCATGTCTCCCAGATCTTGTTAAACTGGTCTATTTTTTGTTTGATCTGCACCATGGATCTGCCTTTCTATCTGTGAGATTCACTGGACTGCCTGCACCGTACCTGTCAGAGACAACATTGCCACTGTTTGGGATTCTGCCTTAATATTTCTGCTCTATTGTGAGTAGGAAATGTATAATATTTTTTCACTTTTTATTCATTGTGTTGGCATTATTGATTGATAATATTGATTTATTGATTTTTTTCTTTTACATGGCTTTCACCACCGCTCCCCTATGTTTTGGAGAATATTCTACACTTATTATGTTCCAAAAATAATAATTATTTGTACAGTATATGTGTGTGTATCAAACAGTCTCTCATGGTCTGCCCCTCTGTGTCAACCAAAGTGCTTAATTTGCACAAACCTGGGACATTAACACACTGTATCCACTAAGCAGAAACCCTAGCTCCCTTAGAGTAAAAATCTAAAGTTTGCAGATCTTGTCTACTGTACAGTAGGTCATAGATATACGTTAAACCCCCTTACCAACCCTCTGCGGTTCGTAATGGGATATTTTCTGTGATATATTTTGTGTTTTGTTTGGGCCAGTTCTGTAGTTGTTTCAGAGACTTTCATAAATAACTACACTCCTCTCACCTAACACTGCACTCTACAAAAGTGGTGTTTTTTTGGAGCTTTGAAGGTTAAAAAAATCTGTTTAACTGCATATTAAACAGGACTACAGTCTCTGGCAGAGTAGGGGGTTCATTTGTGATTAAAAACAATGGGGGGGGGACGGGGGGGGGGGGGGAAACACCCTACCCATGGTAAGTTTAACAATAAGAACAGAGAAATAAAAGCAACCAAAGGTCAAAACAGGAAATCTAGTTTCAGTTTCAGAATGAGCTTTCTTGGCTGGGATCCAGTTAGGCACCGACAGGAATATTGTGCAAACAGAATTACTAGGCAACTAGCACCCTGAATCCAATACTATACAAATATGATATAGCCTCAAGGAAAAACATGAGATGAAGATATGCTGCAGTAAATATAACCATGAAAAATACCCTTCCATTGTTCTTTATTTATTTCCACTTGTGCCACGTTTTAACTAACGAATGCTGATTTTAATTACACCAGTCATACATATACAGACATCTTGAGTTGGTACTGTAAATGTGTAGTCCCATGCATGAGCAAAGTACAGGTAATCAATCTTGTTGATGAATTCTTAAAAAAAACAAAAAACAATTCGAGATATTTCAATTAATGTTGAAAGTATGCCTGTGTTTTTTATACAGTTGGGTTTCTGAGTAAGGGTGGTAATTGTTTGTCTTCTTATGATTTCAATACTGTGATTTCATCAAAATTACGCATACCATTCCCTATCAGATAGCTAACTAAGGCAGAAGAAGGAGAGGAGAAGTACTGAACATTTGGTAAAACAAAGGACTGAAGGTTAGGGAACTTTTAGGAAAGCCCAAATCTCAATTTCAATGTTTATAAACCCAGTGGCCACTGAAGGAGCCGATACTGTGATTTCTGAATGAATGTATCATTTGCAGTTAACTGGTGCATTGTTCTTCGCCAATTTATAGCTACCTCGCTGCCTACAATAATCAAACAATTTATTCCAGCTTCCACCACCAAGGCTACAATACTGTACACAAATACAGTGCAATGCAAATGGCCCAGAAAAAAATGGAATAATCTTATAGGGAACTGTTTAACTGTGTTAAGATTTCACACGTATACAGTACCTACTAAAGAATATAACGAATTTACCAGTTGCGTAGTAAGTATTTCCAAAGAAATTTGCTTGGAAATCCAGCACCTTGAGAGCTGATAAAAAAACATTTTGAGGTCACAAAAGCTGATGCATAAGGTCACCCGTACATTACTTTAATGTTGTGTCCTGATAAACAGTGTACAGTGATCAAACTAACCAGTCAGAGGATTAAACATATTCTTGGGATAATGCTCCTTTTTGAACTGTTCACAAATATGCATAAGAGAGAATAATATTGGCAGCTCTATTTGATTCTCCGTTACAAATACTGTAAATAACCAAACCCTTATTAATCAGCTAAAGTTGGCCCATCGGATTAGGCTTCAGGAAAGCTACTAATTTCTTATATAGATTCGTCAAAGTCTCTGTTTCATTTTGTTCATAGATGTAAAAGGATGTATGAAGCGTTGGACACCTCACAATTCTATACTTCATCTGCAGAGTGTTACATCGATAAAGACCTCGATTGTTACATATTCCTTTCATTAAAAAGTAACTATTAACTACAATGAATAACTTCTTGCTATTAGATCTGGACACAAAACACAGACTGATTCAGTGAGGAGGAAGGCCTTAGTACCCCGGAAATTAACAATCCAGTATGTTAGTGTTGGACTTTGAAACCCCAGGAAGAAGATACTGATCAAGTAAGAGATTGACAATTCCAACATGGGATGGGTTAAAAGATTCTTGCTAGTGCAGTATGAGGTTAACAGGTTGACACAGCATGGACTGTTGTCTGCCCAGAAATCTACAGCTGCAACAAAACAGCAGGTTCTTATCAGTGTCCTCACCCAACAACATGGACAATGTGATGTCACGACTGATGTGATGGCTGAAACGGATGACACTGATGTTGAAACTACTATATGTGCCCCCTCGTACTTCTCAGTGCCTATATATCAAAAATATATCAAGAAGAATTGACAGAAAATATGTGTGTGTGGACTGTCATGCACAGAATGTGAATGTTGCTGAATCGCTGTTTTAATAGGTATAAATATTGTACCATGAGAGCTAATACTTGTCTAGACTGGGAAGACTGTTCAAGGGTAACATGTCCCTTTCACACAAAGGGCGAGGCTGTACTACATCTGCATTATATACTGAGCCTTCTAAAAGTGAAGTTACTTCAAGGAAAATCTTCATGTCAGAATCCAAATAGAAAAGAGCGCTTGGAAAGACTGCATGAATAAAAGATATAAATCACTTTATCAGCTAAAAACCTACATTTGTTAAAAAGATGATGATAGTACATCATATTCAAATGATCTCCCTACACTAAGGACCTGCTGGTAATGACTGTGAAAAACAGGCAGTGAGATGGAATAAGCGGGACTTTACTACCACTCGGCACGAGCTGTGAGTATCGGGCTTAGGCCCCGCCTCCGTGACGTGTCTCGTGACGCACTTCGTGCTGACCGGATCGTGCGCAAGCGTCGTCCAATTGTTGTCAGATGAAGGACTCAACCACAAGTTGACACTGACAGCAGGATAGCTACTGCATTCACCTTCGGGGCTAACTCTGCCCCATGACAATCGAGTGACCTGCTGGCAATCAGCATTTACAGCCGTGCAACTCAGCGTGGATTGGCTCTTCAATCAAGAGTCAATCATTACATTCAGGCTTGTGCCTTTCATCTGATTGGCTAATAGTCCTTTATATGCTCACCAATCCATTCTCCAAATTGGCTGAGTATAGTAGTCCATACCCTGCGACAAAGGGCTACCCACAAGCACCCAGCTTGCCATATCCTGCTTTGCCTTATGCAATTCTGCTTACCTTGTCTTGTGTCCTAGTATCCTCAACCTCGGCTTGTACCTGAACTCCCACTTTCTCTTATCCACGACTTCGGTTTTGTACCTGGACTCCCACCTTCTCCATACCTCGACCTCGGCTACGAACATTGACTATTCTCATCTCCAACCCTTGACCACGGCGAGTATCAACATTAATCCTACTTCCCTATCCAGACCCAGCAACACGACTATGGATCTACACACTGGACACAGTCTTGCGGTTGTGGGTTGGTGTATTCTAATCCCCACATCAGCCTCGTTGTTTTGTCCTGTTTGTGTCAAGCACCCGTTACAGGAGCACAGAATGTCCCAGCTGAAACTGTTTGGCTGATTGCAGCGTCCTCGTGGGAGCATCAGATGTCTGTCGTCACAGTGTCTGCCGTCACATGATGACCACAATACCTCTACGCGTTTCGCATCACATACGCTTGGTCAGGTGGTTGGTCTAAGGATCTCTAAAGATATGTGTAAAGATTTGATCTATTAGTCGATTGTTGTAGATTGAAATTAGATAGGTGTATCTCACAACTAATTTATTTATATTGCCATCAATTTAGATCTAGAGTGGAAATGGGAGATATGGATTCTCCATTTCATGTATTTTCAGACATTATGAGCAGGTCTAATACATGCATTTAAGAAGAATACAGCCATCCAAACCAACCATTGTATTCCTTAATTTGAGGTAGGAATACTAACCACTCTTTAAGGTATGAATTCAAACCCTTTTCCATGATAGGGTGCAGCAGCATTTATTTTATTACATCACCCATCATTCACTGACTAGTGATAGAATTTCACACACTTAATATCTTGGATTTTAGAGTGAGTCCACACTGTGTCACTTTATAGAGTCTTAAGTTTATTGCCCACAATGTATAATATGTCTTTGTGAATTATTGTTTGGATTAATGTGTCATACTGTATGTTAGTTGTGTATTAATGTATTTTTATGTTTTAAATGTATTATATTGTCTGTGTAAGAGATGTGTGCAGAGTTACATATAATGGAGACTGATTAGGGCGAAATTATATCTTGGCTCTATTGAGCCTGTTCCTTTATCCAGGCAAAACATACAAAAATAACTAAATAACTAACCCCTATTCCTTTGTAAGGGCTAACTTACTTCCCCAGACCCTATCTGCAGGACTGGAGGGATATTCCCATTACCAGCCTATCATCCCAAAGTATCAAGGGAGAACCTTAAGCAGGTGGCCCTCCATGTCAGTCTCTGGCAGGTTCCTGGGTCTTCTGTGTCCAGGAAATATAGGTATCTGAGTGTCTGGGTGTCTTGATCTCAGCACAGCCTTTGTATCTGTGTGTAGGCTTCTCTGCTCTCCTTTTGTCAGCCCAAATGTGAGCTAAAGAATCTCTCTCCTGTTTCTCACGTCAGGATTTTCTAAAAGTCCTAATCAGCCAGGTGGATTCTGGTTGATTGCCTGTGTGCAATTAACCAGCACACTGCTGGATTTAGAGGCAGTTTCTCTCAAACAGTGATAAGTCCCTGTTACAGTCTGTCTTAACATGTTAGCTTAGTGTTATTTTATCCTTGAGCTTTAAGAGTTACATTTTACTAATTGTATCTTATAGAAAAATGGGGCAATGATTGTATATACATGACAGCCTAGAGATCCTTAGACTAACCACCTGAAGAAGCGTATGTGACTCAAAACGCGTAGAGGTATTGTGGTCATGTGACACACTGTGATGGCAGACATCTGACGCTCCCACAAGTACACTGCAAGCAGCCAAGCAATTTTTCAGCTGGGACATTCTCTGCTCCATGTTGAGCGGTAGCGAAGTCCCGCTTATTCTATCTCATTGCCCAGTTATCGCAGTCATTACCACCAGGTCCTCGGAGTGGGGAGATCATTTGAGTATGATTGTATTGTATGTCTTTATTTGTATAGCACCATTAATGTACATAGCGCTTCACAGTAGTAATACACATGGTAATCATATAAATAACAAATAATAATCAGATATAAATAACAGGTCATGGGAATAACGTAACATTTAGGAAGAGGAGTCCCTGCCCCGAGGAGCTTACAATCTAATTGGTATGTAGGAGGAACGTACAGAAACAGTAGGAGGGCATTTTGGTAAGTGCTTCTGCAGGGGGCCAAGCTTTATGTATCGTGTCTACTAATATCTATGGTGCTACTCATATGCTTCTTTAAGCAAGTGTGCCTTAAGGTGGGTCTTAAAGGTAGATAGTGTGGGTGCTAGTCAGATATCGAGGGGAAGGGCATTCTATAGGTGTGGGGCAGTCAGTGAGAAAGGTTTAAGGCGGGAGAGGGCTTTAGATACAAAGGGGGTAGAGAGAAGACATCCTTGAGCAGAACGCAAGAATCGGGATGGTGCATAGAGAGAAATTAGGGATGAGATGTAAGTAGGGGCAGAAGAGTGTAGAGCTTTAAAAGTGAGGAGGAGAATTGCATGTGTGATACGGGATTTGATAGGAAGCTAGGAGAGTGATTTGAGCAGGTGAGATGCTGAGACAGATTTAGGAAAGAGTAGAGTGATTCTGGCAGCAGCGTTTAGGATAGATTGTAGGGGAGACAGGTGAGAGGCAGGAAGGCCGGACAGCAGGAGGTTACAATAGTCGAGACGGGAGAGAATAAGGGCCTGAGTCAGAGTTTTAGCAGTTGAGCAACAGAGGAAAGGGCGCATCTTAGTGATATTACGGAGGAAAAAGCGACAGGTTTAAGAGACGTTTTGAATGTGAGAGGAGAATGTGAGAGAGGAGTCAAGTGTGACCCCTAGGCAGCGTGCTTGGGCTATTGGGTGAATGATGGTACTTTCAACAGTAATCTGGAAGGAGTTAGTAAGGCCAGGTTCTATCATCTTCTTTTTTTTTTTACAAATGTAAGTTGTTAACTTGTTTATTTAACTGATAAAGTGATTTCTATTTTTTATTGATCCAGTCTTTCCATGCGCTCTTTTTTTTTTTGGCAAGTCTGTTGTTTTCTAGCTAACCCCGTTGACTGCGGGAGAAATTTCAGCAAAAGGAACAACTGTTTTGGATATTGGGAGCGTATCGTTTGAAGATTCTGTGACCAGCGCGGACCCATGTTTAGTTAGCAAGTGATGTCTGACAATCAGAGTGTATGTACAGTAAGTTGATTGGAAAATGAGCGAGGTGCGCTCAAAACCAACTGTGTTTATCTACCGCAGCTGATTACCCTGAGTAGTTTGAACAAATAATGTTCTGAACATAAAACATACAGTAAGTGATAACAAAAGAATGAGGAAGAGGGTCATATGAGACTGGAAACTATTTAATGTGAAAACAATACATGACTTAAATAAAGGAAAATATGCAAATATTCAACATTCATTTTTCATTAGTAACTGATTTTCTTTTACAATTTATACCGCCGTTCTTCCTTTGCAATGTGTTAAATGACTGGGCAGAATGTTTTTTTTAATCTATTTTGGCTAGTGGTTCTAAGTTTAGCGATAAAATCCATCGTCGTACTCAACAACGGTACAATTGAATTCCCTTGGGCAGTCGTGGTAAAAAAAACAAAAATTCACAAAAACAGCCCACAAATTCACATTATATAAGCAGCTGCCACAGTACTGTATGTATCTTTCTTCTTTTAGTTCTAGATTTGCATAGTTAAAAAGGTCAATGTCAAGATACAATTATACTGTGGGAAATGTTCATCTTTACATAAAATGCAGTCAAGTATAGCTTTAGTGGAAAGATAGGCTATATGCATAATGCAGGTCCCAGTCAGCACTGGAGCACGCACGCCCGGCGTGGGCATGGGGGGGGGGGGGGGCGGCGCGTGCACAGCGCTGCACCACGATCAGCGGTCCTGGGAGATAGGGAGCATTTGCGATGGGAGGGGGCATGGTGGGGGGTTTGCAGTGGCGTGGCCATGACCTCACGTGGCTGGTTCGCACTCATTGGCTGAACCGCCGGCGGGGATGTGGCCACGCCTCCGTCGCAAACTCTGAGCTCAAATTCCCCTGTCTCGCTGAAAACCTGTCACGCACCACAGGTAGTAACTGGGCTCGGACTGACTGGGGGGGCGGAGCTTGAACGCACAATGCACGCCGAGGCGTGCGCTGTAGAAGGTACTGGAGCCATGGCCTAAGCTACCATGGGGTATATCCATAGAAGTCCGTTCAATAATGATCAATCTGCTAAAAGGATGCTAAGTCATAACAGATATCCTCAAAGGTGCTTAGCGTTACGATGTCCTCGCGTTCACTTGAAAAAAAGCAGATCGCTAACTTTTAACGGACGTCTGACTCACTCATATGCGAATCATACGGTAATGAGCAGTTTAGCTAAGAACACAGATCTTCAGACCTCCGTTCTTGTTAGCGCATTGAAATAAGGCTACAGTAATTAGGTCAAATCAAAACCTGACGTTACTCACATCCAGACAGGGGTGGATTGGCCTATTGGGCATTCAGGTTTGCCCCGCTGGACCAGTGCCCTCCTCCTGTAGCACCGGAAGTTGAATCCAACTTCAGCCCGACCGCAGGAGGGAGCTGCTGAACCCCATGGATCAGCACAGGACTGGAGCAGCAGTGAGGAGACCTCCTCACCCCAAGGTAAGATTGTTGGGAGGAGGGGGGTGCACTGTAAGGGCGGAAGAGTGAAGCGGCAACTAGCCTTGCAGTTACAGAGCCCTTGCGTTCTTCCCCACAACAATTAAACCAATTGAAAGGGGAGTGTGCAGGGGCTCGGTTAGTGTCTCTTACGTTCTCTGGAACGGCATCTCCTCCTGCAGCGCCACGTAATCATGGCCGCCGACAGGGTGGGGAGAGCCGGGACAAGTGTCCCGGGTCCGCTGGCTGCAGGAGGCATGGCTGCTGGTCCTGTAGTTGCCGCCGGTCCTGGCTCAGCTTCCGGCGTGCACTGGCATGAAAGAAGCCCGGTGCGCGCCAGCATCAGAAGCTCGGCGTGGGACAGTCAGAGAGGGAAGCGCGTAGCTGGGGGAGAAACGGGGACCTGCGGACAGGAGAGGACCGGCAACTGGACCTGGCCAGAGGCCTAAGACAATCCCCAAGGTAAAGTTATGGAAAACTTTGTGGTGCTCAGAGATTCCTAGACAGATTATTAAATGTTGTTTGAAGATATCAGTGCATGGTACCTGTCCGGTAACTGATATAAAATGTATAACAGGTAATAATCATAACCCACACGCCTAACTGGAATGATCCCACGTACTTCAGTAAGGATCAAAAACAAACGTGTTATCCAGAATATTGGTTGGTGTATAGTTAGGGTCAGATCCTGAATACAGACCAGAATAATATCAGTGTAGATATATCATGTGACTCATGTGACCTTCCTGGAGTCCAAATGAAATTCTTCATGTCCTGGGGTACCTGGTGTGCAGTCCATTCAAAGTGGAACTGGAAATACCAAAGAGAAAAAACGGAGCACTTCCCATGCAGTAAATAGAGAGAGGTAAAGTGCCCTGGGGGCTTGAAACCTCTTGGTTTGGGGTTATAGCCTATGCTTTATGATCCAATACCTTGTGCATTTTTTCATTACTATTGGGACACGCCTCTCTCTATTTACTGCATGGGCAGTGCTCCGTTTTTTCTCTTTGCTATTTCTATCCCCAAGGTATTTGGGGGGTGTTTTTTTTTTTATATATATATATATATATGTATTCTGGGGTGGGGGGGTTTATATGTATTTTGGGGGTGGGTCTTTTTTATAACTATTTGGGGGTGGGCGGTTTTTTGTATTTGGGCGGGGTGTTTTTTTTTAATATGAATTTTGTTGGGGGATTGTGTGAAGGGGGGAGGGAATGAGTGAGGAGGGAGCATTGAGTGACAGTAGGGAAATTGACGGTGGGGAGGAGGTGTAAGAGAGGAAAAGAGGGAGTGAGATGCAGGGGAGATAAATAAATGTGAGTCGGCGGGAGGGATTGAGTGAGAGTGTGGTAATTGATGGAGGGGGGGAGAGTGAGAGGCGGTGAATGAGGAAGAGAGGAAGTGAGACGGGGGAGAAAAATACATGGGAAGAGGGGTGGGGAATAGAGGGGGCTCGCGAGGTGTGAAATGGGGGGGCTCGCAAGACTGCCGACACGGGGGGGAGGCACTCGTAACGTTATTCCTGGGCCCCGGGAAATCTGTCTGCACGTAGTCATAGCCATCCAATGTCAAACGACGCTGCGGCATCACACGGTGACGTGTCACCATGACAGGGCAATATCACATGATTCCTCAACGTCATGACGCTGCGTCGTTGGAAGAGGAGGGCCTCTATCGAAGAAATCGCCCGATCCGATGCTTTTCTGCAATCCGCCCCTACATTCAGATTATCACAGCGTTGTTTCTGTAAATAGCCTACAAGGAAAACGGGCAGGTCTAGCGTGGTACCACATGATTGTATTGAGTGTAGGACTTAACCCTTTTTATTATATGTGTAATACAAAGATATATGTGATGGAACATAGTAATGGCAGAAACACATCAACGGATACATATGATATTGTGCTATTTTCATGTAATAAACTATACTATTTTTTTAATATAATTGGTCTATTTAATTATAATATATATAATTTTTAATTGGTCTACAAAGAACAACAATTACACATTACTGAAAGGCAGATTTGTGCAGTACAGGGCTGCCAGGTGTCCAGTATTGAACTGGACTGTCCTGTATTTGGACACTCTGTCCAGTAAAAAATGAGAGGTACTGTATTACTGGACATGTATGTGTCCAGTATTTTCCTCCTTGGACATAGTGACCTGACGCACCTTTCACCATTGAGTCCAGTATTTTTGAAGAAGCCCCCTGGCAAACCTAGTGCAGTACAAGTTACAGTAAGTTTGATAATAGAGACCAATGATTTCACACCACTCCTATGCTGTAGTGGTAGAGAATCCCTAACAGTGTATGAAGGGTCATGGTATGGTAAAATTATTATTTTATTTTTATTATAACGATGTCACGCAACGTCCCGATACCATGGCAACGAGGCATCATATGATGCCGAGTGGCCATTTTGAAAAGTGCTGCAGGAGAAAAACATGATTTTAAAGACAAGACGGAGAAGACCTGGAGACGCCGGGGGACACCGCCACAGGTATGCAGTCAACAGCGGCCACAATGCAGTCGCCGGGCGACAGCATTTGTCAAGATTATATATATATATATATATATATATATATACATATATATATATTTTGTGACATAGTCCAAAGATGTTATGCAGCTTTCTGCCCCGTTTTAGGTCAGAAAGTGCAGGAATTGTGCAAAATGATCCATTCCACAGCTTCACATTAACTCAGGCTGGTGGATGGAAAATCCAGACCACAGATTACAATGTGTCTAGTTCTCCCTCTCCTGCTCTCCTAATCACTAGCACAGGTATTTAGAGCAGAGAGGTTTGCATTTCAGGCTCTCTTCTTAGAGCCTGGGGGCTGGGGGTGTCGCTGCTCGCCTGCATCCAGTTCGGGGTGGACGGCCCCTTCAAGTAACACAGTAGCAGAGGATTTGCCTGGACACTTGGGACCGAGTTCCCACCACGAACAGATAAGACAAACACATGTTTATTGCCGTATCAAAAGACTGTATGCTATATCTAGTGATCCTAAATGAGAGGGCATTGTTTTAAACTGGGGAACCAGGTTAGTTGGCCCAGCAGCAGTTAGAGAGGCTGATTCTGCTGTGTAGTTAGATCCCTGAATGGGATAGGATTTTGTTTATTTGATTTGGTTCTTAAAAATGACACTGTGTGAAATACTATAACACTGATATGAGTAAACCGCTGAAGGTTAATGTCTGAGTGCCTCCTGCCTCCACATGTTAAAGCTGCAGTCCTTTATTTGGATGAAAATAAAGCAGGCAGAAGCCTGAGTTAAGCAACGTAATACTTTGCATGATCCTGTTTGTTGTATAATTAACCCTAGAAGACTGTGTCAGGAAGAACCCACACGTGCGGTATCGTACTGCCTATTTATTTGTACAGGATTTGCACCCAATTTTTCTATTCAGACGGAGTGCCTATGGTTCTTTATTACCTGCTATATATATATATATATATATATATATATATATATATATATATATATATATATATTATATATATATATATGTATATATATATATTATATATATATTTAAAAAAACAAAAAAAAAACAAGATACCATCAGCGCAAATCTCAATACTTTGTTAATGTAGTATTACTAAAAACCACACCTGGCCAAATCAGTCAAAAACGAGAGGTATTAACCCTTTCAATCAACTAACCCTACAAAAAATGCTGCCACTTAGGTCCACGGCTCCACACTTGCCGCCAGAAATTTGTATAGAAAAGAACGACCTAGGCGCAAATGTGCAGGGAAAGAAGAAAAGAGAAAAACATCATATGACAATATATCTGAGCAATTAAGGGGTTAGGTAGTAAAATATGCATTGTCAGGAATCGGCGTTCTCCTCGCTTCCCACACAAAGCACTCCCTCTCCGCAGGGAGTCCCTGGACACACAAAACAATCCTGCCTTACCGGACTCCACGGCTCCTCGCCCCTGCCGCCGTCGCGGGATCACTCCCCTCGGCGATTCCTCTGCTCAGCGCCGGGCGCGCCCACGCTCTCCTACACGCACGCCAGCCCCAGACGTTATGTGCATGCATTCTCAGCTTACAGAGCACACACATAACAGCGCACTTTTAACCATTGCTTCTGCAGTGAGGCGTCGCCCCCAAGCATCACACAGTTCAATGCAAATCAATGATTACACTTAGCTGGGCTGTAACACCTCTCTCCTATCAGGGAGGACTCTTTGCAGTCCTCCAGGCGTGCCTCCTTTTCCCATTGGTCTGCCCAGCCTTATTATGCCTGTGCTTCCCATCACTCGTCGCTCGACATAGTTCTGTATAGAAGCATTTGACTATTCTCTCAGTGACTGCTCAGGTATTGACGCGGATTGGACGACTACCCCCTCTGGCTCCCGACTTTGGCTCTACTTGGACTTCGTGACTTCTGGCATCCCTGATCTTGGCAACGGCAATAACTACTCCTCCTCTACTACCGGTACCGGCAAGTATTGTCTTCACTACTATACCTGGCCTGGCAACAATACAGTAACACCACACTCCGGACACGCTCCCTTTGCTGCGGGTGCGTGTATCCCTACGTCCCACCTCAGCTCAGGGGATGGGGCTGGTCTGCGGGCAGCACCGGCGTAACATGCATTTACACTTAATACAGCAAAAATCAGCCTTTAATCCACTTTGGGATTCAGGAACTCTGCTTCCAACGTTGGTCTGTCTTTTTCTGTAATCTTTGTGTCCTCTGGATCCGTGTTTTAAACGATACTCCAACAGCTATCACAACATCACCATGCGTCTGCTACCAGATGATACCTTGCGGGTGGATAGAACTCACAAAAGGGGATAGGTAGGGAATAAAAAGGAAGAACAGGGATAGTGTAAAACCTTTTAATAAAATGTAACTAAAAACAAAAAAATGGTATTAAACTCATATGCTGTGAATCGAATACAAGCAGTTGAGAGTTTAAGCGAGTCTCTCACACTCGATTCTGGAGAACGCCGGTTGCCAGCACCGTTCGCTTGTGCGGTTACTTCCGCATCACGCGGCCCGGCTCTCGCGAGATTTTGTCTCTAAATTTTGTTGGTATGCTGCCTTGGCTCCGTTGTATGGGATCGGTTTCTCAGCGTATCTCCAACTGCTCCGTGAAAGCGCTTGCCCTACGCGTTTCTCCACTTCGGCTTCGTCAGGGGCTGCTATCGTTGACTAATCCCTACCAAGGGTATATATATATATATACCTCTCGTGACTGATTGGTTAAAATAGAAATTGGCTAATTAACATATTTTACCATTTGTGCACTATATTGGCAACTTTGATCATCGAGAAAAATGTATACAAAGAGATCACACATAACACTATAATTGGTTACAATATATTAATGTCATGACTTAAGGGACATCTAGATAGACATCTAACAAAATATCATTATCATGCATAATTATTGTACAACAGTCTAAAATAAACAGGATACTTCCTGCTTATCACGATTTCCTACCTATCACGATTTTAACCATTATGTCTTACGACATATTTATATCTGGATCCAAGAACATATATTCAAAACTATTAACCCCATAATGGATCTGTATTACATCATCCACTTGGTGGGGATATCTTTGGAATATCTACATAGATCTAAACTGTTCATGGAGGGACATAATATTACACCTATCATTTAGAACGGAACAGTGATGTCATAAATTAACAATGGGGATTGCCTGTTAACCTTTATCTTACCCAATTCACTATCAATCTAATTTACCAAAAATCCTGTTCAATATATAGAGAGTAAACAGTACCGAATATTAATTATATAACTTGAACTTCACATTATATGAATGATAATACACCCACATGTTCAACAATAAAGAGAGGTAATTTAATATTCTACAAAAATTCTTTATATTACATAGTATACCAAAATCTGAAATTTTCCAATCTATTAACAAATTCATTAGAGTCCAACATTAGATTCAATATTTGAGTGAAATATATATATTATATAATTGTTTTATTTTGTTTTATTTTATTATATCCTATCTGCAATTTCTTCAATTACAGTCTTAATTATTTTAACCTAAATTGTAATTTTAATCTTAACATATACACACACCCGTGAAATTATTAAATGTAACATTAATTCGTATAAACACTTACTGTGATCTTACCATATACAGAATTCAACAAACTAAGTCACTACTACAACTTACTCTAAACATTTAATCCTATGTCCAACATTATACCCAATGTACAATTAGTCAAATATTATAGCGCAATTATTCCACATTTTACATTATTTTTTCAATTTACCCAAAGGGAACACATAAATTAGCACACACATATCACTGAGTTTACATAAATGATTCGCAGTCATAACCTATTAATCCTAAACATAGGACAATGCACTATATAAGGTGGATCTTAGTATTAGGGGGGTCAGTTTAACATTATATTGGTTCACATAACAATTCATACAAAAAAACTTCATAAATAAAAAGAGAGTAAATGACGCTTGATGGATGTACACTGGAATATGATTTACATTCCAACCACACAAACTATATGCATTATTTGTTCCCACTTAAGATACCAGATATTAAACGGATCTTAAGAAGATCTTCTTTAAAGGATTTGGGAACTCAAAATTTTAATCTAACAGAGTGTAGGTCAACATGAAGGCAATATACATTTAAACAATGAGTAAATCCGACAAATATTAACTTTGTACCAAAGATAGTCTAAGACATTTAGACCCAACATACAGAGGATGATAGAGCAGGTCTTGCATAGACTTCGATTTCCCTGACGAAGTCATTCTATGACGTAACACTTTGGAAGGCGCGTTCCAGTGTCACTCTGATTGTTATTCTCTACGGACATTGAAGTCTATGCAAGAGGCTAAACCCCTCACGGACAATATCTATCTAGTCCTTTCTGGTCAAACCTGCAACGGAACTCTGGTGACGTCATAAGTGGGCTGCTGTATACCGGAAGTATACATCCAACGAGGGAGAGAGCGCTCTGACACTGAAGCCAACACCTTACCTGCAGATCGCGACTCCCCACACTGGCTGAGATGATATAGTGTGAGAGAGAAGGATCCACTCCCTCGATCGATCGGATTGTCGTGTGCTGTTGCGGTAGCAGTTTGGTAACATGTCCATAACATGCCATGCTTTCTAATCATTGAATTGATGTACGTGAGATACTCACCTGCTGTTCAACAATATATATAATTATTTTAATACTACACTATGAGGTTTTGCGCTGTTTTTTCTTTTTGTTTTCATTTAGCACGTGTGGTTTGTAGAGCCAGTCCACGGACTATAGCAGCATACCTCCATCATATACCTAGTAACAGGTTTTAACTATTTTTGGTTAAACACAGCACTTCTAATATTGTTTTATGTAATCACATTGTGATATTCACGTTATTGGTATATTTAATACTTATCACTTTTGTCACGGTCCTGAGCGCACTTCTTCTCTTTTTTTGTCTTTATTCTGCCCTTGGACTGGCAGTAAACCCTGATACAATCTGGTTGCCAGTAGTTGGCATGGTGTTTTCCCCCTTCGAGTAGCTGCATTTGAGTGACAGCGGGAGGTGGTGACATCAGGCCTGGGCATGACCAATCATGAGCCAGACCTGGTGCCCTCCTCATGGCAGTACTTAAAGGCAGGACTGCCCTAAATTTAGTTGTTGTACCTTCCCCACTGAGGAAGGCAGGTCGCACAGTGGAAAGGCTGAGATTGGGCCTTCTCCAGTCTTCAATCCTCCGGGGGAGAGTGAGTGTGGACCATACCTCTGCCTCTGCTAGAGAGGTGGGGAAGAGCTAGGACGGCTGCGGGTGCCCTTGGCCTGTAGTGATTGTCCAGGGACCATCATCCAGTGAATAGCTGAGAGTACTGCATCGGGCAGAACCTGCCTTTTTCCTGTAACTGTACAGAAGAGTAATAAATCTGTTCCTGTTTTCATATACCTCCTGCCTGGTGCGTGACCTTACTGGGGGGAGAGGTAATAAGTTCCAACTTGGGAGATCACCTTCAGTTCCTGGAGCCTACGGCAGATGGAGGCACTGCACTACTTAAGAGATATGTGGGGTATGAACCCCAGAAGCCTAGTCCTGTGTCCCCACTACCATCGGCGGAAGACTCAGCCCTCCTGTTACTAACAGGTATCTTGCACCACACGACCAGCAATGGTAGAATCTCCCAGGGGGTGGGGGAAACATTGTTACATATATCCCTGGGTAGTTTTGGGCTATAGCTCTGTCCTCCTGGCAGTAATACCTGGAAGGGCAGGTTGCCAGGAGCAATCATGAGTTTTCCCCATACATGCTGTGCAGTGAGTCAGTGAAGGTAGTGTCATCAGTCCTAGTGTCCAATTAGAGACACAGGTGGTGCTTACTGGAGCTGTACTTAATGCATGGCACTTTCTGATTTAGTCAGTCTGTCCCTACCGTGAGAGGGGCAAGGTTACCCGTACCAAGCTGTCAGGGCTCTGGCAGGCCTGAGGCCCTCCCTCTGGGGAGCGTGGGTTAACCATACCTCCTATCCCACCAGGGGATAGGGGAAGAGCAAAAACCACTCTTGGTGCCCTTGGCTGGGAGTGAGTTCAGGGACATCCTGAGGGTGAAGATCTACAATTGCTGTGACCTGAGACTGCTGCTGAAACAAGGAGATCAAATAAAGTATCCTGTGCTATTATTAAAGAACTCCTGCCTAAGAATGAAGTATATTGGGAGGAGGAGGATGTATCCTTTTGCAGAGACTTCACCCCATACAGCTGGGGGCTGCACAAGATGGAGGCGCTGCACCTGTTAGTAGAATTTGGGCAAGACCCCAGAAGCCTGTCCTGTTATTCCCCTTTACCACCATGCGGGAGACCCAGGGCCCCCTGTTACCAGCAGGTATGCACCACACTTTGAGATGTAACCGGAGTAGCATTTCCCCTAGGAGACCCTATGTGAGATTGGTGGTGGGGGAAGACGACGACAGGGTTATATATATGGACTCTTTGACAAAGTCCTAGCCCTAGGACGAAACGTGTCAGAGTGTTTTTGTGGCATTTTGTAATGTCTAGTGCACATTAAAGACTGTTTTTATTCATCTTTGGATTGCGCATTTCATTACCCCACGGATGGCTGTGAACCGTCATACTTACCTTTCTTTGATTGACTTCTTGAGGCTGGAGCACGCCGACACTGCACCTGGATCAAATCTTTGATAACCACGGCAACTGGTGGACGGCAGCGACGAGTCAAGTCTGTGAGTACCGCGCCCCTCAGGGCTTACGGCTGTGCCTACAACACTGGGAATAGTGAGGGTAGTGGCGGAGCTTCATTCTTGGAGGTCTGCGCTTAGGACCCTGGCTCCCTACCACATATTGGCCCCCTCCCCGAGGTATCATACCATGTTTGCACACTGTGAGCCCCATGCCCTTTCTACATGCTTATGACTACAGTAGATTTGGTCCTGCGGCAGAACTGATAAATTTATTTCTAATTGTTGCAGTGCTACTGCTTGTCATTTTGCAGCACCGGTTTTTGGATACTTTCTCCACTCACATATATTATGCTCATGTATATGCAAAAATCTAAAGTAGTGTACATAGGGTAATAATGGGGGATTTGTCCCCAATGTAAGTGGGCTATATATTGTAACGATGCGCGGAACACGCCCCCTGCGGCGTGTCCCTTCCTTACCTGTTTACTTCTGATCGCCGCCCTCTAGCTGCGAGTCAAGATCCTGTGTCTTTAAGGATTCTGAAGCAAGCAACGCCATCTTGCTATCTGGCAAACCCTGCCCTCTTCCTCCTGACAGGAAGTAAGCCTCTCTTTGACTTTCTCTCTGCATTTAGTCTTTTGCTACCAGCCCTGGTGCCTGCTGGTACTCATCGCATACTGTTCCTGCCGGACCTCCTTGGGAGCTTTACTTATCTCCTGTGGATTCCAGAAGACTGGGACAGTCACTCTTATACTACTGAGGTTAGTTTATCGTCGGGTAGTGTAGGTACCTGCTAAGTAGGGTTCACCTTGACGTGGTAGCAGGCTTATAATTCCTTGGCCAATGGATTAGACTAGGAACCCTTATGTTTATTTAGTTTCGCTGCACCTTGCTGTTTTTGTTACTATGCCTTTAAGAAGTCTGGACGTTCTCCAAGAAGTACCCTTCTCTGGATGTTACCTTGTGCTCTGGACTCCATGCCCATGTTCCTGGTTTCCGTTTCCAGACTCCCGAGCTGAAGCGTTGGCTTCCCACAACCCCGCGTTGGTGCCTGAGAACGCGCGCACTCCCGCTCTGCTGTCAGAGCATGCGCGCACATGCAGCTGGATCACTCGTGTCTCTGAGTAGGCACCGCACCTCCGGACTTGTCGCGCATTCTCATGCGCGCGGCGCGGTCACGTGACTAGGTGCGCCGATCCCCAGCTGCGCGGCAAATTACTCCCTTCGTATCCCCTGCGGCTTCCCCACCTCGCTGACGGTCCTTCCCTTTTCTCCCAGCGCTTGTGAGAAGAGCACAAGCGTGACATTATGCTCGGCCAAACAAACGGACCCCCAGAGATGGCCCAGCCTGTCTCCATGTTCCATGCCATGTTCGTGTCCATGTTCCTAGTTCCTGAGGCCTGCTGCTAGCTCCATGCAGAGGCTCGTTCCTGTACCCCTGTAACGTTGGGAGATCCTATAGTTCCGCCTAGTCTAGTAAGGATCGTTCAGAGTCCGATCCTGAAGGGGGGGATACTGTAAGGAATCAAGGAACACGCCCCCTGCGGCGTGCTCCCTCCTTACCTGCTGCATCTCAGTTCCCGCTCTCCTTATAGAGCATGCACGCACCCGCGGTTCCCTACTCGTACCACAGAGTCTGGCCACCCCCGGTCGCATCACGCATTCTCTCACGCGTGGCGCGTACATGTGATGGTGTGCGCCGCCCTCCAGCTGCGAGTCAACTTCACGCCCCCTTGTGGCGTATTCTCTACCCATGCCTAGTTTCTCTGATGTCTCTCTGTATGGCATGCGCCGTCCTCCAGCTGCGAGTCAAGATTCCCTGATGATTCTCTGTGTGGCGGGCGCTGCCCTCTAGCTGCGAGCCTACCTTCCTATGCATCGCTGCCCCCAAGTCTCTTGGATCGCTCGGAGTTCGATCCTTAAGAGGGGGGTACTGTAATGATGCGTGGAACACGCCCCCTGCGGCGTGTCCCTTCCTTACCTGTTTACTTCTGATCGCCGCCCTCTAGCTGCGAGTCAAGATCCTGTGTCTTTAAGGATTCTGAAGCAAGCAACGCCATCTTGCTTTCTGGCAAACCCTGCCCTCTTCCTCCTGACAGGAAGTAAGCCTCTCTTTGACTTTCTCTCTGCTATTAGTCTTTTGCTACCAGCCCTGGTGCCTGCTGGTACTCATCGCATACTGTTCCAGCGGGGACCTCCTTGGGACCTTTACTTATCTCCTGTGGATTCCGGAAGACTGGAACAGTCACTCTTATACTACTGAGGTTAGTTTATCGTCAGGTAGTTTAGGTACCTGCTAAGTAGGGTTCACCTTGACGTGGTAGCAGGCTTATAATTCCTTGGCCAATGGATTAGACTAAGAACCCTTATGTTTATTTAGTTTCGCTGCACCTTGCTGTTTTTGTTACTATGCCTTTAAGAAGTCTGGACGTTCTCCAAGAAGTACCCTTCTCTGGATGTTACCTTGTGCTCTGGACTCCATGCCCATGTTCCTGGTTTCCGTTTCCAGACTCCCGAGCTGAAGCGTTGGCTTCCCACAACCCCGCGTTGGTGCCTGAGAACGTGCGCACTCCCGCTCTGCTGTCAGAGCATGCGCGCACATGCAGCTGGATCACTCGTGTCTCTGAGTAGGCACCGCACCTCCGGACTTGTCGTGCATTCGCATGCGCGCGGCGTGATCACGTGACTACGTGCCCGATCCCCAGCTGCGCGGCAACTTACTCCCTTCGTATCCCCTGCGGCTTCCACACCTCGCTGACGGTCCTTCCCTTTTCTCCCTGCGCTTGTGAGGAGAGCACAAGCGTGACATATATTTTGACTCATACAAGGATAAGGTTGGAGATTAGCAACTTTGGGGAAAGCCATTATCATTTTGATAAGACAAAATACTATATATTAAAATCTTGATTTACAAATTGCCAAATAACACGTTTTGAAGCGCGTTGCCAAAACCAACAAATAGAGATTTGGGAAATGGATTTGTTAGGATGCTAACAAACAAAATGATAAGATTTACACAGCATAAATCTAATGTACAAAGGTTGCACTACAATTGCACTAGACAAGTAATTCAATGAATAATTCAGGTTCGGTAATCACAGGTAATCAATGGGTGTAGCAATGATATAACCTGATTGATTGAAATGATTAATCCCTTGGGAGTAGAGGCAAAGTTTACTAAACAGAGCTGACATGAACTAGTTCTGTAAAATATCTGGTGCAGAATGGGGAATTTCAAACCTTTAGCCACAACTTATCAGGGTTATTCTGTAGCTACAACATGTTCTCACTGTACATACACAGCTCTGATTCCAAGAAAAACACACACATATATATATATATATATACAAGCATACCCTGCATTAACGTACGCAACGGGACCGGAGCATGTATGTAAAGCGAAAATGTACTTAAAGTGAAGCACTACCTTTTTTCCACTTATCGATGCATGTACTGTACTGCAATCGTAATATACGTGCATAACTGATATAAATAACCCATTTGTAACAGGATCTATAGTCTCCCCGCTTGCGCACAGCTTCGGTACAGGTAGGGAGCCGGTATTGCTGTTCAGGATGTGCTGATATGCGCATGCGCATGTGCGAGCTGCCGTTTGCCTATTAGGCGATATGTCCTTACTTGCGAGTGTACTTAAAGTGAGTGTCCTTAAACCGGGGTATGCCGGTACTAGCTTTTGTGCCCGGGGGCTGCCGGCACATCTCCCCACACTGCTGTCGCATCTCCCCTTGCTGCTGGCATATCTCCCCGCCTCCCCTCCCCCCTGCTGCTGACACATCTCCCCACGCTGCTACCTCATGTCCCCTCGTTGCCGGCACATCTCCCTGCTCCCTGCCCCCCCCTGCTGGCACATCTCTCCCCCCACCCTCCCCACTGGCACATCTTCCTCGCACATCTCACATCACACACATAGAGACAAACACAGCCCCGATCCAGCCAAGGACACACCCTCACCCTTAGTAGCCACGCCCCCTCTCCCCCCGCTCCTGCTCTAACATTTTTGCATGATACCCGATGGAAACTTAGAATGTCCATAATTTGGGAGTTGAGTGTCATGGGAGAGGGGGTTTGGCCCGGTATTAAAGGGGTTACACCCCATTTGGCCACCCCCTGCTCTCACTTGGGAAGCAAGGGGTTAACTGGACTGCGGTCCAGTAATGTGTTTTTACCCTGCTTCAGAATCCAAATGTATATTCCCCTGAAAAAATGTATTGTTCTCATCACAGTGTTTGCACCAACACATACACTGGGGTTGATGCGGGAGGGAAGGGGTTAATGTTAATTCAATGATTATAGCCCTTTGTTCCATTTTCCCGCCTTTTCAGGCTCCAGTTTGAAGCCTTCCATAGGCCGCCATTGCAGCTCCATGCATTCCAATGGGAGATTTGGCGGTTTTGGACCTGTTTCCAGCGACAACCAGCAGGTGGCGTCTGAGAGGAGGAGCAGCGGTTTCCCATTGTAAGTCAATGGGCCATTGACTTCAATGGGGATTCCTCGACGCCTACCTCCAGGAACAGGTTGGCAGCCATCCAAACCGCAGACCGCAAGAGCGGAAACATTTTCTAAAAGAGAGCTTTGATCACTGTTAGTTCAAGGTCAACGACAAGGGGCGTGGGAACTTTAGGTTCTAGGGCACCTGGGAATAAAATTCTTTTTGCCCTAGCTCCTACACTGGCGACACACTTTATTCGAGCTCGGCTAGTCCCACGAATTCGGGTATACCCGGGTGTATTGAGGTTTGTGACTGTTTTCTGCCCGAGTGCATTGGGTTATTTTCCAGGCAGGGATTGAAGCATTTTATTCCCGCTGGCTGCAATACTGCACAGTATATATATATATATATATATATATATATATATATACTGCATTACAATTCATGAATTTATGCCATCTGGTAGACACGCGAAGCATTGCAGCCTATTAAATCCTAATCATTATCATTTAACAGATCAGCCGCCCGTCAGCCAGGCATGAACCCAGGCTGGGAAGGCAAACACAATGGGGCTTGTCAGAGGTGAGGAGCGGCGCATTCCAGGTATCTGCCAGGTACATACTGGGTATTTGCTCGAATAAAGTGTGTCGGTGCAGTAGGCCTCCCCACACTCAACCACCACCGGGTCCGAGAATCCAGGACCCCCGTAAAGGTTCGAGCGGAGGAAGAGGGTCGCGCCATTGACTTTAATGGCGGAGCGGAGGTCCCCATTGAATCCAATGGCGGCGCTCGCCCATGCATTGCCTATGGCGGTGCCGGCCATTGATTCCAATGGGGAAAAGCCGTGTTGTGGTAAAACGGCTAAGTCCGAAATTGTGAAAAGTGTAAGTCCATATCTCCGGTTCTGGAAGGACCAGAGGGCTGGGATTTGGGGCGCATGTAGCCACGGTACCGGCATAAAGGCATGACCATTTCCAGCCCTCTCCGAACAACCAGACAGAGTATGGACAAATGTAAAGATTGTTGATTTTCCCCATAGCCGTCAATGGCGGCGTTTCCCCATTGAAAGGCTATGGGGGAGAAGTCCCATAGACTGCAATGGCGGAATTTCCCCATTGAAAGCCTATGGTGGCGGAACCCATTGACTTCAACGGCAGAGTTGCTCCATTGAACGCCTATGGTGGCGGAGCCCGTTGATTTCAATGGGGAAAGAGTGAAAAACAGAGATTCATTTTTAAAGGGAAGAATCCTGTATTTAAAAAGTGTTTTAACCTGCATTTGGGTATCTCTGGTTCTGGGGGTCGCAGAGGGCTGAAACCTGGCCACAATGGAGAGTCACTTCCGGCAGGAAGACATGGCAAGTATCAGCCCACTGGGCCCAACAGAACCGATTATTGTGATATGTGAAGTTATTAAACTATAAATTGTATTTTGGGTCTGGTAGGAAAACTCAGAGCCTATCTGCTATGTTAATGTTCCGTATGGCTGACAAATGGCCGAACATGTAACTCATGATCAAAGACTCCCCCACCCGGCTTGTATATGCAAGCACAACAAAGGGCAGGACATGGGGACTGGAGATTAAGTGTGGTAAGTCACACCTTAGACAAAGGACATCCTGGGCCAAGCTAGACTTGAAGGCGCCAGGTTAGTGGGAGGGGGACTGAGGAAATAAGCCCCCTGTTTAGAATATTACTCACCCAGTGGGTGGGTGTTAAAGTGCCCCTCAGGTGAGGTGGCAAAAAGAGATTGGGTGCAGGTAATTGTTCTCCAATGGCCTACACTCAGTAGTAAGGTATAGACTGGAGATTGCATATAAACCAGTGTCCAGCCTATCCTCAGGGTTTTTGTGTCATTTCGAGATTGCTGCATGAATTGCTAATCGTGTAACCAGATTACTTCATCATTGCAACCCTAAGTATGTATATATTTTGCCTGTTATTTGTATATCTTGTGTGTTCACCTTTTCCAAGGAATAAATTATATTTATCATATCTCAGTCGTGTTCAGTTCAACCCAGGTATTTTGGTGTATATTATAGCTTGTCATAAGTTACCGTGACAGTGAGTCATATTGGAAGCTCAAAATAGTTGCGTTGATCTACAAATCCGCTTGCTGAATGTCCAGTAAAGGTTTCATTGTGCCATGTCATGCCGTTTGTGAGATTTCGATGCTTTGGTCATACAAACATATGGAATAACAAACTTAGAAATATAGTATAGATATGATTTGCAATGGAACATTGCAGAGTGTGGACACACAAAGTTAATGTAGTATAAGGGGAATCCCTGTCCCATAGTTATATATAAGAAACAAAGAGTCCCAGCGCTAAAACAAAAATGTAAAAGATACAATATATTTTAGACAATATTAAAAAATACAAACAAACTGATATTGGATACTGGGTCAACAATGAAAGACCACACTACTAGGTGTATAATTCCACAGAGTACAAACTACACAAGACAAACAAGCAGACAAACAACTTATAAGACAAGGAAGGGTAAGAATGGATAGGCGGGGAAAGGAAAAGGAAACACAAGGATTGGAAAGGTGGGGAAAAAAGATACAATTGAAAAACCACTGGATAAAAATAGAACCATTGGATCTTCAGAACAGCTATCCATAGAATCAACCACCTTCCTCGATACTTGTTAAAAACAAAGAGGTACAGCGCGGATCCATAGTGTAAATAATATAGGGTTTTTATTAATCACAAGCTAAAATCAGGTCACTCACAGCAATGGGGTAGATCATGTGCATTGGAACTATGCATAGATCTCCTGTTGATCATTTACCAGTTTGGCGCTTGGCTCTCATGGCTGGAGGCGTGTGATGATACTCCGCTTCCACATCCAGGTACCTCCGAAGATGTGCATCCACACAATGGTCCACAGGCACTGCAGTTCAGTGCTCTCCTAATTCCACTGCTCTTTCCCGTAAACACAGTGTCACGGTGGAACATAACTTATCAACACAAAATCACTGGGAACTGATTGGAGCACGACAGCGATAAAATAAACCTGTAAGTTCATTTCTTTTCAGAATAACACACACAGTAAAATGAATAACATGGGATAAAAACACTTACAAGATGGTATAGGGCGAAATATCCCGACGCAGAGATAGCAGTTCTCCCGTGAATTCAGGACATCATGAACAGCATAGGGATGAGGCTGCAGGCACCTTTTAAAGATAAGGGACCTGTTTTTTAACATGAGCCTCATCGGATTGGCAAAGAATTATCTTCCTCCTATCAGATCCTTACAGATAACGTGGGAAATGGTCATAAGGCCATCCCAGGTAACTCTGAGCATGCTCAATGAGCAGCTTGGTAGCACTGCTTAGTAAAAAGGACCCAGAATATCTGGAGACAGTGAGTCTGACTGAAGTGTCAGTGGACTGTCTATGCTTTGTCTCAGGGTGTCACCTTTGACAAGCGAAATTGTTATCACCTAGTTGTGAGACCCAGTCTGCATATTCAATGGGGTGAGTCATAGCCCCTTTGATCAGCATATTGTCTCACCTCTGGTGTTACTTATCAACAGGAAGTAACGGACATCACAGAAGTGAAGGACATCACAGAAGGACTTTAAGTGTTCTCCCATTGCATACACTTAACCCATCAAAGCTCCATCTATTATAACATAGCAAAAAGTATTACAGGTTCTAAACTATACCTTCTATTGGGAGAAATGTTATAAATATAGGTGCAGCCTTCTAGCAACGCTTACCAGGAATCCATGTTAACCTATGGCACCATTGACTTCAATGGGACAGTGTCACCTATTGAAGTAAAAAAGTGCCCTCATGCAGGTCATTTTAAAAATCCCATAGACATCCATGGGGCTGCAGGCTTTAACCCCTGAGACATAGGTTAGCTGCATTTTTGACGCTGCAACCCTTTCCCTCCCAAGATGATTTAGGGGACACACCTTTTAAAACGCATTGCAGCTGGGAAATTCAGCTGCAATATGGGACAAATATCGATGGTGAAGGGGAATGCAAGTTATTACACACAGTTTACACATTAACCCCTTCAGTCCCAACACTATCTAGGGGCTCGATCGTCACACACAGATCAATAGTAAAGTAGATTCCTAGCCAAGTCCAATTGCAAATAGCCCTACGCATTTCGTTGCTGAAATGGCTGCGACTTCATCAGGGTTAAGAAATAAGGTGAATGTACACATCTTATATAGTCCAAATGAATGGTTTAATTATTTAATTGTTGATTCAATTTCTACCCTTTGTGGGTAAATGGGAGTGACTATGAGTACATCGGCATTAGACAAGACTGACACAATATAAAATGATTACAAAATGTATAACATAAAACAATGAACACAGCATATATATGAACTCAAGGCAGGGAAAGACATCAAAACTAAAAACATGTTCGCTCAATGAACAAATAATGAATACTTATCTTAAATGAAATCATAATCCTACAACTCCTAACAACATATTATTCATTTGGGAGTAGAGGCAACGTTTGCTAAACAGAGCTGACAGGAACTAGTGCTGTAAAATATCTGGTGCAGAATGGGGAAGTCCAAACCTTTAGCCACAACTAATCAGGGTTATTCTGTAGCTACAACATGTTCTCACTGTACATACACAGCCCTGATCTCAAGAAACTATGGGACAGGGATTCCCCTTTATAGTATGTTTACTTTAAGTGTCCACACACTGCAGTGTTTCATTGCAACTTACATACATACATACATACATACATAATGTGAATGGTGAGAGATTGAAGAGTTAATTCACTCACTGTGCAGACTCAGGAGACCAAACCCTAGCTGCAAGGCTCTGCTAGGATGTGGGCAATTAACTCATAATTGGAAAAAGTCTTTAACAGACAGTAAGTTACTCAATGTCAAAATGCTTCCAGATCCTGCACAAAGACAGGATCACATTTCTCAGGGGGGTTGTCTAAGAAACTGCTTGGCCTCACTACTGCATGGAATGCCACATATGTTCCAATTCCACCAGAGGGAGCTAAGAGAGCCGAGAGAGAAGAAGGGTTCAAGGATTCAAGTTGCCCAAAAGGATGTGAACAAAATATTAAGTGCGCAGCTACTATTATCTACTGTGTAATTAACCCAATAAAACACCACCTGGTGAAGTGAATAAACAAATGAATATGCAACCTCTATATAACTGGCGTCTGCAGCTGAAGTAATAAGGGTAGAGGAACCCCTAAAGCAACTGAAAAAAAAGAACAAAAGCGCAAACGCACATAGTGAAGTATGCAAAGTAAATATATATATATTTTAGGGTAAGATATCTGCGTACATCAGATTAAAAGGTTACCAGCAATTCATGTACATAGACATGGGTGATTAGAAGTAGTGCAGCTGCCGCCAACCATCTGGGGATTTTCTTTACTGCATCAAGGCACACCCCTACAGCTGAAGAAAAGCCTCCGTTTGCGTCCGTCTTTGGGTTGAAGGAGTCTTGAGTAGGACTTTGCTTGAGGGAGGCTTCGTTGTGCTCTCCCCGGCTCCTTGCTCGGCGCCGACAGTGATGGAGGTTAGCAGCTTCTCGGGCAAGCTGTTACCTCAAGTGTCCCGTATTTCCTGTGCGTTCGGCCGCAAAGTGAGGACGGCCGTAAAGTGTGGATGTTTTACCGCACTGTTCACAATCGCGGGTAAATGTCTATGAGAATCGGCTCCACGTAGTAACAAAAGAGTCAGCTGGCACACAGATCAATAATAAAAAGTGATAATTCGGGCTAAAATGTATCCAACGCGTTTCGAAGCGCAAGCTTCTTCATCAGGGATATTAATACATTGAATAAATGGGAAATATATACCCTAATACCACATCTGATTGGTTACTGCTATAATTAGGCTAAACCTATCAGGTAAACGACAAGGTGACTCCCACATGTGTGGGTTTAAGTAGGTCATTAAGACATACATGTCAACAGTGAGTTTAACCCCATCTGGTGTGGTCAGGGTATAAGTACATATATCAAGAAATAATAAGCTTTATTTACCAGGGCACAACATTATATAAACAACCTAAATCATACATTTACATAATTTAAAAATATAAAAATATATATTTACTAGTAATGGGGTTTCTGAAATAAAACAGACAATCAGTTAGTCACGTGAAAATAACAATGCGATTGTGCTTATACCTTTGACTAGTAAGAATCAATAGATCAGGCAGGACATATAGGAAAGGATAAAATTAGATATCTAATTTCCGAGACAAACATATTTTTTTAATAAAGACACCATAGGTCTATATTTTCATTAAGGCCGTAAGGACCTAATGTTTCTAGCTTTTGTATCCAGTATGTTTCTTGGATTGAAACATCTTTTAGCCTATCACCTCCTCGTCTACTCCGAGGTATAAACTTTATCCCCTTATACGTGAGGGATGAGGGGTCCTTATTGTGATGGGTAGCGTAATGTCTACTTACACTATGAGTCTGTAGAGCATTCCTAATGTTTCTCACATGCTCTTGTATGCGGAGTTTAAGACTACGTTTAGTGCGGCCCACATATTGCAAGCCGCACGGACATTCTAATAAATAAACTACAAAATTGGTATTGCAGTTTATAAAGTCGGTAATATTAAACACTTTATTTGTCTTATTAGACTTAAACGTTTTAGTCACTGGATGAAGGAACTTGCAAGTACAGCATTTTCCACACGAATAGTTCCCAAGTGGTTTATTGCTGAGCCAAGAATGGCCTGACTTATGTTCTCCATTTTTCCCAATATCACTTGGTGCCAGCGCATCCTTCAGGCTACGAGCCTTCCTATAAATAAACCTGGGGGATGAACTAATATGGCCACTTAGGATTGGATCTGTGGCTATAATTCCCCAATGTTTTTTTTGCCCAAAAGGATGTGCCTGGGAACAGCAGGACTACAAAGGAACGGTGCCAAGAGGAATTCATCCCTCATAGGATGTGGGGTTTGTCTCAGAAGCCTAAAGCTAAAGTAAGGACATTTAAGCGTTGTTTTGCACAGTCACTTTAAGTGCATGAGAAGCTGTTTCTCTTACTCCATACAGTACATTGATATGTTTTGTCGGTAAGTGGGCAAGTCACCCAACTGCAGACAGGGTGATCTGTGTATAGAAAGAGCTCAGTTGATATAGGGTCTTGTTCCTGTTCTTTTTGGCTTGTATATGCTGTTGTCACACTGCATGGTTGAATAAAAGCAGGCAGAAGCCTGGGAAACTAATATCTTGGTACGTGTCCTCTACTTTACTCTAGAAGACCATGTGTTATAGCATACCAGTCAGAATGGGCGAGAGAGAGAGAGAGAGAGAGAGAGAGAGAGAGAGAGAGAGAGAGGTAGGGGGATGGTAGAGGATCGGCATTTGCATGTCGCGCGTGCGTGATTGGAACTTGCTGGTCGCGCATGTGCATGAGTGTCTGGCAAACGCCGATCGTGCATGCGTGGTCGGCAAGTGCCAATCAGGCACACGAGGTTGGTAAGTGCCAATCGCGCACAAGTAGTCGGCAAGTGCCTGTCACGCATGCGCGGCCAACGCAATAGAAATTATTTGCCTGGTGGCCCGCACATGTCTTGCTGCGCCACTGCCTTAAGAACTACAGACCAATCAGTCTACTTCAAATTACTTTACAGAAAAAATGGGACACCAAGTCTCTGATGGTGGAATCAAAAACTTCTATAGGACTCGTAAGGCTGTTATAAACCCAATTCAAACCGGAACAATTGTTGGGAATTAAATTATATATAACAGTCTCTAGTGCATGGTTATGAAAACACCCTAAAACGAGTCCCATTGGATAGCTGACTAATATCCTCCAGTAATAAGGTGAAGGGGTGATGAATGACAAGAGGGGGAGAAGGAAATGGGAAAGGGGGACTGTAGAGCCCTCTGTGACAAGAGCCCCACAACTCGCTAAACCCAATCAGTCCACACAACTCCTAAAATTAAATTATAAAAGCATATAGCCCATATTCAAGCACAGAGGAAAGGTAAGCATGTAGATTCAAAGGCAAAGTTAGCGTACTCACAATAATGAGTCCCTTGCGGTTCCGATATCCTGGCATGCTTCTGCCCGGAAGGCAAAAGAAATATAAAGAAAAATCTGCAGAGCGCAGCGGTACAAAAATTAAGGGCTGGAGACAAACGACAAAATTATACATTTATTGGGCAATTGCAGCAACAACAGAGGTAAAGCATGTAGCGCGTTTCGTGCTGCTCTAAGAAGTGCTTTATCAAAGAGTACAGCATACAAGGATTCATCTGCCTCATAAGCAGCTCAGCCTAGGCGGATGGGACCGCCAAAACCTGTCACCTGGAAAATACACAGGTGAAACATGGCACTGCTGATAGGCGCCACCTCCCGAGCCAGCACACAGCTAATCAGAAGTTTCCAAAATACACAAAATATTTAAAAAACACAAAAAAAAACTCCATGGCAGACTATGCTACAAATATAGCGAGGTTTTTAACAAGGATGTTTATGTTCATGCCTATTATCATGCTATCAATTGCTATATTTGTAGTATAATCTGTCATGGAGTTTTTTTTGTGTTTTTAAAAAATATTTTGTATATTTTGGAAACTTCTGATTAGCTGTGTACCAGCTCGGGAGGTGATGCCTATCATAAGCAGTGACCTGTTTCACCTGTGTATCTTCCTAGTGATAGGTTGGGCGGCTCCTTCCACCTTGGCTGAGCTGCTTATAAGGCATCTGAATCCTTGTATGCTGTACTCTTTGATAAAGCTCTTCTTACAGCGTGAAACGCGTTAGAGGCAGTACCTCCGTTGTTGCTTCAATTGCCCAATACATTTATCATGTTATTGTTTGCCTCCAGCCCTTCATTTTTCTACCGCTGTGCTCTGCAGTTGTTTTCCATATTTTACTTCAAATTACTTCCAAGATTTTTACAAAGATACTCCCTAATCGGCTGCAACTGACCCTGGACTTCGTGCAGTCTAAAGAACAAGTGGGATTTTGCAGTGGATACTGTATAACACTATGGACCACATCCAAGTTCTACAAGAAGTTATTTCCCAAAGTAATAATATGATGCCACCCACTTAGTTTAGGATACATAGTTATGAAAGCATTTGATTCTGTCTACTACTCTGTGGTTTTAAGTGCATTAAGAAGACAAAGCGTTAAAGAACATTTGCGAGAATGTCAAATCAACCATTAGATTACATGAAGATGTAAAGAAGATTAAAATCAGCAATTGAGTGCAAAAGAACATCATGTCACCAAAGCTTGTCTCAGCAACAAGAAGAATTGTTCATGACATTGAGTTGGGAGAAAAAAGGAATCAAAATCAACAGTAAATACTTCATATAGCACCTTTGATTTGCAGATGATATTGTTATTTCTTCCACAAGTCTAGAAGATCTCCAGCAAAATATTGGAGAACTTGTTGAAGCAAATAAGAAAATGTGCCTCCATATGAATCTCAGCGAGACCAATGTTATGTTCACCAAATTTGCCGACTCTGCAAAGATCGAAACAAACGGAATGGAAATAGAACAAGTCTACCTTGGCTGGCAAGTAACAACGGATAGGAACCTTTTGAATGAAAACAGGAGAATGAAGATAGGATTGAGCACATTTGGAAGAAACAAAACAATTTTTCAAGGGCACCTTCGACTGCCAGAAGAGGAACGTTTTCTGCCTGTGCTCACGTATGGATGTGAAACCTGGACCTTAAATGGAAGTCAATTCAAAAGCTTCAGACAACTCAAAGACATATCGAGAGATGTGTCCTGAGTATTACCCAAAGAGACAGGAAAAATAGTGAATGGGTTGGTGACTAAAGAGGCCGTTAGGTGGCCATATAATAAAGGTGAATCCCAGCCTGCTCCCCTCTTTGGGAAAGTTGCAATTAATGTCCCCCTTGTATCAGATAGAGATCAGCGTGTGGGAGGCTATGCAATTTGTGTCACCTTCTATACACTGGGTATTTGAATTTTTCGCAGGCATGGACACGAGCTGCAGGTGTTAAAACCTGTCAAGCGAGGCTGAGACCCATTAAATTAAAGTATAAATACACCATCCATTTTGTTGATTCAATGCACATCGAATACACATTGAATATACATTCCTCTGTGCTTGATTTGTTTTCTAAAAGCAGCGATGCAGAGGAAAAAGATTTCAAACGATCTCATCATGAGAATACAGGATGTGTACAAGAATGGACATGGAATTTTACAGATTCAACCCTGGCTAGTTGCTTCGGGCCTCGATTTAACAACAAGCACAGTCGGTTATCATGCCCGTGGTAAGGCAAAAGTGTAAAGCGGAATCCCACAGTCACTACAGAGTAAGTATTTTTGTTTTCTTTACTGAACAGTATGTACTGTAATTACAGGAAACAAAACGGCGGTGCACAACCGAAGTAAACTCCACCAGGCAAGGTAACAGCAGTAAAACTTCTATTTATTGGCACAAAATTATTAAAAAAAACACTCATTTTGTGCCAATAAATAGAAGTCTTACTGCTGTTACCTTACCTGGTGGAGTTTACTTTGGTTGTGCACTGCCGTTTTGTTTCCTGTTCTCCCGGCACTGCTGTTTGGATTGGAGCACGCCCTGCAGTTCAAGCCACTCTGCCTACAAACAAGAAAAACGGTGAGTACTGCCACAATGTGTATGCATCATGAAAATAATCTATGCTATTGGCTACCACTACTTATTCAATAAGATTGCTGTTCTTTAATCAAGTTTATGTGATACTCACTCACTGTATATACTTGTTACAATAGTTGGGACAGAGGAACTGCTGCCTTATGTAATTTGGTCATTGCTTCATTTTCTATGGACATATGCCTATGTTGTGGGTTTGGATGCACTGTTTGGGTTTACTTAACACATAGTTTACCCTGGTAATCATCTTGTACTGTAATTACACTATTACTGCTAAAATGCATGAGTGTGTTTTACAGTACTTTTTTCCTAGCAATTATTTTAGAGATTTTTTTTTTATCCTATTACAGTACTCTAATAAAGTCGTGTATGCATGTTTTTAATATTTTATCAATTTTTAAATTCTTAACATCACTTACTTTTTAAGGGTAAAAGGGGACGATAGACAGCACTCTGATAGTGTTAAATTTATGCAATTGCAGGGTGCATGGAACAAAAGGGGACCCTTATTCCCCTGTATAGTACTAACAAATCTACGTAAGTACCAGCACTCACTGTCTAATAGCTAAATGATGAAAACAGTTGTAATGCAGAATAAACATTTAATAATAAAACGAACCAGAAATAAATCAAATGTGTTTGCAGAAACCAGTATCACAAATGTGCATGTCACAAAGTGAGGGGGGGGGGGGGGGGGGGAAGGAAATGGGAAAAAACATGAAACACAAGGAATATACACAAAAAACGGAGAACGGCAAGTATGCTAGGGGGGGCAAGTTTCGATGGACTACCTCTTCATCTGGCCCATTCCCCCTGGTCCAAAAGGTCCCAGAGGTACTTCCCTAAGCCTCCCTTCCCCTATAACTGGTCAAATCAGACACCCCTCAAAATAGATAGCAAACATACAGTGTAGGCTAAATACAGCTAAACAGCCTGCTATTAGGTTAAATTGTGGTAATTTTAATTTATTTTAATATTTAAAATATGTTATTATAATTTATCATTTATTAGGGTTATTTCACATCCTCTTTAGCGCTACTTAATTTTTGTGTTGTCTTATATATATATATCTCAAAAGAAGAGAAGCACCAGCTCCATAGCATAATACTGCAAAATAGAAATCTTTATTCAAACATGGAGTAGTCAATAGGACCTACAGTATACTCACATGGTGGGTAAAAAACACATTCAGTTGAGACAATCTGTGACTGCAGGTGGATGCTGTTATATGGACAGTCAGGCACGTAGCCAGGAACATGGGTTCACATCCACCAGATGAAAGGGATGATAACTGATGAATGGTGGGTCTCACACAATCCCCAGAGTGATCTTGCAATGGAACTAGTCCCAGGTCACCACAACACTGATCCCAACGGCTATAAGTAACACAATGTGCTGTGCCCCTAAAAACTTCGGTTATATATATATATATATATATATATATATATATATATATATATATATACAGTGGTCGACAAACCTATACATTTGCTCGCCCCAGGCGAGTGGATTTTACATCGTGGCGAGCTCCTATTGGCCCAAGCAGCACACGTTTGGTACTAAATGAAAAACAAAAACAAAAATATAATGCTCACTAAATCAAATGGTGTGATAGTAATGTGGTTGTGCCTAAGCCGTCAAGATTGACGGTGGGTGCAACTGATGAGCTGAATATACTAGAATTAACTACAGCTGAGAAGTGAAGACATAGTTATTGCCACCACTTAGCAACTAGAAGCTCATTTTGGAAGTGCACTCCTAGGCATTAAAACTTAACATTTAATAGGTAAATAGAATAAAATAAGTTCTTAACATAAAGTGATAATATTAACTACATATAATGTACTGTGGCGGGAGGGAGTGAGGAGATGATAGATAGCCAAGGTATATAGTAAAGTATGCTGATGCCTAATAGTACTTAGCAAAAGCAGTGATACCACTTTGGCTTTAATTGGGGAGTGGGTTACTCAGCTGTAAAAGCTCAGAAATGCTTGCCCTATATGTGAGTATTGTGCGTCATGTGGCGTAGCGTACCGAGCACCCAACCTGTATTGATAAATAGCCCAAGTCAGTGTCCTACTCCTAAGTTTAATATTTAAGCTGTTAGATATAATCACTGTATGTGCAACTCAATGACAGGTTGGTGTTACGTGGATTGATTCTGCGCCCAATGACGTTTGACAATCACTCTACATAGATAGTATAACAGGACAGCTATTAGTGATAAAAAAAACAGAAAAAACTGATACTGAACACTCTGCTAATTATTAAAGCAGTAAATAAATTATTACTGTGGTTATTAAACAAGCCGTCAATATATAATCAATACTGTGAGCACTTGTACTCAGCAAAATACCTGTGCAAAAAACCTTCTACCGATTCATAGAACAATTCATGCATGAATAGGTGTCTGTGCATAGCAGATGCTGGCAGGCTAGCAGTAATGATGTTAAATATCAGATAGATCGCAACAATTTGCAGTAACAATGATGTCTGTTAGCTACAAGGTAAGGTGACACATTGAATCACAGTACAGAGACAGGCTTCAGCAAAGAACCACTGAGTGAACAGGACCTGGTTAAGCCTGGATACGAGCGCGTTAAAATGAGCACCAGCAGAGAGCACAGACATAAAGTAACAATACTACCAGTCTCTCTCAGATCCCTCGCGCTGACGTCACCACGCCAAAAACGCCCTACGCGTTTCCCTCCTTGACGGAGATTCTTCAGGGGCGAAGAATCTCCGTCAAGGAGGGAAACGCGTAGGGCGTTTTTGGCATGGTGACGTCAGCGCGAGGGATCTGAGAGAGACTGGTAGTATTGTTACTTTATGTCTGTGCTCTCTGCTGGTGCTCATTTTAACGCGCTCGTATCCAGGCTTAACCAGGTCCTGTTCACTCAGTGGTTCTTTGCTGAAGCCTGTCTCTGTACTGTGATTCAATGTGTCACCTTACCTTGTAGCTAACAGACATCATTGTTACTGCAAATTGTTGCGATCTATCTGATATTTAACATCATTACTGCTAGCCTGCCAGCATCTGCTATGCACAGACACCTATTCATGCATGAATTGTTCTATGAATCGGTAGAAGGTTTTTTGCACAGGTATTTTGCTGAGTACAAGTGCTCACAGTATTGATTATATATTGACGGCTTGTTTAATAACCACAGTAATAATTTATTTACTGCTTTAATAATTAGCAGAGTGTTCAGTATCAGTTTTTTCTGTTTTTTTTATCACTAATAGCTGTCCTGTTATACTATCTATGTAGAGTGATTGTCAAACGTCATTGGGCGCAGAATCAATCCACGTAACACCAACCTGTCATTGAGTTGCACATACAGTGATTATATCTAACAGCTTAAATATTAAACTTAGGAGTAGGACACTGACTTGGGCTATTTATCAATACAGGTTGGGTGCTCGGTACGCTACGCCACATGACGCACAATACTCACATATAGGGCAAGCATTTCTGAGCTTTTACAGCTGAGTAACCCACTCCCCAATTAAAGCCAAAGTGGTATCACTGCTTTTGCTAAGTACTATTAGGCATCAGCATACTTTACTATATACCTTGGCTATCTATCATCTCCTCACTCCCTCCCGCCACAGTACATTATATGTAGTTAATATTATCACTTTATGTTAAGAACTTATTTTATTCTATTTACCTATTAAATGTTAAGTTTTAATGCCTAGGAGTGCACTTCCAAAATGAGCTTCTAGTTGCTAAGTGGTGGCAATAAATATGTCTTCACTTCTCAGCTGTAGTTAATTCACGTTTGGTACTAGGTGGCGAGTAGATTTTTTTGTGTGGCGAGTAGATTTTTTGGTGATTTGTCGACCACTGTATATATATATATATATATATATATATATATATATATATATATATATATAGCATTGAGAAAGGACTTAGCAGATGTAACCCTCTCAGGAGGGTCCACCCTTAGTATGTAGACTATTTATTGCTCTGTTCCTCCTATCAGTTCTCACATACTCGTAAACTGAGTCTCCACCAGCTTAATAAGGATAAACTACAGATAGGCAAAGCTCGGGTCATTTATTTGGGATACTTGATCTCCCACATGCGTATGCCATCATACCTACTAGGTTACAAAGTATCAGGAACACCCCTGTCCCTACTATGGTCCGCGAGTTGTGCGGCTTCCTGGGCAAGACTGTTTTTTGCTGACAATTTATACCTGACTATGCCTGCCTAGAAGCTCCCAAAGAAGAATACCTTACGGGATCACCATCTCTCAAATCTCAAGACCAAGTCACAGTGGACGAAACAGCCCTGTTGTTTTTTAAGGACTTAAATGAGGCTCTCGCCTCTACTCAAGCATTGGGATTCCCAGACTATGATAAATAGGGGGAGAGAGCCGGGACAAGTGTCCCATGCACAGTGGCTACATGGGGCCCTGCCGGCGCTGCCGCTGGGCCCGGCTCTCCCGCAGCTGCGGACCTCTCTCCCTCATTGACAGTCCCATGCCGAGCTTCTGATATTGGCATGCACCGGGCCTCTCTGACGTTTGCACGCAGCAAAAGAAAGCTGGGCTCAGCTTCCGGTGCGCAGCGCCATGAGAAAGAGGTCCACAGCTGGGGGAGAGCCGGACCCAGTGGCAACGTTGGCAGGCCAGCCCCCTGCTACCACCGAGCCCGGCCTGAGACCATCCCCAAGGTAGGTCTGTATTTTATATGTATATGGGGTGTGTTTTTTCATATGTATTGGGGGCTGGGAGGGGTGTGTATTTGCGGTGGGGAGGGGTTTTATATGTATATGGGGGGGTTATATGTATTTGGGGGTGGGGAGGGGTTTTATATATTTATGGGGGGTGTTTTTTTTATATGTATATGGGGGTGTTATTTTATATATATGTATTTGGGGTTAGGGCGTTTGTATGTATTTGGGGGTGGGGAGGGGTTTATATGTATATGGAGGGGTTTATATGTATTTGGGTGTGGGGAGGTATTCTATATATATGGGGGGTATTTTTTTAATATTTATATGGGGATTTTTTAAAAATATATATGTATTTGGGGTTAGGGTGGTTGTATGTATTTGGGGGTGGAGAGGGGTTTATATGTAAATGGAAGGTGTTTTTTTTATATGTATATGGGGGTTGAGGGGTTGCATGTATTTGGGGTATGGGGAAATGTATGTATTTGGTATGTGGTGGTGTTGTATATATTTGGGCAGTGCTTTTTAAATATATATATGTATTTGGGGATGTACAGTATGTTGGTATGTATTTGGGGGGTGATTTTTTTATATGTATTTGAGGGTAGTTTTTTTTATGTATTTGGGCTGTGAGGGTGTTTGTATGTATTTGGGGTAGGGTTTTTTTTGTATGTTGTTGGGAGGTGGTTTGTAAGTATTTGGAGGTAGTGTTTTTATTAATGTATTTGGGTGGGTTAGGGGGGTTTGTATATATTTGGGGAGTGAGGATTTTTTGTATGTATGAGGGGGGTTGGAAGGTTTTTTGTATTTGGGGGGTAATTGATGGAGGGGGAGGACTGAGAGGAGGGAGAGGAAAATGGGGAGTAAGAGTGAGACGCAGGTAAGAGGGATACATGCGAGGCGAGGGGGAATGATTGAGTGGGGTAATTGATGGAGGGGGTGTGGGAGGAAGAGAGAAAGTGAGATGGAGGGGGGAGAAATGCATGGGAAGAGGGGGGGGGGGAAATAGAGGGGGTCGTGAGGTGGGTGAAATGCGGGGGGGGGGGGGCTCATAAGACCGCCAACATGGGGGGAGGGGGCCCCTGTTGTAACTCTATTCCTGGGCCCTGGGAAATCTGCCTGCGGCCCTGCACAGGATTGCAAAAATTTGCCCTCTCTGTTCTCACACAACCGCACGGGACAGACAGAGACCATGTCGTTGTGAAGACCGACCGGTTTACCCTCCTCATACTCAGCCCAGATGGCTCAGTTGCACTCACCCACCGTGGCTCTCAACCGTAGCAGCGATCACACTGTCACCATTTACACTGACTCATACTGTAGTATGCTTGGGGTGATTTGACATATCTGATATTCTATGGAATGAGCTGGGTTATTTTTGTCCTCTGTCCACACACCTTTAATAAATGCTTCCTATATTGCTGCTCTGACACATGCTGTTTTACTTCCGTATGCTGTGGCTGTTATGAAATGTTCTGCACACACTAATGCCATTGACCCCATTTTCCAGGGAAATGCTTCCTGATACCTGCCATGCAGCCTATTGTTATGAACTGTACCATCACATATATATACAAATGGACTTTATACAGTTACCACCTGCTAAAGGATATAAGTATGGCCTAGTGCTAAGTGGATCTGTACAGTAAGTGGCCTGAAGCATACCAAACTACGGATAAAAAGGAAAATACAGTTGCAAAGATTCTCCATAGAGACTATTTACCTCGCTGGGATATACTGGAAAGGCTAGGCTCTGATCAAGGTCCGGAGATTGCAAACAAAATATTTATGGAGGTGGTCAGACTTGTGCGCCTCAAACAGAAATTACATTGCCCAAACCGCCCACAGGCCTCAGGCACAGTATAACGAATGAACAGAACAATAGAATAATGTCTGGCTAACGCCTGTGAGCAAACTGGACTGACACTTTTCCTATAGTTTTAACTAGCTGAGAGCCCCGGCGTTGCCCGGGATGTTTGTGGTGTGGGTGTGGCATTTGGGTGAGGAGTGGTCAACGCGGCCCATGTGCGGTGGTAGTGCTGCTGTGGCTGTACTGATGGTCATTGTATCGGTGTGCTGATTTGGGAGGGTTTGGTGCTGATGTGGGGGTGCGGATGTGGGTGTGCCGATGGGGGAGGTGCAAAGGTGCCGATGTGTGGGTGCTGATGGTGTTGATGGGGGCTGGGAATGTCGGGGAGCCGAGAATGGCAGTGTGCTGGGGGGGCATGGGATAGCGGTGTGCTGATATGGTGGTGCTGGGGATAGTGTGTGTGTGTGAATACGTGTGTGTGTATACACGTGTGTGTGTATACATGTTTGTGTGTGTGTGTATACATGTTTGTGTGTATACATTGTATGTGTGTGTGTGTGTGTGTGTGTATACATGTGTACGTGTGTGTGTATACACGTGTATACACATGTGTGTATACACATGTGTGTGTAGACATTGTGTGTATGTATATATATTGTGTGTGTGTGTGTATACATGTGTGTGTATACATGTGTGTGTATACACATGTGTGTATACACATGTGTGTATACACGTGTGTATACACGTGTGTGTATACACGTGTGTATACATGTTTGTGTGTGTGTATACATGTTTGTGTGTATACATAGTATGTGTGTGTGTGTATACATGTGTGTATGTTTATGTGTGTGTGTGTGTACATTTGTGTGTGTGTACATTTGTGTGTGTATACATGTGTGTGTATACATGTTTGTGTGTGTGTATACACGTGTGTGTGTATATGCGTGTGTGTATATGCGTGTGTATACATGTGTGGGTGTGTATACATGTGTGTGTAAATACACGTGTGAGTGTGTGTATACGTGTGTGTATACATGTGTGTGTGTATACATTATGTGTATGTATACGTGTGTGTGTGTGTATACGTGTGTGTGTATGTCTACATGTGTGTGTGTATGTCTCCATGTGTGTGTGTACGTGTACATGTGTGTGAGTATACGTGTACATGTGTGTGTGTACGTGTCTACGTGTACATGTGTGTGTGTGTCTACGTGTACATGTGTGTGTACGTGCGTGTGTGTACGTGTGTGTGTGTCTACGTGTGTGTACGTGTGTGTGTGTACGTGTGTGTGTGTGTCTACGTGTGTGTGTGTGTGTCTACGTGTGTGTGTGTGTGTGTCTACGTGTGTGTGTGTGTCTATGTGTGTGTGTGTGTCTATGTGTGTGTGTGTATACGTGTGTGTATACGTGTGTGTGTGTATACGTGTGTGTGTGTGTGTATATGTGTGTGTGTCTACGTCTGTGTGTGTGTGTACGTGTGTGTGTGTCTACGTGTGTGTGTGTGTGTGTTTACGTGTGTGTTTACGTGTGGGTGTGTGTGTCTACGTGTGTGTGTGTCTACGTGTGTGTGTGTCTACGTGTGTGTGTGTCTACTTGTGTGTGTCTACGTGTGTGTGTCTACGTGTGTGTGTCTACGTGTGTGTCTACGTGTGTGTGTGTGTGTCTACGTGTGTGTGTGTGTGTCTACGTGTGTGTGTGTGTCTACATGTGTGTGTGTGTCTACGTGTGTGTGTGTGTCTGCGTGTCTACGTGTCTACGTGTGTCTGCGTGTCTACGTGTGTCTGCGTGTCTACGTGTCTGTGTGTCTACGTGTGTCTGCGTGTCTACATGTGTCTGCGTGTCTACGTGTGACTGCGTGTCTACGTGTGTCTGCGTGTCTTCGTGTGTCTGCGTGTTTACGTGTGTCTGCGTGTCTACGTGTGTCTGCGTGTCTACGTGTGTCTGCGTGTCTACGTGTGTCTGCGTGTCTGCGTGTGTCTGCGTGTGTCTGCGTGTGTCTGCGTGTCTACGTGTGTCTGCGTGTCTACCTGTGTCTGCGTGTGTCTGCGTGTCTACGTGTGTCTGCGTGTCTACGTGTGTCTGCGTGTCTATACATGTCTATACGTGTGTCTGCGTGTGTATGTGTGTATTCGTGTCTACGTGTGCCTGTGTATATACGTGTGTCTACGTGTGTGTATACGTGTGTGTACACGTGTGTCTACGTGTGTGTTTGTACGTGTGTCTACGTGTGTGTGTGTCTACATGTGTGTGTGTATACGTGTGTCTACGTGTGTGTGTATGCGTGCGCCTACGTGTGTGTGTGTGTATACGTGTGTGTACGTGTGTGTACGTGTGTGTGTACGTGTGTGTGTGTATATACGTGTGTCTGTGTGTATACGTGTGTATACGTGTGTGTGTAAACGTGTGTCTGTGTGTATAGGTGTGTCTGTGTGTATACGTGTGTCTGTGTGTATACGTGTGTCTGTGTGTCTACGTGTGTCTGTGTGTCTACGTGTGTCTGTGTGTATACGTGTGTCTGTGTGTATACGTGTGTCTGTGTATACATGTGTCTGTTATTATACGTGTGTGTGTGTATACGTGTGTGTGTGTGTGTATACGTGTGTGTCTGTGTGTATACGTGTGTCTGTATAGGTGTGTGTATGTATAGGTGTGTGTGTGTGTGTGTGTGTCTACGTGTGTGTGTGTGTGTCTGTGTACGTGTGTGTGTGTCTGTCTACGTGTGTGTGTGTGTCTGTCTACATGTGTGTGTGTGTGTGTCTGTCTACATGTGTGTGTGTGTCTGTGGACGTACGTGTGTGTGTGCCTACATGTGTGTGTGTGTGCCTACATGTGTGTGTGTGTGTGTGCCTACATGTGTGTGTGTGTGTGTGCCTACATGTGTGTGTGTGTGTGTCTACATCTGTGTGTGTGTGTCTCTGTGTATGTGTATATATATATATATATATATATATATATATATATATATATATATATATATATATATATATATATAATATATATTTATGTATAGAGATATATATATATATAGTGTGTGTGTGTGTATGGAGGGATGAGGCTGGCGCTGAAGGAATGTGGGGTGGGGGGGGAGCTGCTTACCTTGCAGTCGGCAGCATCTTCCTCGTGCAGGGCGGGAGCCCCCCCGCTGCCCTCCGGCTCGAGGTGAGGCCTCCTGCAGGGCGGGAGCCCCCCCCCGCTGCCCTCCGGCTCGAGGTGAGGCCTCCTGCAGGGCGGGAGCCCCCCCGCTGCCCTCCGGCATGGGGTGAGGCCTCCTGCAGGGCGGGAGCCCCCCCGCTGCCCTCCGGCTCCAGTGAGGCCTCCTGCAGGGCGGGAGCCCCCCCGCTGCCCTCCGGCTCGAGGTGAGGTCTCCTGCAGGGCGGGAGCCCCCCCGCTGCCCTCCGGCATGGGGTGAGGTCTCCTGCAGGGCGGGAGCCCCCCCGCTGCCCTCCGGCTCGGGGTGAGGCCTCCTGCAGGGCGGGAGCCCCCCCGCTGCCCTCCGGCTCGAGGTGAGGCCTCCTGCAGGGCGGGAGCCCCCCCGCTGCCCTCCGGCTCGAGGTGAGGCCTCCTGCAGGGCGGGAGCCCCCCCGCTGCCCTCCGGCTCGAGGTGAGGCCTCCTGCAGGGCGGGAGCCCCCCCGCTGCCCTCCGTCTCGAGGTGAGGCCTCCTGCAGGGCGGGAGCCCCCCCCCGCTGCTCTCCGGCTCAAGGTGAGGCGGCGGTGCCGAGGAGCGTTGCAGGCGGCGCCGGGTCACCCATCCTGCCGCTGCCTCACTCATCCTGCCGCTCCCACGTGGATGTTAGGCGGGAGGCCGCGTGTTGTGGCCGCTCCACTGCGTGTGTCCCGGGCACTCGCTCCGCTCCCCCGCTGACTGTAGCGGCGCCGGGGTGTGAGCTTGGGGGGGGGTGAGCTTGGGGGGGGGGGTGAGCTTGGGGGGGGGGTGAGGTGTGTGTGAGATTGGGGATGGGGGTGGGAATGTGTGTGTGTGTGTGTGTGTGTACACGGGACTCCGGGTAAGTTCGGGCACAGGGGGGGTGTGAAAGTTGAGGTGCGGTCCAGCTGATGGGGGAGAGTGAGGGGCACCAGGAGGGGAGTGTGTGTGTGTGTCCCTGTGTGTGTGTGTCCCTGTGTGTGTGTCCCTGTGTGTCCTTTGGCCCGTCACTCCGCCTCAGGCCAATGAGAGGTGTGCGGGGGCGGGCCAAGGGACCAATGAGATTTCCCCTAGGGACACCGGACATCCAGGCAGGCAGGCAGGCAGGCATACAGTGCTTTCACTAATATAGTATAAGATGGAAATAAGAGGCATGGGAAAGGGAAAGGATGGTCTTAGCGCTCATGAAATAATTATGAGGCGACCAATGAGTGTGACGGGTTCCCCTCCACTGGATCTGAAAGCAGCTGATATTCATATTACTGTATGTCTGACTCATTGATGAAATACTGTGAATGTCTAACTAATAGTATACAAAGAGATTTCCTACAGGCCACAGAGGCACAGCCTAAGGACCCACAGGCCAGTCACTCTTTGAACCCAGGAGATTGGGTACTGGTGAAACTGCACGTCCGAGTATCCCCTCTCGAAGGCACTGATGGGAGGGACCATTCCAGATTATCCTAACTACAAACATAGTTGCTAAAGTTTACAGGAACTCTACGTATATGCATGCCTCCCACACCTGAGAGGTGTCGGACCCTGCTGACGGCTGAAACTACTGAATGTGCCCCATAGGGGAGCCGTGAAAACCTCAAACACAACTGCTGAACCTGTATCCCTGGGAGACAGTGAAGAAACCGTATACTTTCTTGTGCTATCTATTGTTTAGTTAAAATTGAAATTATATTCTGTGATCGTTTTGGATAGAGTGGTTTTACATCACACACACATTCCTACAACATACATACACACACTATACCATATGTACTGTATGCAATGGAGCCCGGACGCTCCTGGAAGTTATTTTCTATTGGTGCAACAACTATATTTTTGTGTCTCTTTTTCCACCACATCTATTTTTTCAGAGGCACCCGAGAAACAAGCCACCCATGGAAGCACTACATCAACAGTTATCTCCAGGCGGATATACTAAATGTCTCTAACTTTTGGGTGTGTGCTCATCTTCCTTTTGATAGTCAATAGTCACGGAGGTGTACCGATCATACCGATACCATGGAGTTATACTGATTTTTGCTGAGGACAGAGGACATGGAACAGGACTGTCACCAATTTCCCGAACACAGGGGAATACAAACCATCAACAGAGCCTATTATATTTGTGGAAACCATGACTACCCTTGGCTACTTGCTAACTGGTCCGGGTCATGTTATCTGGGATATACCACTCCTGCTATGAGACATCTCACTCATCTGAACGAGAAAGACCATGATCCAGTCTATGCAGACACAAAAGGACAGCGCAGTAGAAGTCCATATCCCTTACTGAAAATGTGGTCTCCTTCTTGTTCCCCACTGATTAAACAAATCAGCAATGACACTGCAGATGCTCTGACGCAAATGACTACTGAAGTTTTACAAGTTACAAATTGTTATTACTTTACAACCCGCCCCTTATCTATTGGTTTATAGAATTATATATGTAACCCATATTCCCCCCCCCCCCCTAGACTCATCTGACATGTCTAGGGTGTGTGGGGGCGGATTACATGTACTTAGTGGTGCGTGCCTGTGTGGAACAGGAGGGCCTGAGTCTCCCGCGATGGTGTGGGGGATCACAGGACCTGGCTTCTGGGGTAGTAGCCTCCATGCTTTAGTGGTGCAGCGCCTCCATCCTCTATACTCCCAGGGATGTGGGATCGGACCTGTATAGAAGAGTGAACCCTGGTCCCAGGGTGGATGCTCCTGAATCACACAACAGTCTTTGATATAAAAGTATTGTCTCTCTTTATTTGTCGGATCTGCGCCTCCGGCAGAAGTGGCGACCAGCAGCCACAACAACAACAGCAATGTCCCGCTTATCACTCGACCTCCTGTACAGGTCTTTCCTCCTCTCCTTCCCTTCAAGTGTATCCTCCGACAGGATGGTCTGGGCTGGGGCGTCAATACCCCACTGCCCATCTCAGAGGGTATCCTCTGGGTGGGGGATGGATTCTCCCCATCACCCCAGCATTGGGGCGAGGGGCATTGGTCCACCAGGACTATGGTGCTATCAGCTCTACTCAAGGTGGCTGAGTCTCTCCTCTCTTCTCCTTTGCATGCTCCCAACTCAGACTCTGCTTCAGCGCACTCCTTAGACTCTGCTTCAGCACTCTTCAACTCTTACTGAACTCAGAACAGAGAGAACTACTCTCACTGCTCCCAGGACATAACCAACCTGTCACTTACAGGAACAGCACACTAAATAGAGACAGCCCCGTCTATCTTGATGTCAGCAAGCCCCTCCCCTGTGTCTCGGCCTGCACACAGAGTCAGGTGGCCTACCGCCATCAATCAAGTCAGGGCTTGAAGCGGGGGAAAACCCATGATCACTACTGGTGCCTGCTCTTAACAGGACTTACCACAGAAGGAAGGAGATTGGTATAGCCGATGCTGTTTACAGGGGGCTACATATATATATATATAGACAAAATGCAAAAGGCGCAAATCAGAGACAACAGGTGGTTGAATATCTAACACCTGTGGGATAAATACGTAGAATATCCTTATAAGAATCCAGGACGAGATATAATAATGTAGCTGAAATAAACAGGCATGTAAGGATAACATATTTTCTGTGACTGCAGCAGAGAGGCTGGTGTTGTTATCCTTACATGCCTGTGTAACGGATTTTCTGGCTAAGGCTGACCCACCCAACCTCACATTGGCCCCTGTGGTCTAACCAGTCCCCATTACATGGTCGTGTCTGGTGGTGCACCTGTTGGCAACAGGACTCCTGAGTCTCCCGCATGATGTTGTGTGGGGAATGCCAACCCAGACAGGCAGCTGAGGTAGTGTGCTTGTGTCCTACATACAGACATCTTTTTTGATTGATGGTATGGGCCAGCTGCCCTTCACAGCCAGCAACTCAGCCGCTCATCTTGGCTGGTACTTCCCTTTGAAAGGTCTGCTCTATTAATGAAGTGGAATCACCTCTCCCCTCAGGGAGATCACCTCTTGTGCCAGGTCCCAGGACACAGTGTAGGCGCAGCCAGCCTTGCTGCTGCTGGCCTTGGAATTAGAGCAGTGTCACTAGTTGCGTCACTAGTACACTCTGGCCTTCTGCTCTGCTCAACCTTGTAGAACACACTAACTGTGGGCAGTGCTGTGTCTTATATACCCTAGGAACAGGCACATCTCTGGTGTCACTAACGGTGGACTCAGAGCATGTTACCATTCCCCTTGAATACATATGACACCTCACCTGGGTGTGAGGGCAAACCTCCATGATTGATGCTGGCAACCCTGTAACTTACCAGGCTTACTGCCAGCATGAGAGAAAACTGTAGGCCATTTTACAGCATGGCTACACCTGTTTATTTCAGCTACATTATCATATCTCGTCCTGGATTCTTATAAGGATATTCTACGTATTTATCCCACAGGTGTTAGATATTCAACCACCTGTTGTCTCTGATTTGGGCCTTTTGTATTTTGTCTTTTTGTATATCATTGGTGTTGTGTACATCCATTACATTACGGCAGCACTCATTTGACACCATTTTTACTATTGTTGATAATTAGTTTTGCGCACCTTATTTGGAGAGAGAGAGCGAGAGAGAGAGCGAGAGAGAGAGCGAGAGAGAGAGCGAGAGAGAGAGAGCGAGAGCGAGAGAGTGAGAGCGAGAGAGCGAGAGCGAGAGAGCGAGAGAGAGAGCGAGAGAGAGAGAGAGAGAGAGAGAGAGAGAGATATCCAAGGACAAGACACTCATATGTAAAGTTAAAGGTAAGCCGGGGGGTGCAGGCCATCCAGCTATCACCAATGTAGCACATCTGATATAAACAAAACAGGACAGGCAATCCAAAATCCAAAGGTGAAATTTATTACTCAATGTTTCAGCTCCCAAACAGCTCCAGCTCCGGAGCCTTTATCAATATACAGTACACACACTACAATGGTCCACTGTGTCTCCGCCCTCTCTACCAGTATACATCAGTCAGTAGACAGAAAAAATATATATATATATATATATTTATATATAATTATATTATTATCATTATTTTTGCAAAATTCTAAGTTTGCAAATGTCATAAATACTTACATAAGAAGCAACAGACAGCTCGGGATCCCATGACATAAATTATTTTTTTTGGCATCAAATTCACATTTTCCACATAATCCAAAACCAAAACCTTTTGGCAAAACCAAAACATAGTAAAGAACTGAACCCAAAAATCAAAACACGGGGCCAGTCTCTAATGATATTACAAAAATGAATTTCCTGCCCTCAGGCACATATGCGTGTCCAGGAACCTATATATGGTCAGGAACCTATAATTGGATTCTGCAGTACAGTGATCTGGGAAATGTTATATTACATTTCTCCAGAACAAAAAAAACAAAGGAATAGTTTTGCAATAAAATAAGTGCTGCGGAAAGAAACACATTTGTAATGTATTATTATTATTATTGTGTGTATACACTGTATATCAATATTTATATATATGTGTGTGTGTGTGTATATGTTTATATAAATGTACATTATACTGTATATATACACTGTTCTTAAAACTAGACCACCTTTATTTTTCATCATACCTTGCAAACAAATCACTAAATTTTCATGAAAAATTAAGTATATATCTGTCACGGTAGATGAATAAATGTAAAACATTTGTAAATCTAATAAATATTCTTTGGAATGGGTGACGGCATGATGACCTCATCAAGTGCATAGTTACAAAATGTGTTTAGCGAAGAAGATAAGCATGTTATAAAGCGCTGGCGTTAGAGCAAGAATTATGGTCTAAAACGCTTCCATATAATGTTTCACGATAAAGGATGGTCGCTAGGAGGACCGAACAAACAAAATCGTGTCGTTCCGGCGTGGGAGCAGCTGGGTCCGTGCATTATCGATTATGCAATCAGACAGTGGCGTTCTCGTGTTCGGGCGTTTCAGCAGAAGGAGGACATTTTGAACACACACTTTGAACTCAAACATTATTGCAAGTTTAGTGTTTCAGGTTAGATTGTATAAAACAAGAAACAAAGAAGTCCAGAGCAACATCCAATGTGACAAAAATACACAGTGAAATACCTATATATCTCTTGAAAAAAAGGGTCATTTAGTTAACCCTTTCGCCAAAGCGTATAAACCTGCGAGCCACTTTCAAGGCATGACCATAATATCATGTGCAGGTCCTAAACACTAACTGATTAAAATCTGAGAGTTTGCTGGGTATCTGTGTGTTTCAGATTAGATTACAGCAGTTTAACACATTTACGAGCTACGCAGGAAAACTCTTATTTATCGTTTAACGAACATGAATTTACCGCAGTGTATCTGGCTCTTGACATGATACAGTGACATTAATTTAGTTAACATCAGTTGATTGTCTACATTGTGCTTCTTAAATAGTGTTAATCTACATTACAGACCTATAATTTTGCACGTTTTCATGGGGATTGAGTGAGAAATATATAAGATATGATGAAAAACTAAAGTGATCCTTCTTTATCCTGAACATGGTTTGTGTATGTGTGTGTATATAAATATGTGTGTGTATATATATATATATATATATATATTATGTGTTTGTATGTAATCACTGTAATGTCCAAAGTATAAGGAGTCGGTGCTTTCTGCTTCAATACTTCAACTATTGAATTAAGAACAAAGGAAGAAGGTACTCCAGACAGAGTCTTTAACACGTTATACGTGTGCGTGTGTGTGTGTGTGTGTGTGTATATATATTTATATATATATACATATATATATATATATATATATATATATATATATACTGTATATAGTACTATGTGTATGTATGGAAAAAAAATATTCCACAGCATTCCTCTTGGTATCAAAAAAAGTTCAAGCTGAATCCATCAATAGCAAAAATATAAAGAAAATGGGCAACATTTCGGACCCAGTTGATCCTTTGACAAGGGATGGTGATCCTGGCGCTTCCGCACTGCCCCCAGGAAGCTACTGTAAGTACCTTTGCACATTTATGTGGTTGAGTGCCTCTGACACCCCCTTTTTTGTTGTATTTGTATATATTCTGTACATACTGTATGTACTCAATGTACAAGACAAAGGGGCATTGTGGATATACAGTATACTATAACGATGTGATTATTCTGTTTTATTATCCAATCATTTGTTTATTCTTTATTTGTTTATAATTATGACATTTATTAATATATATTTATCTATAATAGTAATTTGATAATTTGTTTATAATGTATTTATTGTTATTGTCTCTATCTACAGTATATACTATATAGTAGTACAGTATGTGTGCATGCGTGGCAGCTTGTAATATGAGCTCAGCTGTAATTCAATATATAGTACTCAGTGTGCAAGATAAGCGAGCATGTGGATATATACAATGGTGTAATTATTCTCTTATCAAATAATTTGACATTGCATGTCAGGGAGAAAGCAGAGAATAAGATATTATCAGTTACTGTACTCTCTATATTATATAGAGAAGGCTGGCAAGTACTTTAACACAAACTGCAGGAGGCTCAGTCTGGTATCCATGGGATCCCTACAGTTTCTCCATGGAGCTTGTGATATGTCTACAGCAAGTATTAGATCAAGAAACAAATGAGTAAGTTCTCAAGCATGCTCTGGAAAACAATACAGACATTCATACTTGAATAAACATAATCAACATTAAACATACTGTGTGTTTGAAGATAAAGGTTCCCCCGCCCTGACACTCTACGATCATTAGTTACGTTACTCCAATTACACATGTTGCAAGACTAACTGCCCCAGGACCATGACCGTAACTGCCCCGGTCCCGGTGAATTATTGCTGCTGCATGTCCGATCCGGAAGCATGGACCCCCCACAGCATGACCACGGCATCACTGCCTCCAGAGCCGCGACTTTAAGCTTTTTCAGCTTCGGCTATGGAGACAGAAAGTCCTGCTACATCTGTGGCGGTTTCGTGGAAGAGGTGGAAGGCTTAATAATTGTCACAGTTTTACTCTGCATTCACAAAACCTTCTCAACAGTACCTAGACTTGGTATTTCAGCATCTGTCAGTAGTGCGCAAACTGGTGGGCGAGAGATTTTTGTAGGGGTGGTTGCAGAGGCCCCAAGCTCTTTCCCACGGCATTTAAATGAAATGCAGTGGGATCGCATGAGGCCCCTGCAACCTATTACTCACCGAGATTCAGACGGCTGCTGACGCGTCGCCACAGGGTCATGTGACATCACATGCGCACATTGCCATGGCAACGCGATGTCACATGACCTCGAGGCGTCATTTGACGCAGGGAATGGAGGAAAGGGGGGCGTGAGCACGCAGGGGGGCGCAGCTACAAAAGTTTGCGTACCCCTGATCTAAGTTACCTAACAGAAGTAAAACATAGGGTTGTCCTTTTTAAAGTCTCTTGCAAAACTGTGGCAAAATGGGTGTCGGCAAGCGTTTTATATTTATGTTTTTTGTTCCTGATAAAATAAATATTTATTTACATTAATGATAATCATTGACAACAACCCCCCCCCCCCACACACCTACAGTACACCAAAGAAAAAGAATGAATGACAAAACAACATGAATCAGTTAATGGTATTTTAACTCTCAATTCTCACAGTGCTCTGCAAATCAGATTTAGGTATCAAATTCGAGAAGGGATTTTCCCAAAGCGTTACCGTAAACAAAGCCTCAAAGGTTTGGAGGGGGGGTGGGGGTTGGGTGAGTCATGCGCAGTAATCAGCTAGCTCCCATCTCAAAGAGGATTACACGCAGGCGCAGTGAGGTGACGCTCGGCTAGGGATGGATTAAGAACACAACGGCAAGCTTCAGAAAATGAATGACTCTGTAGAGGTGTCTGTCGATAAGAGTTTCAAATCCTTGAGCGAGCCTTGTGTGTGTGTGCGTGGGGGAGGGGGTTACAGGGTACAGCTGCATGAAGTTCAAAGATAACGACATACTTTAATTTCAGAAGGCAGTTCATCATAATAATATGATCCCTACACTCCCAAATACAGTACTGTACATAAAAAGCACACAAATCAACCATGTGCAGTAAAACGCACAGGGTCACAGTCAAAAGCTACAGCACAGATTGAATATCGTAATATCAAGATGGTTTTTGCAGGCTTGTGGAGAAAATAAAAATAAAAAATGAGGAGAAATTTTTTTTTTGGTCACTCACTCAAGCAAGCAGTGGTGGGTGAAGTTACAGGCGCATGCGCAATAATCATCTGCTGTCAAGCAGGAATGTGATTGAAACCAGAAAGACACACATTCAAAGGAATGGTGTGGGAAAGATGTACTGCATTGTAGAGAAGATAAGAAGTTGAAATACCCTGAAGTGCAGTAAATTATCCTGTGCGTGCGCGGGGGCGAGGGAGGGGAGAGAGCTATATATGCCGAAATGTGATACTGTTACAGTACTGTACACGCCTATGCGTTTCAACAATTTTCAAATGAGACATACAGCACTGCAAATGCATGTATACAGTAAATATGCAAATTTACAATTACTGCGCGCGCACACGCAGACTGTGTACTGATGTAGGTTGAACTGCTAAGGTATTAGACTTCCAAGACAACAGCTCGCGAAGCCCCCCTGAGTTTTTAGACGGTATTGCAGTATTGCAGACCGATTATAAAATGCTAATATCACGAGCGCTAAAATAACGCAATTCACTCCGGACCAAAAAAAACAAAAACGCATCTGCCCGAGATTATCAGAGCGCCGCAGATCCAGCTGCATTAGGATAAAGGCGGCCGCCACTGTAAAAATCAAGCATCTCAGAACCTCAGTCTATCATCCACAAACAGATGGTTTAGTGGAACGATTCAATAAAACCTTTAAAAGCATGTTACGCCGGGCGGTGGATAAGGATGGGAAAAACTGGGATTGTTTGTTACCATACCTCTTATTTGCCATTGGGGAGGTTCCCCAATCATCCACAGGCTTCTCCCCATTTGATCTATTGTATGACCAACACCCAAGGAGGTGCAAAAAACAGCACCTGATGAAAGACAAGTAATCTAATTGAAAGTAATAGGATTTTTGTCCTTCAATATGTCTGCCGCAGTTATTTTTCCCAGTATCGCATACAAAGAGACTGTGATAGTAAATCCCCATACTCTGAAACTACAAGATTATATGAAAGTTTGTATCCAGTGCTGATGTCAGTCCTAAATGTTATCGGTGCTCAATGAAGACATATGAGTGTGTAGATTTGGTGCTTGAAGATCCTTAAGAAGGAAAATATAAATCCATGAGATAAATATAAATAAATAAATAACCCCTCCTCACAGCCACCAGTACAAGATAGAAACAAGTAGTTCAAGGCAACTGGCTAATCTCGTATAGCACCAAAAATTGTGCCTGACTTGTACGCACGGTTGACCGTTAGTAGAACCTGGGGGGAGGAGTACATAGGTAGTCCTGGCAGGTACTCTGACGCATTTCACGCACAGGGCTCTTTGACAAAGCGCCCTGTGCGTGAAACGCATCAGAGTACCTGCCAGGACTACCTATGTACTTGTTTTTAAACCAATAAACTTTTTTCTTTGAGTCCTGCATCTACCCGTTCATTGGGGAAGCTGTGCTCCGGTTTTGTGTCCATGGGACTTTCTCACTTAGCTACAAGATTATATGAGCTGCTGATACTTAGGGGCTTATTCTACATCCACCAAGCGACCAATCAGCTGTTTTCAGCTGAAATTCCACGTTGACTTCAATGGGGAATTTCAATGGGGAGTTAAGACCCTCAGAGTCTGATAATTCCTCATAAGTTAAAAAAAAATGTTGGTGCCTCGGTACTCAGTTCATGTAATGTGTTTATAAATCGGTGCAATTACACATTTATACAGATAAGATTTGTGAACGTCAAACAGAAACAAAATGTGAACTGAAACAGTAATGTAAACTTGAGGGAACTGGTTTAAGGCTTATGTGGTGGACGTTCGTACCAACCTGTACTAATCTGCAGTTACTTGCAATGTGCCTGACCTCTTATTATCCTATCATTATCAATAAGTACACTGCATTTGAAGCAAATCACCCCAAATTTAAATCCCTTTGTGATCTTGGGTAAGTCACGCTTATCTCCCTCTGCCCCCAAAATTCAAATGTGAACTCTGTGGTGCAAGAATTCATTGTAACACAGAGAAATTGAGTCACTTCACCCCATTGATCACCAGTTAAGAAGATTCACCTTCCTTAAACTCCTACTCTCCCTCTTACTGTGCTCCCCCATTTCTCTGTGTTACATTGCTACTAAGGGTCCTGGACAGATCCTGTTGGGGTTCGAGACACAGGGGGGCATCACAAGAAAACACGTGAATTCTAAAGGCCATATTATACCCTTTTAATTTTATTCTATATTTTATTTATCGACTAACCCATATACACACCACACAGAGATAGCGCCCGGGTATTTTTCCAAAAATTCATTGTGCCTGCAAAGTCCTACGTACACTGTCATTGCTATATAAGAAAATACATGTATTAACAGCAGCAGTGCTTTAATAATTACAGGCATACCCCACATTAACGTACGCAATGGGACCGGAGCATGTATGTAAAGCGAAAATGTACTTAAAGTGAAGCACTACCTTTTTTCCACTTCTCGATGCATGTACTGTACTGCAATCATCATATACGTGCATAACTGATGTAAATAACACATGTGTAACAGGCTCTATAGTCTCCCCGCTTGCGCACAGCTTCTATACAGGTAGGGAGCCAGTATTGCTGTTCAGGACGTGCTGACAGGCGCATGCATGAGCTGCCGTTTACCTATTGAGCGATATGTACTTACTCGCGAGTGTACTTAAAGTGAGTGTCCTTAAACCGGGGTATGCCTGTACAGGAACGTAAATATCGTATTTCTCTAAAACCGTAAAATGCCATCTCTGTTTAAATGAGCTTATTTATTATCATCAAATAATGACCCTTCATTACACGGCTATTTAATGGCATCCAGCCTGCCTTATAAGCATATATATATATCAAAAAGAACACAGAGTATACCGCATCAACACAGTACGTAACTGTTGCCCAAAAACTTAATATATGATAATGTGTCAATAGACAGTGGTGCTCAGGGATAATAAATGTATGAAGCAACAAAAAAGTATCCTTGTAGTAAAGCACACGGGCATACCAAGGGAATGATTACAAATACAAAATGTATTAATGTGGAAATAAAAACAAGGGGAGGGGGACTCACAACTACAGATACATATATTCCATAAGGCAAAGGCACATAAAATGGTAAGAATGATCACCAGTGGTTATCAACATAAACAGTCAGAATATATAGAAGCACCAAAAATAATGGCTACATGACATTATATATATAATGTATGATGTATAAATATATATTTATACATCTGGCAAGACATTTATCAAATCCAATAAATAACATGGTTCCACCTTACAAAATGTGCATTTCAAATGTATAGTTTAAACCTACATGAATGCACTCACCTCTGTGCGGCGTGTGACAGGTTTCACCTGCTGCGTGTGATTTGCTTGGTTACAAATAGGTAAATCGATGCCCTCTGTGCCTTTTAGCAAGGTTCATTTTAAATAAACACCGCACCTCCTCGCAGGTGTTGCCCTTTGTACAAAGCTGGGCATGATTTTTCCCTTGTACATTTTTATTAGTAGTAATCACATCAGAAAATCCCCTAAAATTACTAAACATGAAAAACAATATCAAGTATTTCCCTTCTGGCGAGATACATCCCGTGCATAGCACCCATATAAGCAAACATGTCCGGGCTGGGGCTGCCAGGTGACTTGCCCAAAAATACTGGGCACACTGGTGAGAGGTGCGACGCGCGCGAGAATCGTTGGCGGGGAAGAATGTTATTTATAAATTTCACGCCAAGTGTTCACCAATTTGCACCAATTTATATTATGTTTCGTAAAAAATCTGGGGAGGGGAATTGGGAGGGAGCGCCCTTCCGAGGATTTTTTTAAGGAAATAGGTGGTGCTAAGGGGCTGGGTGGGAGAGGGTGCTTTCACACATACATGTCCCCCCCTCTCCCGCACACATACATGCCCCCCCCTCTCCCGCACACATACATATCCCCCTCTCCCGCACACATACATGCCCCCCCTCTCCCACACACATACATGCCCCCCCCTCTCCCGCACACATACATGTCCCCCCCTCTCCCGCACACATACATGCCCCCCCTCTCCCGCACACATACATGCCCCCCCTCTCCCGCACACATACATGTCCCCCCCTCTCCCGCACACATACATGCCCCCCCTCTCCCGCACACATACATGCCCCCCCCTCTCCCGCACACATACATGCCCCCCCTCTCCCGCACACATACATGTCCCCCTCTCCCGCACACATACATATCCCCCACTCTCCCGCACACATACATGTCCCCCCCTCTCCCGCACACATACGTCCCCCCTCTCCCGCACACATACATATCCCCCCCTCTCCCGCACACATACATGTCCCCCCCTCTCCCGCACACATACGTCCCCCCTCTCCCGCACACATACGTCCCCCCTCTCCCGAACACATACGTTCCCCCTCTCCCGCACACATACATGCCCCCCCTCTCCCGCACACATACGTCCCCCCTCTCCCGCACACATACATGTCCCCCCCATACCCCGACAGAGTAACCAAATACCAGACACCTGGCAACCCTAATCCAGGCTGACATTCCCATAACATCAATGCTGTGTGTTAAACTTCATATCCATGTATCCAGTGTATGATAGTTTGTTTGTGCAGTTAACGGGGATCAGATGCTGGCATTGTAAGGGTTAGCAGCTACAAATGTCAGTGAACTCTCACAATGTGTGCATACAAAATGTGTCTGAGTCCCTTGCCCATAGCTATAATATGTGTTTCTGGATCAGTGCCCACATGGAGATAATCGTGCCCATTTCTCGGAAATGGAGCTAAAGTGAAAGTGAAAGCAGAATGTCATGTTGTTTATCAGACAGGCGGTTGCTGTATGCATGTTAGGGCCAAGACAAATGCAGCTTAATGCAGCAGTCCTAGCTGCCTTTTTTTATTTTTTATATTGCTTTTAATATGTGCATCAATACAATCCACACAAAGCTAATTACTTATCAAAGTTGTAGATCGATCTGTTCTCCTGTGATGAATCGGTAAAGATTTGGCTCAGGGGTTCAGTAAATGGTTCCCCTAAACCTGAACCCAAACACACACACCTGATCTCACCCACGCCTCCCTGCCATCTCTTCCCCTGAAAATGTTGTTAACCTTCTGATTTAATACTGACCAACCTTAAAACTCGCCCCACAAATCAAGCATCCCAATAGCCTGCACTCATGACTACTGTCCCACCCCCACGGTAACTCGTACCAACCATTGCGTGTGTGTGTTTGTGTGTGTCTGTGTGTCACTGTCTGTGTGTCACTGTCTGTGTGTCACTGTCTGTGTGTCACTGTCTGTTTGTCGCTGTCACTGTGTCTGTGTGTGTCACTGTTTGTGTCACTGTGTCACTGTCTCTGTGTGTCTGTGTGTGTGTGTCACTGTATCCTCCCCTCCAAATTCCATCAACATGGCTGCGCGACGTGACGTAATGCACATTGCCATAACAACGAGACGCTCGGCGGCATCAAGTTGACATGTCACCGCCTGACATCAGTGTGCGTCACGTGATGTAATTTGTTTTATAAATAATTTTTTCATGTATCCCGATTTTTCATTTTGAAAATCTGGTCACCCTACTTATTCCCTCACATGCTGTCTCTGTAAGTCTCCAATCATACCACTTAGATTGTAAGCTCTTCGAGGCAGGGTTTCTTTTCCTATTGTCTGACTTTTCTGTGCTTATTGTATTATTATAATTCCCTGTACTGTATTCTTTGTGAAGTGCTGAGTACACTTTTGGCGCTATATAAATAAAGACATACAATATGATACAAATGACTGTCAGTGCAGCAGAAGAGGACCAAAGATGCAAAGTTTTGTGGGGAAGATCATGTGACCAGGTAGTCACTAGATACAATTGGTGCACTGCTAGAGAGATGGCAGGGCTCAAAAAGGAGTGTTCCAGAGCCTGTTTCAGAAGAGAGAGGGGTAGTGACTTTGTTAATGTTTACTATAGAAACAAAAAATGCTTGTTACATTATAATACATTCAAAATCTAATTCACAGTTGTTGTTTTTTTCTCATAGTGCAGAACTGATTTATTTATTTTTTTAAAACACACACATGTAAGGTATTGCTTGGTCTGCAGCTTTAATGTAACAGGCATTTAGTGTACAATAATATGAAAATATTTTAAAGGCGTTTGAAACAAATCCTTAAATGTAACCCTGCTATTTGATTTTTTTTTTCAAATAGTTTTATTGATTTTTCAAAATTGCAGTACAATAACAGAAATAAATCAGACAAATGTTAACAATAAGAATCATCACAATAATATATACACAACCACTAATAAAAGCAGTGGGAATCGGGTCTTTAGTAGAACCTGTAGTAGTCGTGATAATGCTAGTAATAGTAAACAACAGACAGATGATCAGATAGTATAATCAAATACTGCTATTTGATTTTTAAACTGAAATAAGGATTAAGATGCAGCACTGTCCGGAATTTGGCAACTGGGTTACATAATGTTACATTGTTTAAATTCTATATCATCTACCCGCACTTTAGCAAATACTTCCTATAACTAGGGCCCCCAACAGGAATCAAGGGGGCCAAGGACAATTGAAAGGAGCAGGGTCACCACCCCCCCCAACCCCCAATCCATAGCGCACATACCACGTCAAATTTTTTTTTAGCAAACATCTTTTGCTTAACTGTTTTCTTCTTATTGTAATACGGAAAAAAACATTACAATGCAATCTGTTTATTACACCCCTCCCCCCCAATACATATAAAAATATACCGCCACCCCCTAAAACATATAAAAATATACCTCAACACCCTCAATGCATATAAAAAATACACCCCCAATACAAATACAAATCAGACTTACCTTGTGGATGGTCTCAGGTCAGGACCGGTGACTGTGGGACGGTGAGTGGGCTGATGGCTGCAGGGCGGCGGTGGCTGTGGGATGGGCGGTGGGCCAATGGCTGCGAATGGGGGGCCGTTGCTACGGAGGGGCCGTTGCTGTGGGGGGGGGGGGCGGTGGCCGCGGGATGGGCGGTGAGCCGGTGGCTTACGGAGGGCCGGTGGCTGCGAAGGGGGGACCATTGCTATGGGGGGGGGGGCTGTTGGTGCGAGAGGGCTGGTGGCTGCTGCGGGAGGGCCAGTGGCTGCGAAGGGGGTGCCATTTCTACGGGGATGAGGGACGTTGCTACAGGGATGGGGGAGCATTGCTACGGGGGGTTTAGGCTGCCGGATGGCTGGGGGGGGGCGTCGGCAGGTCACAGCAGTTGCCGCCGACCCCAGCTCTCCCCCGCTGCAGGCTTCTCCCTCAGTCTGCCCCACGAGGTGTCTAATGCTGACATGCGCCAGAAGCTTAGCCCAGCTGACTTCCGGCGCTGACGTAAGAGAGACCAACCACCGGGTGCTTTGCAGCCACACTGCATTTTTTTATGACACGGGCACGCAGTGCAGGGGGCCCGGGCAGCTGGGTCCCCTGACTTACCAGGCCCGGGACTCTAACCCCGGCAGACCCACCCTGTTTGCGGACCTGCCTACAGCTGCAGATTGAGGCTTGCACGAAATTCATATTTCTACTGTTCCTTAGGGGCCTATGCAGAAAGGGCCGAAAAATTGCATTCGCCAGGGTTTCAATTCGCCAGGTTTTTGGCGTGTTAACCTCGCTGTATGCATGGAGGGCCGAATCCCTGGCGAATGAATGCGCCACCATCATTTGAAATAATGGCTAGTAACCGGTGGCGAGACGGCTGCCTGGCGAGAAACTGCCGAGAAGCCGTCCCCTGGCGAGATGTGTTTGCAGCAGAGAGAGGTCCGCCGCTCTCTCTGCGCAAACATCAGCACATTAAAAATTATTTAAAAACCATTTTTATTCATAGTGTACATGTGCAGGGAGTCTCCGGAGCTGAACCGCATTGGTTTCAGGTACGGGGACCCCCTGCTTCCCGAGATACAGGCCCCTTTATGGGGTGCCGGTATCCCTCTGCATTTAAATGTCCTGATCACGTGACCGCGGAATGTAAACAAAGCAGAGGGATACCGGCACCCCCTAAAGGGGCCTGTATCTCGGGAAGCATGGGGTCCCCGGACCTAAAACCAAAGCGGTTCAGCTCCGGAGACACTCTGCACATCTACAGTATAAATAAAACACATATCAATACACAATCATTCCTTACCTTAGCGGCTATGTGCTATGGTAACGAAGCAGCATGAATGTATTTTTTTATAATAGTGTACTGTGAGCAGGGGGTCTCTGAGCCACAAATCAAAGCTCAGGGGACCCCCAGCTCCTGCACAATATTATTAAAATACAAAAATGCTGCTTCATTACCATAGCGTATAGCCACTAAGGCAATGAAGGGTTAAGGCAGAATAGCATGTTTATTGGGGACAATTGCCCCCAATAAACATTGCAATAAACAACATACAGTACACCCACTGTGTATTTAAAATACATAAACAAGAATAAATACATTAAATACATATAACACTTACCCATTACCGGTTGCCACGATTAAGGCCATCCTCATCTTCATCCTGCCCATGCCCCCTCCGCTGCTGCAAAACAGACACAAGAATGAAAACATCCAAAGTAATGTCCCCTAGCCCCTTAATCACCATAGCGGTTATTATCCACTACAGTCACTAAGGGGTTAACCCACCCTCACCCACCACTCGGGACGCCTACATACCCTCCCACAGTAACCCCACACCCCGTGAGGCCTAACCACCCTCACCCACTACCTACAAGGGAGGCCTACCCACATACCGTTGGGGAACACCCCCCCACCCCCAGTACCCACAATAAAAACAATACAGTGACCCACAATAAACATCATTATATTTAATAAATACATTACCCACCCCCTGTGCCCCCTCCATAAATACAAGATTTATCCTTTTACATACAGGATTCATAACGCAGCCCCACGCGAGTCCCCGGTGGCTGGCGGGGCACCTGACAGACCTACAGGGTACCAGCAGCCCTTTTCAAACAGGTTCTTGAGGGCTGCTGGTGGGTCCCGCCAGCACCATGGCCCCCAGGTGATCTCCTTGGGTCACCGTGGTCCACAATTGGGTTCCCACGGTAGGCCCAAGGATGTCTGGGAGCCCCGGGTCAGACCCACAGGTGTCTGCGGGGCCTCGGGTGGTTCCCACGGGGGTCTGGGGAACTCACAAGTGCTCACTACAGGTCTGCCGTGCCCCCACAGAAGTGGGATCACACAGCTTCATCCCCGCACCTATGGGTCGGCGGTGCCCCCACAGATGTGAGGCCACCGCTTTATCCCCGCATGTGTCACCCGTGGAACCACCAGCCTGATACCCGTGAGACACCCGAGGAGACCCGCAGGTGGTCTAAAGAGGTCCCACGCAGAACCACGGAACAAACCCTGAATGTAAAAAAAATAAACCTGGCCTATACATTCAATACATTCCCCCCCCCCCCCCCCAAATACCTACAGTACAATAATGTGCAAAATAGCTATTATCCAGATAGGGATAATAGATTATTTGCCCATTATTAAAAACATTAACTAGCATATTCAAATAAATTAAATACTACTGACCTTATCAATCAGAAGTCTCAGTCGCCAGCAACATCCTTGTCTTGCCCACAAAAAACATAGCCAATACAAAGCCAATACATTGCAATTACATTCAGATATCAATTAACCCCTTAAATACCATATCGGATAATAACCGCAAAGGTAATTAAGAGGTTAAGCCACACTGGCCCGATACCCACCCTTTACCCATGAATTTGGACATTGGCTTCATCATGCAAATATATATATATATATATATATATATATATATATATATATATGCAAATATAGCTGTGTGCTCATCTGCATGTCTTAGGCAGGTCTGCAACCCCGCCTTTCCCCATTATCACCCAGCATACAGCACTTCCACTGCAGCAAGGGATTCTGGGAAATGACATGCAAATGAGCACACAGTGTCACTTTTTGCCTCAATAACCATTTTTAACATGGTTCCCTATAGGCTTAAGCTTGCTGCATGGTCACAGCTTTGAGCACAGCCAGGGTTAAGGTGCATACCCAGAAAACCACCCACAGACAGCTGTTTCGATATATATATATATATATATATATATATATATATATATATATATATATATACACACACATGTTGAACCAATATACAAATAAATGTAGAAGGGTTATCAAAAACATGCTGTACTCAAAATAACAGTTCTCCATAAATACACACTACAATACAATTAATTTCCTTTCATAATCCAAACTGATATTACAATCAAAAAGATGAAATGCCAATCAAAAACCTCAAATCACAATCAACACATTGCATTTACATTGTATATATGATGCATATAATCTAAGCACCATATACATTCTGCAAATGAATGTTAAAAATAACATTGCAAGCAAAATACAGATAACTCCAAACAAATATACTATTGTAACCAGAAACATGGCCGTACACACATGGTACGGTAGCCAATCAGAGCGTAGGAACTCAATCCCTACTCTGATTGGCTCTAGTATACCATGTGACAGAGGCTTGGGTGAGAAAGGATATGACGTCATTGAAAGACTGTCACATGGTACTAGAGACAATCAGAGTAGGGATTGAGTTCCCACGCTCTGATTGGCTACCGTACCATGTGTGGATGGCCATGTTTCTTTTAATGACGTCATCTTAAAGGCAATTGAAGCAAAGCCATTCTGATTGGCTGTGCTTTCATTGCCTTTAAGTGACGTAATCATTTTTTTTTATCGGCCAAAACACATGGTTTTCACGGCCCAATCAGGGCCGTGGGAACCATATGACGAAAATGTGACGTCATAGGCCTTTAAAATCCTATGTCGTCTCATTTTGAAGGCAGCCGCCGAGGAGGAAGGACCACCTACAGAAGAAAGAAGACCAGGGCGTGGCCGAAGACTGGAAGAAGACCCCGGAAGAAGATAGAAGAAAGAAGAATACAGATGAAGATGGATTACAAGTAGAAGACCGGTGGATTGATTTGGATTTTTAGTTTAATGTTTATTTTTTTATGGTTTGTTATTTTATGGGTTCCTGTGCCAATTGTACTTTGATCTCTCTGAATCTTTTTACCATTATCATTATCTCTTTATATGTACTATCTAGTGGAGATTCACTGACCCCTATTATTTGGGGTCATGTATGTTGATCCCACTGCTGTCAGTGGCACTGTCCATATGTGTACTTGTGTCACCCAATGTACGTAATACACTGGCGACACACTTTATTCGAGCTCGGCTAGTCCCACGAATTCGGGTATACCCTGGTGTATTGAGGTTTGTGACTGTTTTCTGCCCGAGTGCATTGGGTTATTTTCCAGGCAGGGATTAAAGCATTTTATTCCCGCTGGCTGCAATACTGCACAGTATATATATATATACTGCATTACAATTCATGAATTTATGCCATCTGGTAGACACGCGAAGCATTGCAGCCTATTAAATCCTAATCATTATCATTTAACAGATCAGCCGCCCGTCAGCCAGGCATGAACCCAGGCTGGGAAGGCAAACACAACGGGGCTTGTCAGAGGTGAGGAGCGGCGCATTCCAGGTATCTGCCAGGTACATACTGGGTATTTGCTCGAATAAAGTGTGTCGGTGCAGTACAATGTATCACGGCAGCTGTGATTTTTATAACTGCTACTCTAGTTAACCACTTCTCAACCCCTTGAAATTAAATGTCAAAGTAACTGATTTCTCTATTATGACATCACGAGACAGCATCATTGAGCCTCCTAGGAGATGCCAGCAGCCGTGTTCTGTAATGACATCATGGAATCGCCTTAGAGACTGAGATAAATACACAAATGTAAACTTGTTTGTGCGTGACTTGAATTAGTTCCCAAAGGAAACCGGTAGTTTCGTGGACATCTCAGAGATAGGAAAAGTGTGGCGCTGTACAGAGAGACTAATTATCTCCACCTTAACTCTGTATCATGGCAGGTAGGAAGCAACATGACCTTTAAATACTGTACCAAAAAAGAAATGGATAATATCTATATTTTTGAATTGTTTACTTGCACAATGTTTTATGGGGTACTGAACAGATTATATGACTCCTATCAATGGATGGGAGAAAGAAGATGGATGGGGGGGGGGGCGGTAGACAACACAAAAGGGGTTAGGTACGTGGCCTTGATCGGATAATATTTTTTTTATAAATGTCAAAACTGATTTCTTATAGATACATACACACATTTGTTTTATTGTATTTACTTTTATATCTGGCTTGTAATTCAAAATCTTAAATGATTTGAACTGTAATGTATAGAAAAGAACACATGTACTGTATACATAAATGTCAAAGCGGCAAACGTCTATGGGATTTATGGGATAGTAAAAAAAAGACACAGGGACCTTAGTGTATAGAGTAGGATTAGTTATGTATAAGGCATGCTTTTTCCTTGCCCTAAGTTTAGGTCAATAACTATTGGACCAATTCTACACCCTGGCGTGTAATGTTCGACTACTTTCAGCCATATCCTTAAATTATTGTCTACAGCAGTGTTTTTCAACCAAGGTTCCTAGGAACCCTAGGATTCCCCGGGCATCCCTAAAGAGTTCGCTGTAATTTCAGGTCATTTTAAAATTGTACTTAATAAAGAAGAATTTACAGTACAATGCATCTGATCTCAGACGCGCTATTAGAGAGGTTTGGTGCTCCTAACAATGCATCTGATCTAAGACGTGCTATTAGAGTGGGTTGGTGCTCCTTACACTGCATCTGATCTTAGACGCGCTATTAGAGACGGTTAGGGTTCCTTACAATGCATCAGATCTTAAAAGCGCTATTAGAGAGGGTTGGGGTTCCTCACACTTCATCTGATCTCTGACACGCTATTAGATAGGGTTGGGATATATTACAATGCATCTCATCTTAGACTCGCTGTTAGAGAGGGTTGGGGTCCCACAGAATTTCACATTGGGTTCCTTAACAAAAAAAGTTTGGAAACCACTACTCTACAGTTATACAAAGGCCCCCAAAAAAACAAAGCCACAAAACGAGGGCAGAATCTGCCACTTGATTTACAGATATAGCTGACCTGAGTGCTCCTCCAGATACCTCAATATACCAGACATGTCTCAGAATACCACACCATAATATTACCACAAACTACCACAGTAGGAACAGGCAATTTTTATTTTTTTATTTTTAAAGATCCAGTTCCGAAAGCTATGGTACATCTACAATTGTCATTGTGTTCAGAGGTGGACATGAAAGCAGGTGATGGACTGCACAAGTTATATACTGTCGCGGCCGAGTTTATTCTTACCTTTACCCGGTCTCGGCCGCGACAGATAACGGGCGCGCGCCGCATTCTCCCGCGCACGCGCCGGAGCCTCGGAGGATCGGTCCTCCGATCGGGACTTCCCCCTACCCTCTCTGGGTCCGCCGGGTCCCCCGGAGCCCCCCACCGCATCCCCCACATCGCGGGACACCAGGGCTCCCTTCGGGGAGCCCTGGGCACGCACGCCGTGCGCGCACGCTCCCGATGAAGCGTGACCGCGCATCGATGACGCGCGGCACGCCGAGGGAAAAAAACGAGCAAGCCGGGAAACCTCCCGGCTTGCGGCACTAGCCAAGTGAGGATAAAGTGTGCCGCCTCTGTATGTCAGTTGCCACTTGGTGTCGAAAACTACCTAGAAATAGTTTTCTGTCTGTGTTACATCCCAGCGCATCATTAATGTGTATATATATATATGCTGTGAGTGGGTTTACTGGCTTTGCATCTCCCAAGCCCTTGCTTAAAAGCTGTGTCTAAAGCAGCATGCATTGGCTATGGGTTGCTCGTGTAATGTGAGCTTGAGATAAAAGGTGGCACTGTGTGCTCATTTGCATGTCATTTCCCAGAATCCCTTGCTGCAGTGGAAGTGCTGTGTGCTGGGTGATAAGGGTGAAAGACAGGGTTGCAGACCTGTCTAAGACATGCAAATGAATATACAGGAATATTTACAGTTGCTTTATGCTTTACTGTGGATGGAGCTTGCTTAAAAATGTATTTAAAATATTGAAGCTTCTGACCACTATTGATCAGAGTAGCGGTCTGTAACATTGATAATCAAATAAATGTGTTCCCCAGCAAGCCATTTTCCCTGTTAATGCTTGCTATTCATAACAAAACAAAGACCCCCAAAAACTTTATTCAAAACCAGAACCAAAACCCCAAATATTTTAAAGGCAAAATAAAAATACCAAGCCAAGTGAGCATATCTATGTATTTCATATGTATTTGATATCAAGAATATCTTTTCACAGGTCTGTTAAAGCAGTCCTAACCCCCCAAAGTCAGGCTTTTAGGATATCCCAGCTTCAGCGCAGGTGGCTCAATCAGTCCCTGCTTCAGCACAGCTGGCTCAATCAGTCCCTGCTTCAGCACAGGTGACTCAATCAGAGGCTGATTGAGTGATTGTGCCACCTGTGCTAAAGCTGGAATATCCTGAAAAGTTAACCTGTTGGGGGGGCTTGAAAACTGGAGTTGAGTCCCCGTGTGTTAAAGAAATGTGCCTTGATTGTGCTTTTCACGCCCTTCACTATTACCTTTCTTCCTTACAGACCAGTTTTTAAATGCCTCTGCTGTGAACCCTCCACCGTTACCACTGCTTACCCTTCATGGAGCAACAGCTCCCACCCAGTAGGGAGGAATACTGAAGTCTACAGACATGGGGCCCAAGGCATGATTTTGCAACAAGGGTCTGCAGGAACACCAATGTATCTACAGCAGATCCCACAGGCAACACGCGCTTACCCTCGTGTATCGGACATGAACGGAGGATTCTACCACACTGCCACAGGAGGATACGCTGGATTTGCAGGACAGGTTAGGGGAGAAGCCACAACGCAGCCTGTTACTTTCCGTCCCAACAAACAGTTGGAAAGACGTGCTACAATAGGGCCTTGTATAATGACCACCCAGTATGCACAACTTCAGCAGCCACCATTCATACCCCTTAGAGGAATGCACGTTCAGGATAGGACATACCACCCAGTTCCTGGCCAATATGCTCCAACTGGTGGCAACACAGCTCATTATATCTACTACCGACCTCAGTCCATGCAAGTGCCTTCAGAACAGATTGGCTCCTTCTTACAGACACCCACTGGGCAACCAATAACCTCCACCAGGGGGGGCTCTGCTTTACAACACCCAGTGCACAAGGGGGAAGTGCTCCTGGTCCTAAAGGAGAAAAGCCCAAGACCGTCCTATCCACTTGCTCATTATTCGGCAGCCCCTGATCCCCAAACAACCAGGATAGCCGAAAACGTAAAAGTACGAGGAGTGTCAGGTGGGTAAGGCAAACCAGGTTCAGTTGGGGGAGCACAAGGGGCAAAAAAGGAGAGACCTAGATGCCCAAATCATAGCATTTCCCCAGATGTTGCTATTGCAGCTAAACGTTTGTGGATGTTCCTTAAGTTGAATGCCGCTTTGTTACATAAATTGATAACATGCAAAACTGAGTAGCTACTGTAGTGTATTGGTTTTCCCATTGACAAATAACACACCGGGACTTGTAAAAACCTCTTGTTGGCCTTTTATCATAATCTGCCCTCTTTTTCACTAATGATATCCCCACCAATAAAACCTACTTCTCTTCGTATTCATCACTCCACCATCATTATTGTGATAAAACATGGATATCTCTCATAATTTTGCATTGGGTACAGTAGTTCTTTGCACTGATTTCCATGTGTAATTAGCGTAATTCCCTTTCCCCACTGCATTGTGTTGCAGACCTTACAAGGTGAGACATGGAGAATCTTTACTAATCATTGTTCAAAATCTTCTCCTTGACTGATACCATTACCTGTTATAAAGATCTTTAATTACGGTCATTCGCCACTGTAGTGTTACAAAGATATAGAACTCTACAGTATGTAGTCCTCGCCAATACTGAAGGGATTAAGCACGTGTTTGCTTTTCTTTCTTTGTGTTATTATGTACAATGTGTTGGTATTTATGATAATTGATTATTTCTCCTTTTTGATTTTGTTACAGTGTGTCAGACCTCGCTTGGAGCCCAACATATATCCCAGTTTAATTACACAAGGAGCAGTTCAGCTTGCTGCTAATGAAAAAAGTGAACCACCTCTAATGTACCCAACTCAACCAGCTCGGAAGCTGAGCCACCTCTCAAAGTTACATATTGAAGTGCAAAGCAACAAAGAGTTATGTGTGCCAGTGTGGAAAAGGGGTGGGCTAAAAGATATGGAGAAGAGATCTTCAGAGGTGAAGGCCCCCTCACATATGGCTCAGAAGATTCGTAATAACGTGCTGAGTTCAGTGAAGACTAAGTGTCCGTCAAAGTCTGAGGGGGTACCAAAGTGCTCCACAGTGGAAACAAAGAAGAAAAAGATCCTTTCTTCAGCTGCAAAGGATCAAGTCCCTCAAACTGCACTGCAAAAGAAGATAAAACCAATGTCAAAGCCATTCTTCTGCTCCTATACCAGGGAAGTCACCCCATGGCCCACAATCTGGTGACGAGGCTGCTCTGTTAATAAAGATGAAACATTAGTGTCTCTCAGGTGCCCACATTTCCAATAAGGTATCTGAAAACATGCTGCAAAGCCGTGAAGGTTCAATGGATGCAAAGACACCTGCTGTTACTCATATTAATCCTAAACTGAAGAAAACTCAGGAGATCGGGATCAAACGTAAAAATGCAAAGACTCCTGCAGTTACTCATAGTCCTGAGCGCAAGACACCTCAGCAGATGGGGTTCAAACGTAAACAGAACAGCAATAGCAAGCAGGTAGTGAAGACCAGCTTTTTCAGTTTTAAGCAAGCGCTGGCTTGTGGTACTGATAATAACCCCAAAGCTCTCAAAAGAAAAAGTGCTAATCAGCCTGGGATGAATTCAGAAGTCCTTGGGAAGGGCAAGAAGTCATTGGAACCTTCTAAACAAGGAAAGTTGAAAGCCCATCCCAGCAACCTAAGCCTCCTAATGATTAACGCTGTTCAATTATTTCACCCATTGGGTAAAAAAGCAGGTCCCACAGGTCCAGGGTCACCCGCAGGATCCATTACACTTGGAAATAAGCTTGGACCAATGCAAGGAAGCCAAAGCCAGACTTCTGCTTCTCATGTTCAGTGGCCTCCTACTGATGGGATTAAAATGTGGATGGTCAAAAAACAGAGCAGTATTTCTGGAATTGAAGGAGTCGGTATTAATGCCAGGCCTAGGCTATTTAAAATACATGAGTACACAAGACCTGACATTAAAACCAGTGAAATCAAACAACGTGGGAAAAATAAAGCTTCAGTTATAGAGAATCTCAAACACTTCCCAGTGATATCCATGGAACAGGAAGCTGCAGTAAGATGCATTGAAAAGGTCAGCCAAACCACTATCCCCATTCCAGCTCCTGGCATTAAAACCAGTGTAATCAAACAACGTGGGGGAAACAAAGCTTCAGTTATAGAGAATACCAAACACTTCCCAGTGATATCCATAGAACAGGAAGCTGCAGTAAGATGCATTGAAAAGTTTAGCCAAACCACTATCCCCATTCCAGCTCCTGGCATTAAAACCAGTGAAATCAAACAAAGTGGGGAAAACAAAGCTTCAGTTATAGAGAATCCCAAACACTTCCCAGTGATATCCATAAAACGGAAAGCTGCAGTGACATGCATTAAAAAGGTCAGCCAAACCACTATCCCCATTCCAGCTCCTTTCAACCAGCAGCACCAGCTTTCTAACCAGCAGCACCAGCTTTCTAACCTGCAGCTTCCTATCAATGTACCCAGTAGAGTGGACAACTCCACTCAATCCTTCTGTCAACAGCCTCTCCAAGAGCTTGAGGTCTCCATACCTATTCCACCTGGACAGAGAGAGGAGAAGGAGGTTATGAAATGGAAAGCACAACTGGAGAGGGAGTAAGCCTGTCAACATACCTCCAAGGGGAGGCTACAGTGCTTTGTTCAGAGGCAGAAGGATCATAACATCTCTAAACGTTACGGATACCCACCATCCAGACTTCATTCCCCCATGAGATACTTAAGCCCTAAAAAAACAAAAAACAAACCCTGACTAATCTGTAACTGGTGCCAAGCTCTATGAATATCTGTAAATAAGATTTATATTTATAAGTCAGTTTGTAACATATTTAACTAAGAATATATTTAAAACTCTTCAATAAAATGTATCTATTTTTATTTGAACTCTTTATTTACTAAATAAATTATTTACAAATGCCAAGGGTTATTGAAATTCTGCAAATTAACTTTAGATTACCCTCTTGATGATACGAGTGAGAGAGAGAGAGGTAAGGTAAGTCAGACCCCACTTATGAGATAGAAACAAATAAATATTTAACTATATACTTTGTCATGTTGGATATATGTACTGTATGTCTTTATTTATATAGCACCATTTATGTAGATAGCGCTTCACTGCAGTAATAAACGTGACAATCATATAAATAATACAAATAACAGATCATGGGAATAAGTTCTTCAGACATAAAAGTAATATTTAGGAAAAGGAGTCCCTGCTCCGAAGAGCTTACAATCTAATTGGTAGGTGGAACATACAGAGACAGTAGGAGGGCGTTCTGGTAAGTGCGTCTGCAAGGGGCCAAGCTTTATGTATGCGGTCTATAGTATCAGCCACGGAGCTACTCACATGCTTCTTTAAGCAGATGTTTTATAATGTGGGTCTTAAAGGTGGATAGATAGGGTGCTAGTCGGGTACAAATGCCAAGGGTTATTGAAATTCTGCAAATTAATTTTAGATTACCCTCTTGATGATACGAGAGAGAGAGAGACGTAAGGTAAGTCAGACCCCACTTATGAGATAGAAACAAATACATATTTAACTATATACTTTGTCATGTTGGATGTATGTACTGTATGTCTTTATTTATATAAATACCTCCTTTAAGCAGATGTGTTATAATGTGGGTCTTAAAGGTGGATAGATAGGGTGCTAGTCGGGTATTGAGGGGAAGGGCATTCCAGAGGTGAGGGGCAATCAGTGAGAACGTTTTCAGGCGAGAGAGGGTTTTAGATACAAAAGGGGTAAATAGAAGACATCCTTGGGCGGATCGCAAGAGTCGGGATGGTGCATAGCGAGAAATTAGAGCTGAGCTGTAAGGAGGGGCAGAAGAGTGTAAAGCTTTAAAAGTGAGGAGGAGAATTGAGTGTGAGATACAGGATTTGATAGGAAGCCAGGAGAGGGATTTCAGCAGGGGAGACGCTGAGACAGATTTAGGAAAGAGTAGAGTGATTCTGGCAGCAGCGTTTAGGATAGATTGTAGGGGAGACAGGTGAGAGGCAGTAAGGCCGGACAGCAGAATATTCCAGTAATCGAGATGGTAGAGAATGAGGGTCTGTGTCAGAGTTTTAGCTGTTGAGCAACAGTGGAAGGGCGTATCTTTGTAATATTGCGGAGGAAAAAACGACAGGTTTAGCTACCTTTTGAATGTGAGAGGAGAATGTGAGAGAGTAGTCTGAGACCCCTAAGCAGCGTGCTTGGGCTATTGGATGTATAGTAGTACTTCCAACAGTAATGTGGAAGGAGGTAGTAGGGCCAGGTTTGGCATGAAATATAAGGAGTTCTGTTTTTGACATGTTAAATTTAAGTCGGCGGAGGATCATGTTGCATTGGGCTTCTCTTTCTTTTGCTTATACTGTACAATGTCACATACCCAGTAGCACTCCTTAAGACAAATATATATGGTGAGGTGGGTTTGGATTTGAGTTTACAGGGGGTTTGTGTGTTTCCAAACTTACTCTGCCCACTTTTAAAGCAGCAGTCCAAGCTGTCGTTTAAAAATAAAAAAATCCCTTTAATATGTGCATCAATACAAACCACTCATTGATAAGTAATTAGCTAAGTTGCGATCGATCGGTGAAGATTCGGCTCGGGGGTTCACTAAATGGTTGCCAGTGCAGCAGAAGAGGACCAAAGATGCAAAGTTCTCTGGGGAAGATCATGTGACCAGATAGTCACTGGATACAATTGAGTTTTGCACAGCTAGGGAGAGGGCAGGGATCAAAAAAAAAGTGGAGGGGGGAGGTGCCAGGGTCTGTTTCAGAAGAGGAAGGGGATGTGACTTGATTGATTGATGGTTACATTATGATACATTAAAATTTTAATACAGAGTTGTTTAAAAAAAAAGTACTACTACTAGTAGCATTATACTAAAAAAAATAATACAGATGCACAGTAATAGTAGTTTTTATATTTATTAGTGGTGACCATGTCCATCAATAAAATTAACTGACATCCTATTCTTCACAGTCAGGATAAAGGTTTTTGATCTTACCACACTCCTATTAGATCATTGTGGTGGGTTTCCTTTTTATTTGTAAGGTGCAGGCAAGAGTGTCTGGGATCCCACTTCTGACACAGTTACTGCACCGGCACAGCTTAGTCTAACAAAAGATGGGAGCTGGCCGGGCACGTGACGGGCATGTCGCCGAAAGTTGCGTGCGCGCTCCTCGCACGTTCCCCTGACTTTCCCGCGGCTCAATAGAAAAGCGCTATGGCGCTTTCTATTGAAAGCGCCCGAGGCGCTGGAAAGCGTCCGCGAACCTTCCCGGTTCGTGGCGGGGTACTGCCGCGCGGCGCCCGTGGTTTTTTTTTAACCACAGTGACGGCCGTATGAGGATAAACAGTGTCGCCACTGTAAACTTGGTGCTGGATATCTTCTTGCTTCCCTATTCTAAGAAAGTCTTACACCAGACGTTATTGCATGATAAGCTGTGTTGCATCTGACGATGGGAGATCCCGAAACATTGTGCGTTTGCAATCTGCAAATAAAACAGTTTATCATGCTATAATTTCTGGTGTAAGACTTTATTAGAACAGGGAGGCAAGAAGATATCCAGCTCCCACATTCTATTCTTAGTAAGGAGTTTTCCAAGCTGCCCCCCGCTAGCCATTTTAATACCCATTTTGATCTTTTACATCCCATAACATTCAATATCCATTGGATCTGGTCCTGACTAGCATTCTGTATGTTACCCACATGTTCAAAGAGTAGACAGAAATCCTCGTGGAAAAAGTGAAGCACAGCCGGTCCAAGAAGAAAACAATCCGGGGCTAAGCGAATGAATTAAATATATTCTTTATTGGGGGTGCACAGCATGGTGGCGCAGGGGATATGCCTCTGACATGTTTCGCGCTGAGATAGCGCTTCCTCAAAGAGTATCTGGATACAGAACCATATCCCCTGCGCCACCATGCTGTGCACCCCCAATAAAGAATATTTTTAATTCATTCACTTAGCCCCGGATTGTTTTCTTCTTGGACCGGCTGTGCTTCACTTTTTCCACGAGGATTCCTGTCTGCATTGTATACCAGCTGGATGCACGCCTCTGGGACGGCATACAAACAACACCCATGTGAGTAAGAACTACATCATTATATCACTGGATATTCATATCTTGCTCTAAGGTTGCTGCCAGATAGAAACCTGCTGTTCACACTGATGTTCATATCCACCGGTTAGTTCAGATTAGGTTTTTGTTACACCATTGGCAGCAGTTAACCTGTTAATGAGCTCTGCAATCAAGACACTCCTAGTTGTTTGTGCTTACTTACCTATCCCAGGGTCCGCTTAAGCTTGCTTATTCACTTATGACTATCAGATCTCACACTTTGATGCACTTGGTTTGGAGGACATTCCTCCTACAGTCTCATGTTCAAAGAGTATCTTTTTTTAAGGCTCTCGTTGTCATTCCTACATACAGATGTAGCCACACTTATACGTCGCTGTACGTGGTCCCATTCGGAAGTCATGAACTAACCGCAGCAATGCCGGGAGAAGCTACGACGGTCACCTTCACTACTGTAAATCTCATTTTTGCTTTTTAAGTTGTGGCTGTATCTACAGTTGCAAGGACATTGTAAGCAATATATTAGCCCTTCTGGCTCAGCAGCAAGACGCCTGGTAGATGTGCTACTCTGTGTATGCAGAGTATTGAAGAAGAGGCCAATACAGCTTCTGATGCCTTAGCAATATGACAGAATGTCAGAGCGGTGGCTATGCTGCGGTGCTACTGCATTTCCTGCTTGCACGGTGTTGAAACAACAAATGGACTTCGGCACAGGAAGCATCAACAGTCTCTGTCGTTACCCAGACAGAATCACGTGGTCAATGACAGAGAGGAAATAGCTGCAGATCAATGTGGCACTGACATAGGGTGACCGATGTCCCGGGACAGTCCAGATTTTTTATCTAATGTCTCCTGCCCCGACTATCTTCTGCTACAGTATGTCCCGATTTTACCAGGAGCAGAGAAAAAAGTAGGGTCTGCCACTGCAATTTCTCCTCCAGCCATTAGGTGGCGTTATGCTGCGTAGCTCATTCTCTGACTGGGTGCAGTGTGAGTGTGTGTGTGTGTGAGTGTATGACATGTGGAGGGAAGGTGGAGGGGTGAGAGAAATGGCGAGGGGAGGGGGGTTGAAGGAGAGACATGGCGAGGGGATGGGGGTGAAAGAGACATGTGGAGGGGGTGAAAAAGAGACATGGCGAGGGGGTGAAAGAGAGTCTTAGGGAGGGGGGGTGAAAGAGACATGGGGAGGGAGTGAAAGAGACATGGGGAGGGGGGGTGAAGAGATATAGGGAGCCGGGGGTGAAGAGACATGGGGAGGGGGGTTGAAACAGACATGGGGATGGTGAAAAAGGCATGGAAAATGGGGGGGTGAAAGAGCGACATGGGGAGGGAAGGGGAGGTGAAAGAGAGACATGGGGAGGGGGTGAGAGAAATGGGGAGGGAATGGGGTGAAAGAGGCATGGGCGGGGTGAATAAGCGACATGGGGGGGTGAAAGAGAGACATGGAGAGAGGAGGTGATTGAGAAACACGGGGAGGGGGTGCAAGAGACATAGAGAGGGGGAGGAAAGAGAGCCATTGGGAGCGGGGTGAAAGAGAGACATGGGGAGATGGGTGAAAGAGAGACATGGGGAGGGAGGCGATAGAGAGACAAGGGGGGGATGAAAGAGAGACATGGGGAGAGGGGATGAAAGAAAGCTATGGGGGGAGTGAAAGAAAGTCACGGGGAGGGTGGGTAGTTCTTTTTTTCTTCTTCACATGTCTGGGAGATCTTGATCGGATGGCTTCTTAGGGTCAAATACGACGTGACAGACTTTATATAAGGCCTGTGACGTCAGATTTGATCGGCAAATGATACATCCACCAATCTGATTGGTGGATGTACCATGTGTTGGCTTCCATTTTTTTTGGGGCTGAAATGACATCATCTTAAGTGATCGGATAATAAAAGAACTATTGGATCTCAATATAAATGTAGAAAATATGCAGGGCCAAAGCTATGACAATGCTGCAAATATACGGGGAAAGCATAATGGAGTTCAAAGACTTATTGAACATGAATCCATGTACGTTTTATGTACCATGTAGTTCTCATTATTTGAACCCGGTGGTTAACAACCTGGCCAAACCCAATATAGGTGCCATTTAATTTTTTGGCTTAATTCAACCGTTGTATAATTTCTTCCCCAGGTCCTCCAAAGGGTAGATCGTTCTTTTAAAATCCTTACCCAATTTAACACTAAAGAGAGTCTGTGAAACATGTTGGGAGCCTCGTATTGATGCAGTTAGACCAATTCGATACCATCTGGGAGCGCTCTATGTTGCATTAGTGTATATTAAAGAAGATGTGACATTTAAAAGTGAACATCATGGCCCCCAGAGTAGAGCTACAAACTATGACAAAGTCCAAAGACCAAATCTGTGGCTCCAAAAAACAATCCCAACAGTAGATTTTGGGCCCTGTTTGTTTAAATCAAAAACACTACAGAAATGTCCAATCCTTTGTCTCATAAATAGAAAGGTATCCTTACCAACTCCACTTATAAATGGTGTAAATGATCAGTCTTGGGGTTTACAGTATATACATGTAGAAAAGATGGCATCTGGCTGGTTCTGCTCTGTTATTGAGCTATCACACATCAGCTGTAAATGTTCACATGGAATGGCACCTAGTTAACTTCTTAAATCAATAACTGTAGACTTGCTAGTCCCCTAAATCATAGACGAAATCCTCAATAATAACAAAGTGGAGACTTACGCGACAATCGTGCACCACTCCCCAGCTGCGAGACAACACCCGTAACAATGCCCACCTGTCTCCTGCGCTCTGCGTCCAATCACAGCTCCCGCGGGGGCCGCACCTTCGTTCCGCCTCTCACTCTCATTGCTTCAGTCCTCCTATTTAATCTCTGCTTGCTCAGTCACACAATGCTGAGCATAGACCATAGTAGCCTTGTGTTCCTACATTCCTGCTTTGCCTTGCCTTGTCTCTCTTGCTTTCAGTTTTACCTCACGTGTACCGACCCGGCTAGACTCTTGGACCCTCTCTGTATAACGACCCCGGCTTCCCCTCGACTACCTGCATCTCTCCATCCCTGACCACGGCTATAGGACATTCTACTAACGCACCGGCTCCAACCCTCGACCTCAGCACAACAGACATCTACCATTCTACTGGCTCCTCCCCACAGCCGCGGCAAGTATCTGGACTACCCTCTCTCTCCAACCCCGACCCGGCTACACTGACAATCCAGGTATGCCTCCACTGCTGCAGGTGCGCATTTTCTACTTTCCCACCTCAGTACCGGGGGTCCGCCTTGTTCGTGGTGAGCGCAAGCGTTACAATTAGAGAGGGTTGGGGTTCCTTACAATGCATCTGATCTCAGATGCACTATTAGAGAGGGTTGGGGTTCCTTACAAAGCATCTAATCTCAGACGCGCTATTAGAGAGGGTTGGGGTTCCTTACAATGCATCTGATCTCAGACGCGCTATTAGAGAGGGTTGGGGTTCCTTACAATGCATCTGATCTCAGACGTACTATTAGAGAGGGTTACGGTTCCTCAGAATTTCACAATATAATTATAAGTTTCCTTAACCAAAAGAAGGCTTAAAACCACTGGTCAATACCACCTATACCACCTGTGTTGTGATTTACAGAACCCGCTTTGTTTGGTGTGTCTCATTTTTGTACAATTAGTACAGATATGCAAGTGAAGTGAGAATTTATTCTCTGCCAATAAATGTGTATAGGTTTACGTAACATGCGGGCTTCCTCTGGACTGTTCTGTTTTTCAAACACACTGATATGAATAGCATTATGGGGAGATCAATATTGTAGACATGCTTTCCCTTAGCAACAAGATGCAATAGTAATAGATTATTATGTAATGAGAGAACAAAAAGATGGAACCGGGCGCTTCTAACTATGAAATAACTGAAGTGAATTAGTGGTAAAAAATAACCAATAACAGTGAACCTAAAAACCAAATAAGTATATATATATATATATATATATATATATATATATATATATATATATATATATATAAATAAATATAGTGAATAAATAACCTTCACCAAAAAACGTGATCAGTAAAATATTAAATGTGAAATACAATACAAATGAATACAGCAGCTCTACACCCTTTAAATGACTGTCCAGGTCCAATGTAGTCTTGCGTTGTCTTACAGGTAGGAGGAGCGCTGTGGTTCTCGAGATAATTTGTGAAAAATAGAAAAAATAGTATAATAGTTCGGATGGTATTAATAAGTGAAATATAAAATAGTCTCTGTGTTAGTGTCACTCACAAATTGATTCAGATATATCAGACGTATCAGAGATCCATCTCTCTCTGATGGGAGCCCTTTATTGGAAGCCCTCTGGTGATGGAAGCCTTATAACTGTTGGTCTGGTAAGCTTGACGTGTGATGGAATCGTAAAGTACTCAGTATACCTCCCAAGGAATGTGGAGAAAAAAAGGAGAGAGCGCACAATAGTGTGGTATGATAAGGGTATATATTGCACAAAAATAGCATATAGGTAATGCACTCACATTTTGGCATTAGAGACAATTAGTTGGAGAGAACTGCTGGTGACTCGTGGAGGACGCCAGTGTATTCAGTCACTGGAAAGCTTCCGCATCTGCCTACGTCACGTCCTGTGACGGTGTCACGCCTGTATGCCCGCAGACCTGGCAAGACCCCAGTACTGAGGTGGGAAAGGTATTACACCACACACCCTCAGCAGTGGGTGCAAGCCCGGAGTGTGGTATAGCGTTGCTGGGCCTGTTGAAAGAGTAGTTAGTGATACTTGCAACGTCTTTAGTAGTATGCGTAGGGATAGTCGTGTCCGTGTGCCAATGTCCAAGGGTTCCAGAGGGTAGAGTTGTCGGCGTACAAAGCCAGGTCCAAGGGTTCCAGAGAGCAGCGTGGTCGAGAGCGTAGCAAGGTTCAAAGGGATACACAGTGCAGAATAGTCCAGAGTAAGCAGGGTCAAAGCCAGGGAAATCCAAAGGAGAAACACAGGAGCAGGATAAAGCAGGGACACAGAGGGAGAACAGCATAGGTCAGCACACAGGGAAACAGGAACTATGCAGAGCGAGGAAGAAGTGGACAGACAGGGATTATCATACTGCTCCCTTGTAGCTATTAATTCAAGCTCCCACATTTTATCTGTCAGGCTTCACGCATTAGCAAGCATGCATTTAAGTTTTTTTTCAGCCTGTACTATTATCTTATCTGCTCCTTCCTTTCTGCTCCCACTTGGTTTAGTCTTTAGAAGTTTTCTAAATTACTTTTACAATGTCAGTTTTATGCCTAAATGTTCAAATCTGTGAACTTGTTACCGTATGTTATGCACAGTGGATTTCATAAAAGACCGAGGACCATAAATTGAATGAATTCACACGATTTCCATTATTTGGGGGATATACAGTCAGTGCCTTAATTCCATTTTCTTCTGTAATAATGCTCTTTGACACTATTTTCCACTGCCATCTACTCCCTGACAAAGAGCTGCAGGAGAGGTAAACAGTAATTACCTGGCCAATGGCAAATATGCAATTCTGCATCACCACTATAATATTTTTTAGCAGTTGTTACAATCATCCTAATTGACAGAGCGGTAAGACCACTATGCAAAAATTGCATTATCAATTAGATATTTTCCCTCCTTATTTCTCAGACTGTATATAATGGGATTCAACAAGGGGGTCACCACACAGTAGAATATAGACACAACTTTGTCAATGTCAAATGAGTACTTAGACTGTGGCCAGACATATATAAATATAATCGTCCCCTAGATAGAATATGCCGACCACTGTGAGGTTACACACACATGTGGAGAAGGCTTTCCGACAGCCTGTGAGCGAGGAGATCCACAAAATGGTTACAATGATGCAAACATAGGACACCATAGTGAGAAGAAAGGTTGCTGGTAAGATGGCAGACGTGGACATGTAATATATGGCATCAACTACATGGGTAGAGGACCAAGACAGTTTTAACACTGCAGCCACATTGCAGAGTTAGTGGTCAATAGAGTTAGGACCACAAAACGTCAACTGAGATGTAGAGTAAGTGGTGAGTATACACCATAGAAACCCAGCAGAGCATGGCCAGCATGTGACACGTCCTGTTGGTCATTATACGTAGCTGTGTAAAGTAATGGCTTACAAATGGCAAGGGAATGATCGTAAGCCATGCCAGCCAGGAGGAAACGCTCAGTGGAATCCAACGAAAAGGAGAAGTACATTTGAGCAATGTAGCTGAAGAAAGAGATTGCCGTTGGCTTGGTCATGAGGTTCCTGAGCATCTTGGGAACACTGACGGAGGTGTATCACATTTCCATAAAGGTGGAGTTTCACAGGAGCAAATACAGTACATGGGCTCGTGAAGGTATCAGTCCAGGCTGATAGTGGGTGAGGATAGTGATATTGCCCATCAGGGTCACTGTGTAGAATAAGGAGAACAAGATAGAAGGGACCAGGTGAAAATTCTGAAAGTTGGGAAAATTCAGGAGGATCAATTCTGTGACGAGTTCTATTCTCCCTCAGGGTCTTCCCAGTCTGTAATAATACTGAAAATGTCTTCATTTAATTACATATACATTAATAAATTATCCATGTATTAAAAAATCCATCATCCAACTAAAATTAAATGTATAAATGTAAAACTATTGGACATTGTGCTATGTTCTGCCCATTGTAATATATTATACAGGACATGCATTACATTGAATCCCGTGTCCCTGCTCCATAGAGCTTACAATCTGATTTTAGGTGCCTGAGGCACAGGAAGATTATTTGGACTGCAGTGATCCTTGTCCATAATATATTATAATATTATGTGACAATATTACAACAACTGGCATATATTACATTTACAGTGTACATCTACGTCGCACCAAAGGCGGACAGCCTTTGGGGCAGGCGAAGGGCAGGCAAAGGGTGTGAGCTATTTGCTGATGTTAAAACTTCTCTATTTCAATCTGAAACTCACCAGCCCTTTGTTTTATCCCTTTTTCCAACTCTATCTGTCCATGAAATGTCTGTGAATTGACTGTATAACTCTGTTCATTGAATGTAACCATGTATTGTTATAACTCTGTGTCCAGGACATACTTGAAAACGAGAGGTAACTCTCAATGTATTACTTCCTGGTAAAACATTTTTATAAATAATATATCTACTGATAATTATAAATACTATGTCTCTGCTACAAGCCTACTAACGTTTTTTTTTTAAAGCCACCAATTTTATATGAAAAGGATTGCTAAAGTCCTGAAAGGATTCAACAGAAGGGTTACCCCCTGCTTTCCTCTTACAAAGTTCAGTCACTTATGAATATTGCTAGGATCCATTTTAAAGCTCAGCTTTCAAATTATTGCTACTTTATCTTAGATTAGTCCAGTTCAGGAGTGGCCAACTCCAGTCCTCAAGGGCCACCGGCGGCAGGTCAGGTCATTGACTGAGCCTCTAATTGAGCCACACACATGGCTGAGAAAGGTTCACTCCTTAAGTCAGGAGGCTACAAGGCCCCAAATTCCAGGGAAATATGTAGGGTAAAGGTTAGTTAGCTTGCGAAGCATGTATTTGAGCTCGAGGAAGGTTTTTTGTATTATTCACTACAGTGCGAGGGGAGGAGAAAGTTAATTTTGAATTCTCTCTCTCTCTTCTATGTAACTTGGTACTAAATAAACTCACTATGATATTCTGAACCCTTAGACTTATTGATATTATTTGTACGCTTTCACACACTCACTGGATTGTTGAACTTCTAGGCTCTCGGGCGTTCATCCAGCAGCAGAAACAGTAGTGATATAGTCCAAAGATGGAAAAACAGACGCGTTTCGGGTGTTCCTACTCTTTGACAAAGGGCAGGAATGCTCGAAACGCATCAGAGTAGATATTATACCCACTCACCTTGATGTTCCCCATTTCATTCCCTAATAAATAGGTCTTTAATTAAATTCCTTGATGTTCTGTACTGCATTTTTTCCTCAACACGCTGTGTACCGTTTTTCCATCTTTGGGCTATATAATTTCTCCTCAATTGACTGTCACAAACCGGTAGTAATGCTGATATACAGCAGCGGCAGCTTTTATTCTCACATTTCCCGCACAGCAGGATGCGTGCGGGAAACGTGGTGACGCTGCTTGTCGCGGCATCACTGTGACGTCACTGTCACGTGACACGCCCGGCTTCCCCGACTTCCCCGGCTTCCCCGACACCCCTGGTGTGTAAAGTGAGGTAAGCGGGGTGCGGGGAAGCAGAGGGGCAGAGCAGGAGCCGGGTTCGGGGTCGGGAAGGGGTTTAGAAATGCGCAGGGGTGGAGGGGGGTGCGCGGAGGAACACGCGGCGGCGCACGGTCTAGACCGCGCGCCAGCTGGAGTAGATCCCGGCCTGCTGCCGGCAAATGTAAGAATAAAAGCTGCCGCTACTGTACATGAATTTACTTGCAGCTGAAAAGTGCTACGGAATGGACGGAACTAGCCAATAGGTACACTTGTTTCTCTCTTTGTATCTCTCGTGTATCTACTTGTGGAAAACAGTCTACAGAAGCTTACAAGCAAGTGAGCACCTCATTTCAAGGACCCATAAAAATGTACAATTTAATATTGCACAGATCATCTTACCATTAAAACACAGTGTTCAGAGATTTATTTGTATATATTAATATCCACGTAAAGTACAATTAGTGATACATTTTCTATAACATGCTCATCATCTATCAAATAAGTAATTGATCTTCAGACTGAGGTAATTAGCCGAAGGTACCGAGCTTCAACCAATGGGAGACACGAAGCGCTCCTTGGCTTTAACACATGAGCATATGCAGTCCAAGTTTTAAAAGGGGGATGGAAGATGAGAGAGAGAAAAAAAGAGGGGCTGGGGGAGAGAGAAAGGGGTAGAGAGGAGTGCGTGATTGTGTTAACAGTAAGAGAATGCGTTTGACACCACATCATGGAACAATCAGGATGCAATGGGGTTAGATGCGTATTCACTACAAAATACTCTGACATTTTAAGCATCAATAAATAGTAAGAATTCTGTTTTTCTTTCTTTTTCTTAGAAGTCATGTAATAAACATTTAGAGCCTCATTCAGAAAGCCTCGATAAGGCCCTTATCGAGCACTTATCGACCAAAATGGCTACTCGTATTCAGAAAGCCTCGATAAGTGCTCGATAACGGCCTGTATCGATGCAAAATTTTATCACCAACAGAAATTCGCCAATTGAGCGGCGATCAGCCGCTTATCGACCATTTTCTGAAGGATCATAAACTCGCGCGATTCAGATACCCGCGAGTCGGCTGTCGCGGCCTATCGCAGCCCATCGCAGCCCTAAAAGGTGTTCTTCTCCCCAAATCCAATTCACCTCAAACTTTAGGTAAATTGGTGGGGAGATGGCCTTGATGAGCTGCGATGTGTCGGGACTTACAAAAAATCAGGCCCTTTTCCTGCCTCGGATTGATGCCGGGGGTCGCCGAAGCTGATAGCCATTAATAGCAGCTCCGGACCCCCCCGGCATGCATCTGAGGCATGAAAAATGCATGTACAACAACTTCATAACCTTAGCGGCTAAACGCTAAGGTAATGAAGGGGTTAAACAACCGTGCCAGGCTTTCTGTAAAGACATACATTACAATACAATACTGTGGCTAGCGAGGCTGGGTGAAGGGGGAATTAATATGGCTGTTTAGGCCTTGCGGGGGGCTGCGGGGGGAATTAACCCCTTCACTACCTTAGCGGTTAATATCGCTAAGCAATAAAGGGGTTAACCCAACCGCTACCCACCCGCAAGGTCTAGACACCCATCCTTAAGGCTAATACCCCCTTCACCCATCCATGAAGCCTAAGCACCCACCCCTGACTGACTATACCCACCCTATAGCCATTGAGTAGTATAGTGGTACATCATACCCATATAATAATAATATGGGCATGATAAGCCTCTATAGCACTCAATGGGAACCCTAATTACAATACATTAATACACTAGACACACTATAATAAAACCTAGCTAAACTCCAAAAAAACACACTTCACTAAATATAAACAGTAGCCAGCTAATCCAATCAATACAAGCAATAACAACATCAACAATGAATTAATTAAACCAGTAACCAATCAATTCCTAAATCAACTCAACATGAATAGTAACACTAACCAATCCAAACAATTAATTACTACAACATTAATGAATTTAAACAGTAAAATACAAAGAAAGAAATTCTAACAATATCTGAACAAACCATAAAACGCATTAGCTAACATAATATAGCATTAACTACAAATGAACACAAATCGCAATCCTTTTAGTAGCATTAAGCATGAACAAACAAACAATCACATCCACATAATACAATGAAATGAAAAAAAACCACAGCAATACCAAGCGAGAAATGCCCTCCAAATATTGGCATAATAATGTATTAATCTGTACCCTAAAGAGGTACAGATTAATATATTATCTGTCAATGTGCCTCCCCAAAAAATCAAAACACACATCCAATGAATAAACCTGTAAAAAGAGACATTTACAAACATTGAATATATTACTTACCAATAGAAGCGGTGGCCCTCCGACTCCTGGGGTAACAGGAAGCTCACGCACCTTGAAGCCCTCCAACAGCATCCGATGCCATCTGCCACGAAGATCCGGATCAGGTACCCAAATCTTCTTTTTTCTAGTTGGTTTCCCGAGGGACTTGTCTGTGCAAGAAGGTGACACACCCCTCTCACAACCCGAAACGCAGACAATCGACCAAGGTGGTCCCTATACCGGCACCTTCCATCTAATAATTTTATTGACCTTCTTCATACAAACTATATACATGAATAAACCAGTGTGGGTACAAGTCATAACCTATTTACAGTGAACACGAACGAATCCTAGCAACCATCCCGGACTTCTAGTCACCCCAACCCCTCGTGCTCTGTGTGATCTTCAGCTCTGCGGCAGAGTCCAGTGCGGTCAACCCTCCCCCCGCTCCGATGCCCAATCCCCTCAAGGCTCCCTCCCTCTTAAACAAGTTATATTTTGCTTTGGCTGAACTTCAAACCTATTTCCTTCTAGGCCACAGTCCCTTAATAACCTCTCCCCTCCGCATGAGTCCCTTGTTTATTATGGCCGCCCACCCTGACTCCCTCCCCCCTCCCCTTTCCCCCCACCCAACCTCCACCATCATCCTTATCTCCGGTATGGGGGCTTTTCTTCTTCGCAGGACCTTTTCAGCTTTAGAGGTGTCCACATACCCAGTTCAGCGAAGGTACATAGCGACCGCACTCTCGTTATACTCCCCCCTATACATTGCGGCCGAGCATCTCCCCGTCGGCCCCCCATGGACATCTACTGCAGGTAAGTGGAGAGAGAGAGATTAATCATCTGGACCATAGAAAACATGGAGGTCCACCCTAATTCTTGCCCTCATATCTAAGTCCCTAACCCCCCTGCACTTCTAAGACTATCCCTTTTTTCTCTACTTCCCTGTCCCTTCTCTAGACTACTCCTTCTTCCCGCGTCACCCCTTAGCTCCTCAGCGGGGCTGGAATTTCAGCGAGTTTGCTTGGCCCTGCTTTAGGTGAACTCCTCCGTCTCCTACCCTACCGCGGGGATGCTTCTATCCCTTCTCCCTTCTAGTCTACCCCCAGCCTTTCTCCCCCACCCTTTCTCCAGCGAGTAGCTTAGCTTCCATGTGACCATCCACATCCCCCAGTCTTCTTAACCCCTGCTCCCTTTCCCCTGATCTCTGGCCTGATCTTCGACCCCAGTCTCCCCGCTCCTCCTTCCCTCTCTTCATCTATTCTCTAGCGGCAAGGCCCCCCTCTCCCCCCCTTATGAGTTGGATAATTATTAAATTTTAGGGCAGCCATGTCCCAGTCGGATCCTACGGTTCTCCACTGTTATCTGCCGGTGGGCCTCCTGCTCCCATCTGAGCCCCCGTCGGCGAGATAATGGAGTCCAGCCGGACTCAGTGCCCTCTTCTACTACCTGGGGTCTCTCCCAGCCGTACCCTCATCATGAGCTTACATGGCCGACATGCACCTTCGCGCCACCAGGGGTCCTCGTCACTCATCTCTCCTTCTGCTGCTACCAAGATGGCCGTGATGCATCTTCCCGCCACCAGGGGACTTCTTCTTTATCTCACTCCTCCAGGAAGAATAAAGATGGCCGTGATTCACCTTCCCCTTCCACCAGAGGGACCAACTACACACTGCACAAATCGTATGAAACTCAGAGCCGGGGATGGCTCCTTTAAGTCCTAACTTGGGGATGATTGACACCGGAGAAACACTTAAGCACTGTGTTGCTCCTCTGCAGCTCCACACGCTTCCATGATGCCTCCGGAGCTGGATCCTCGGCTGGGAGCTGCTGTTCAGGACCCGAGGAAGAGACAGGTAGGCCTATTTTTTTCAGAAACTCAGCTCTCCCCTCCACATGTTTCAGAGTGAACATTTTTAACACCATTAATCCAAATGGGAACAGCTATCTATACCGGATCCCATTATCGCATAGGGCTTTGGTAATTGATGACAGGGCTCTCCTCTTTGACAGGGTTGCCGGGGCAAGGTCCTGAAACACCTGGAGTTTCAGTCCCTCGAATTCCAGGGACTTAGCCACTCTGGCGATTTGACATATGTTTTCCTTTATTTTAAAGTAGTGTAGCCTTATGATTATGTCCCTCGGCGAGTCTCCATGTTGCGGTTTGGATCGCAACGCTTGGTGACATCTGTCAAATTGTAGCTCTATTTCAGTCTTGTCTGGTAGCATATGCAACAGCCAGTTGGAGGTAAATTCCTCTGGATCTGACACCGACTCCGGGACACCCCATAGGTGGATATTATTTCACTGGTCGTGGTTTTCTGAGTCTTCCTGCCTGTCATTTATGTCCGCAATCATTTTATAGAGTTGGGCCGTGGATTTCTCATTTTTCTGGGTGGCTCTAGTACAGTATTTGCATCCACTTTATTTTTCAGTGTGTTGGTTCTGTCACCTAAACTGTCAATATCTTTCCTGAGTTCCCAGAGCTCTTTCTGAAAAAAGGTCTTCATCTCCGAGCAGAACACTTTCATGTCCTTTCTTGTGACCCAGTCTTGGTCCGAAGCCTCCGCTCTACTCGCGGGTCTGCTTGTGGATCTTTCACTCTGAGTCGGAGCCCGCCATTTGCCTGCTTTCCTCCCCTACAGCTCACCTTTCGGGAAATAAACTGTTACCATCGGGGTTCTCTTTCGAGATATCGTTCTCCTTGGCATCCTTGGGGGCCCCGGCGTCTGAATTTCTGGTTTTCACTGTTATTCTCCTGGTTTTTGTGCTGTAAGTACATACATTAATTGCCGGCATGGACGGAGTGAAAGGATGAGGAGGGGGGAGTGAGAGGATGAGGAGGGGGGAGTGAGAGGATGAGGAGGGGGAGTGCGAAGGGGAGAGGGGGGAGTGAGAGGATGAGGAGGGGGAGTGAGAGGATGAGGAGGAAGTGAGAGGATGAGGAGTGGGTGAGAGGATGAGGAGGGTGGGAGAGGATGAGGAGGGGTGGGTGAGAGAATGAGGAGGTAGTGAGAGGAGGATGAGGATGGGGAGAAGCGAGATGATGAGGAGGGGGAGTGAGAGCAGGAGGAGGGGGGAGTGAGAGGATGAGGAGGGGGAGAAGCAAGATGATGAGGATGGAGGAGTGAGAGGAGACGGAGGGGGAGTAAGAGGATGAGGAGAGGGATTGAGAGGATGAGGAGGGGGTGAGTTTGAGGATGAGGTGAGGGAGTGAAAGGATGAGGAGGGGTGTAGTGAGGATGAGGGAGGGTGTAGTGAGAGGATAAGGATGAGGAGTGGTGGGAGTGAGAGCATGAGGAGCAGTGTAGTGAGAGGATGAGGAGGGGGGAGTGAGATGATGAGGAGGCATGGAAAGATGGTGAGGAGGGGGGAGATGGTGAGGAGGGGCAGAGGCGGAGAAGGGGTTGAGAGGCTGGGCAGGAAGCAGAGAGGATGAGGAGGGGGAGAGGTGGGGGAGAGGAGGGGGGAAGAGGGGGGGAGACGATGAGGAGAGGGAGAGGATTAGGAGGGGAAGAGGATGAGGAGGGTGGAGGTAGGATAAACAGGGGGGAGTGAGAGGATGAAAAGGGAGAGAAAGGATAATGAGGGGGAGAGTATGAGGAGGAAGGGGAGAGGATGAGGAGGGGGAGAGAGGATGAGGAGTGGGGAGTGAGAGGATAAGAAGGGGGAAGATGAGGGGGAGATAGGATGGGGAGAGATGATGTGGTAGGAGAGAGGATAAGGAGGGGAGGAAAGTGGATGAGGAGGGGGATAGGAGAGAGAAAGAATGGGGAGGGGTGGGAGAGGGAATGGGGGAGGGGTGGGAGAGAGAGAATGGGGATATAACAAAAAATATATACTTCATAAAACTCATATGGGTTTTGTTGAGATATGGGTCTCTCTCGGCCCACTCTGTTTGGACATGCGAGAAGGACTTACAGAAGAGCAAAACCTAGAAATCCAATCGGATAAGGCTCTTTCTGCACGCTTTTGCACAACTCACAGCTACTAGAATATCCCTGTGTCTATCCAAGAGGAGGTTTTAGTGTACTGACAAAAAACATCCCAAAAATAAATTGTAATTAAGGCTGCGAGGTGTCACTGTATATAGAATATACATACGGTAGCACTCTCATTGTAAAAGACTCTTATCTCTATCCCCCCACAAATAAGCAGGGGGACCCATTCAATACCCATAATGCGTATGTCTGAAGCATTAAAGCAAAGTGCAGTGCTGTACCAAAGTAGTAGTTTAGTTTAGACTGCCCTTGAATGGAGTTGAACACTTCCCCAGTGCTGGAATTAGGACATAAAGGGTCTATGCAGCAACATAGAGTAATTGTGTTTAGACGCATGGCTCTATTTTTTGGAGCAGAGCCGCAGCATATATACTGTAAGAACAGTTTCTTACTTCTGACGTGGTATGTTAGACTTATGGCACTTCAGATATGGAGGATTTTTGGGGGGCAAAGAAAAAGTAAAAAAAATAAAAGTATCAGAGAAATGCAAGTTGTGATACATCTCAAAAGAATCTGTGCACCATGTAACTCCCCCAACTCCTCCTACTGACTCTCCCCAAGGTGCATGCTGGGACAGACGCACAATGTGATACATCTCCTTATAATCTGTGCACCATGTAACTCCTCCCCAACTCCTCCTACTGACTCTCCCCAAGGTGCATGCTGGGGCAGAGACGCAGACTGTGATACATCTCATTATAATCTGTGCACCATGTAACTCCCCCCCAACTCCTCCTACTGACTCTCCCCAAGGTGCATGCTGGGACAGAGACGCAGACTGGGGTACATCTCATTATAATCTGTGCACCATGTAACTCCTCCCCAACTCCTCCTACTGACTCTCCCCAAGGTGCATGCTGGGGCAGAGACGCAGACTGTGATACATCTCATTATAATCTGTGCACCATGTAACTCCCCCCCAACTCCTCCTACTGACTCTCCCCAAGGTGCAAGCTGGGACAGACGCAGAATGTAATACATCCTATTATAATCTGTGCACCATGTAACTTCTCCCCAACTCCTTCTACTGACTCTCCCCAAGGTGCAAGCTGAGGAAGATGGGGCACAATTTGGAGCAAAAGGCTTAGATTCAGTAAATACAGTAAGTGCAGGGTTTTGTTCCAAAATTGCCTTGATACATAGACCCCAGAGAGAGAGCTTCAAATGTGTTTAAAAAGGAGAAATACTGAGCCTGGCCTTAGTAGGAGCTGACAAATGACTGATTGTATCCGTGCAGGTGGTGTTATTTATTCTGTTTGACATACACAGTAACTTCTCAGCATTTTACATGTGACATACATAAGGGGATGATACTTTATCTTGCCATGAAGTCAATGCATTTGAACCCAGTGATACAGTATGTTGATCCCACTGCTGTCAGTGGCACTGTCCATATGTGTACTTGTGTCACCCAATGTACGTAATACAATGTATCACAGCAGCTGTGATTTTTATGACTGCTACTCTAGTTAACCACTTCTCAACCCCTTGAAATTAAATGTCAAAGTAACTGATTTCTCTATTATGACATCACGAGACAGCATCATTGAGCCTCCTAGGAGATGCCAGCAGCCGTGTTCTGTAATGACATCATGGAATCGCCTTAGAGACTGAGATAAATACACAAATGTAAACTTGTTTGTGCGTGACTTGAATTAGTTCCCAAAGGAAACCGGTAGTTTCGTGGACATCTCAGAGATAGGAAAAGTGTGGCGCTGTACAGAGAGACTAATTATCTCCACCTTAACTCTGTATCATGGCAGGTAGGAAGCAACATGACCTTTAAATACTGTACCAAAAAAGAAATGGATAATATCTATATTTTTGAATTGTTTACTTGCACAATGTTTTATGGGGTACAGAACAGATAATATGACTCCTATCAATGGATGGGAGAAAGAAGACGGATGGGGGGGGGGGGGGTGATAGACAACACACAAGGGGTTAGGTACGTGGCCTTGATCGGATATTTTTTTTATAAATGTCAAAACTGATTTCTTATAGATACATACACACATTTGTTTTATAGAATTTACTTTTATATCTGGCTTGTAATTCAAAATCTTAAATGATTTGAACAGTAATGTATAGAAAAGAACACATGTACTGTATACATAAATGTCAAAGCGGCAAACGTCTATGGGATCTATGGGATAGTAAAAAAAGACACAGGGACCTTAGTGTATACAGTAGGATTAGTTATGTATAAGGCATGCTTTTTCCTTGCCCTAAGTTTAGGTCAATAACTATTGGACCAATTCTACACCCTGGGGTGTAATGTTCGACTACTTTCAGCCATATCCTTAAATTATTGTCTACAGCAGTGTTTTTCAACCAAGGTTCCTAGGAACCCTAGGATTCCCCGGGCATCCCTAAAGAGTTCGCTGTAATTTCAGGTCATTTTAAAATTGTACTTAATACAGAAGAATTTATAGTACAATGCATCAGATCTTAGAAGCGCTATTAGAGAGGGTTGGGGTTCTCACACTTCATCTGATCTCAGACACGCTATTAGATAGGGTTGGGATATATTACAATGCATCTCATCTTAGACTCGCTGTTAGAGAGGGTTGGGGTCCCACAGAATTTCACATTGGGTTCCTTAACCAAAAAAATGTTGGAAACCACTACTCTACAGTTATACAAAGGCCCCCAAAAAAACAAAGCCACAAAACGAGGGCAGAATCTGCCACTTGATTTACAGATATAGCTGACCTGAGTGCTCCTCCAGATACCTCAATATACCAGACATGTCTCAGAATACTACACCATAATATTACCACAAACTACCACAGTAGGAACAGGCAATTTTTATTTTTTTATTTTTAAAGATCCAGTTCCGAAAACTATGGTACATCTACAATTGTCATTGTGTTCAGAGGTGGACATGAAAGCAGGTGATGGACTGCACAAGTTATATATGTCAGTTGCCACTTGGTGTCGAAAACTACCTAGAAATAGTTTTCTGTCTGTGTTACATCCCAGCACATCATTAATGTGTATATATATATATATGCTGTGAGTGGGTTTACTGGCTTTGCATCTCCCAAGCCCTTGCTTAAAAGCTGTGTCTAAAGCAGCATGCATTGGCTATGGGTTGCTCGTGTAATGTGAGCTTGAGATAAAAGGTGGCACTGTGTGCTCATTTGCATGTCATTTCCCAGAATCCCTTGCTGCAGTGGAAGTGCTGTGTGCTGGGTGATAAGGGTGAAAGACAGGGTTGCAGACCTGTCTAAGACATGCAAATGAATATACAGGAATATTTACAGTTGCTTTATGCTTTACTGTTGATGGAGCTTGCTTAAAAATGTATTTAAAATATTGAAGCTTCTGACCACTATTGATCAGAGTAGCGGACTGTAACATTGATAATCAAATAAATGTGTTTCCCAGCAAGCCATTTTCCCTGTTAGTGCTTGCTATTCATAACAAAACAAAGACCCCCAAAAACTTTATTCAAAACCAGAACCAAAACCCCAAATATTTTAAAGGCAAAATAAAAATACCAAGCCAAGTGAGCATCTCTATGTATTTCATATGTATTTGATATCAAGAATATCTTTTCACAGGTCTGTTAAAGCAGTCCTAACCCCCCAAAGTCAGGCTTATAGGATATCCCAGCTTCAGCGCAGGTGGCTCAATCAGTCCCTGCTTCAGCACAGCTGGCGCAATCAGTCCCTGCTTCAGCACAGGTGACTCAATCAGAGGCTGATTGAGTGATTGTGCCACCTGTGCTAAAGCTGGAATATCCTGAAACGTTAACCTGTTGGGGGGGCTTGAAAACTGGAGTTGAGTCCCCGTGTGTTAAAGAAATGTGCCTTGATTGTGCTTTTTACGCCCTTCACTTTTACCTTTCTTCCTTACAGACCAGTTTTTAAATGCCTCTGCTGTGAACCCTCCACTGACCTGCAGTGCTCCTGCAGTTACCACTGCTTACCCTTCATGGAGCAACAGCTCCCACCCAGTAGGGAGGAATACTGAAGTCTACAGACATGGGGCCCAAGGCATGATTTTGCAACAAGGGTCTGCAGGAACACCAATGTATCTACAGCAGATCCCACAGGCAACACGCACTTACCCTTGTGTATCAGACATGAACGGAGGATTCTACCACACTGCTACAGGAGGATACGCAGTATTTGCAGGACAGGTTAGGGGAGAAGCCACAACGCAGCCTGTTACTTTCCGTCCCAACAAACAGTTGGAAAGACGTGCTACAATAGGGCCTTGTATAATGTCCACCCAGTATGCACAACTTCAGCAGCCACCATTCATACCCCTTAGAGGAATGCAGACCTTACAAGGTGAGATATGGAGAATCTTTACTAATCATTGTTCAAAATCTTCTCCTTGACTGATACCATTACCTGTTATAAAGATCTTTAATTACGGTCATTCGCCACTGTAGTGTTACAAAGATATAGAACTCTACAGTATGTAGTCCTCGCCAATACTGAAGGGATTAAGCATGTGTTTGCTTTTCTTTCTTTGTGTTATTATGTACAATGTGTTGGTATTTATGATAATTGATTATTTCTCCTTTTTGATTTTGTTACAGTGTGTCAGACCTCGCTTGGAGCCCAACATATTTCCCAGGCCAGTTTAATTACACAAGGAGCAGTTCAGCTTGCTGCTAATGAAAAAAGTGAACCACCTCTAATGTACCCAACTCAACCAGCTCGGAAGCTGAGCCACCTCCCAAAGTTACATATTGAAGCGCAAAGCAACAAAGAGTTATATGTGCCAGTGTGGAAAAGGGGTGGGTTAAAAGATATGGAGAAGAGATCTTCAGAGGTGAAGGCCCCCTCACATATGGCTCAGAAGATTCGTAATAACGTGCTGAGTTCAGTGAAGACTAAGTGTCCGTTGAAGTCTGAGGGGGTACCAAAGTGCTCCAAGGTGGAAACAAAGAAGAAAAAGATCCTTTCTTCAGCTGCAAAGGATCAAGTCCCTCAAACTGCACTGCAAAAGAAGGTAAAACCAATGTCAAAGCCAGTAAATCATTCTTCTGCTCCTATACCAGGGAAGTCACCCCATGGCCCACAATCTGGTGACGAGGCTGTTCTGTTAAAAAAGATGAAACATGTGTGTCTCTCAGGTGCCCACATTTCCAATAAGGTATCTGAAAAGATGCTGCAAAGCAGTGAAGGTTCAATGGATGCAAAGACACCTGCTGTTACTCATATTAATCCTAAACTGAAGAAAACTCAGGAGATCGGGATCAAACGTAAAAATGCAAAGACTCCTGCAGTTACTCATAGTCCTAAGCGCAAGACACCTCAGGAGATGGGGATCAAACGTAAACAGAACAGCAATAGCAAGCAGGTAGTGAAGACCAGCTTTTTCAGTTTTAAGCAAGCGCTGGCTTGTGGTACTGATAATAACCCCAAAGCTCTCAAAAGAAAAAGTGCTAATCCGCCTGGGATGAATTCAGAAGTCCTTGGGAAGGGCAAGAAGTCATTGGAACCTTCTAAACAAGGAAAGTTGAAAGCCCATCCCAGCAACCTAAGCCTCCTAATGATTAACGCTGTTCAATTATTTCACCCATTGGGTAAAAAAGCAGGTCCCACAGGTCCAGGGGCACCCGCAGGATCCATTACACTTGGAAATAAGCTTGGACCAATGCAAGGAAGCCAAAGCCAGACTTCTGCTTCTCATGTTCAGTGGCCTCCTACTGATGGGATTAAAATGTGGATGGTCAAAAAACAGAGCAGTATTTCTGGAATTGAAGGAGTCGGTATTAATGCCAGGCCTAGGCTATTTAAAATACATGAGTACACAAGACCTGACATTAAAACCAGTGAAATCAAACAACGTGGGAAAAACAAAGCTTCAGTTATAGAGAATCTCAAACACTTCCCAGTGATATCCATGGAACAGGAAGCTGCAGTAAGATGCATTGAAAAGTTCAGCCACACCACTATCCCCATTCCAGCTCCTGGCATTAAAACCAGTGTAATCAAACAACGTGGGGGAAACAAAGCTTCAGTTATAGAGAATCCCAAACACTTCCCAGTGATATCCATAAAACGGAAAGCTGCAGTGACATGCATTAAAAAGGTCAGCCAAACCACTATCCCCATTCCAGCTCCTTTCAACCAGCAGCACCAGCTTTCTAACCTGCAGCTTCCTATCAATGTACCCAGTAGAGTGGACAACTCCACTCAATCCTTCTGTCAACAGCCTCTCCAAGAGCTTGAGGTCTCCATACCTATTCCACCTGGACAGAGAGAGGAGAAGGAGGCTATGAAATGGAAAGCACAACTGGAGAGGGAGTAAGCCTGTCAACATACCTCCAAGGGGAGGCTACAGTGCTTTGTTCAGAGGCAGAAGGATAATAACATCTCTAAACGTTACGGATACCCACCATCCAGACTTCATTCCCCCATGAGATACTTAAGCCCTAAAAAAACAAAAAACAAACCCTGACTAATCTGTAACTGGTGCCAAGCTCTATGAATATCTGTAAATAAGATTTATATGTATAAGTCAGTTTGTAACATATTTAACTAAGAATATATTTAAAACTCTTCAATAAAATGTATCTATTTTTATTTGCACTCTTTATTTACTAAATAAATTATTTACAAATGCCAAGGGTTATTGAAATTCTGCAAATTAACTTTAGATTACCCTCTTGATGATACGAGAGAGAGAGAGAGAGGTAAGGTAAGTCAGACCCCACTTATGAGATAGAAACAAATAAATATTTAACTATATACTTTGTCATGTTGGATGTATGTACTGTATGTCTTTATTTATATAGCGCCATTTATGTAGATAGCGCTTCACTGCAGTAATAAACGTGACAATCATATAAATAATACAAATAACAGATCATGGGAATAAGTGCTTCAGACATAAAAGTAACATTTAGGAAAAGGAGTCCCTGCTTCGAAGAGCTTACAATCTAATTGGTAGGTGGAACATACAGAGACAGTAGGAGGGCGTTCTGGTAAGTGCGTCTGCAAGGGGCCAAGCTTTATGTATGCGGTCTATAGTATCAGCCACGGAGCTACTCACATGCTTCTTTAAGCAGATGTTTTATAATGTGGGTCTTAAAGGTGGATAGATAGGGTGCTAGTCGGGTATTGAGGGGAAGGGCATTCCAGAGGTGAGGGGCAGTCAGTGAGAAAGTTTTCAGGCGAGAGAGGGTTTTAGATACAAAAGGGGTAAGTAGATGACATCCTTGGGCGGATCGCAAGAGTCGGGATGGTGCATAGCGAGAAATTAGAGCTGAGCTGTAAGGAGGGGCAGAAGAGTGTAAAGCTTTAAAAGTGAGGAGGAGAATTGAGTGTGAGATACAGGATTTGATAGGAAGCCAGGAGAGTGATTTCAGCAGGGGAGACGCTGAGACAGATTTAGGAAAGAGTAGAGTGATTCTGGCAGCAGCGTTTAGGATAGATTGTAGGGGAGACAGGTGAGAGGCAGTAAGGCCGGACAGCAGAAGGTTCCAGTAATCGAGATGGTAGAGAATGAGGGTCTGTGTCAGTGTTTTAGCTGTTGAGCAACAGTGGAAGGGCGTATCTTTGTAATATTGCGGAGGAAAAAACGACAGGTTTAGCTACCTTTTGAATGTGAGAGGAGAATGTGAGAGAGTAGTCTGAGATCCCTAAGCAGCGTGCTTGGGCTATTGGATGTATAGTAGTACTTCCAACAGTAATGTGGAAGGAGGTAGTAGGGCCAGGTTTGGCATGAAATATAAGGAGTTCTGTTTTTGACATGTTAAATTTAAGTCGGCGGAGGATCATGTTGCATTGGGCTTCTCTTTCTTTTGTTTATACTGTACAATGTCACATACCCAGTAGCACTCCTTAAGACAGATATATATGGTGAGGTGGGTTTGGATTTGAGTTTACAGGGGGTTTGTGTGTTTCCAAACTTACTCTGCCCACCTTTAAAGCAGCAGTCCAAGCTGTCGTTTAAAAATAAAAAAATCCCTTTAATATGTGCATCAATACAAACCACTCATTGATAAGTAATTAGCTAAGTTGCGATCGATCGGTGAAGATTCGGCTCGGGGGTTCACTAAATGGTTGCCAGTGCAGCAGAAGAGGACCAAAGATGCAAAGTTCTCTGGGGAAGATCATGTGACCAGATAGTCACTGGATACAATTGAGTTTTGCACAGCTAGGGAGAGGGCAGGGATCAAAAAAAAGTGGAGGGGGGAGGTGCCAGAGTCTGTTTCAGAAGAGGAAGGGGATGTGACTTGATTGATTGATTGTTACATTATGATACATTAAAATTTTAATACAGAGCTGTTTTAGTACTACTACTAGTAGCATTATACTAAAAAAAATAATACAGATGCACAGTAATAGTAGTTTTTATATTTATTAGTGGTGACCATGTCCATCAATAAAATTAACTGACATCCTATTCTTCACAGTCAGGATAAAGGTTTTTGATCTTACCACACTCCTATTAGATCATTGTGGTGGGTGTCCTTTTTATTTGTAAGGTGCAGGCAAGAGTGTCTGGGATCCCACTTCTGACACAGTTACTGCACCGGCACAGCTTAGCTAACAAAAGATGGGAGCTGGCCGGGCACGTGACGGGCATGTCGCCGAAAGTTGCGTGCGCGCTCCTCGCACGTTCCCCTGACTTTCCCGCAGCTCAATAGAAAAGCGCTATGGCGCTTTCAATAGAAAAGGAGGCGCTGGAAAGCGTCCGCGAACCTTCCCGGTTCGTGGCAGGGTACTGCAGCGGCGCCCGTGGTTTATTTTAACCGCGGTGACGGCCGTATGAGGATAAACAGTGTCGCCACTGTAAACTTGGTGCTGGATATCTTCTTGCTTCCCTATTCTAAGAAAGTCTTACACCAGACGTTATAGCATGATAAGCTGTGTTGCATCTGACGATGGGAGATCCCCGAAACATTGTGCGTTTGCAATCTGCAAATAAAAGAGTTTATCATGCTATAATTTGTGGTGTAAGACTTTATTAGAATAGGGCGGGAAGAAGATATCCAGCTCCCACATTCTATTCCTAGTAAGGAGTTTTCCAAGCTGCCCCCGCTAGCCATTTTAATACCCATTTTGATCTTTTACATCCCATAACATTCAATACCCATTGGATCTGCTCCTGACCAGCATTCTGTATGTTACCCACATGTTCAAAAAGTAGACAGAAATCCTCGTGGAAAAAGTGAAGCACAGCCAGTCCAAGAAGAAAACAATCCGGGGCTAAGCGAATGAATTAAAAATATTCTTTATTGGGGGTGCACAGCGTGGTGGCGCAGGAGATATGCCTCTGACATGTTTCGTGCTGAGATAGCGCTTCCTCAAAGAGTATCTGGATACAGAGTCATATTCCCTGCGCCACCATGCTGTGCACCCCCAATAAAGAATATTTTTAATTCATTCACTTAGCCCCGGATTGTTTTCTTCTTGGACCGGCTGTGCTTCACTTTTTCCACGAGGATTCCTGTCTGCATTGTATACCATCTGGATGCACGCCTCTGGGATGGCATACAAACAACACCCATGTGAGTAAGAACTACATCATTATATCACTGGATATTCATATCTTGCTCTAAGGTTGCTGCCAGATAGAAACCTGCTGTTCACACTGATGTTCATATCCACCGGTTAGTTCAGATTAGGTTTTTGTTACACCATTGGCAGCAGTTAACCTGTTAATGAGCTCTGCAATCAAGACACTCCTAGTTGTTTGGGCTTACTTACCTATCTCAGGGTCCGCTTAAGCTTGCTTATTCACTTATGACTATCAGATCTCACACTTTGATGCACTTGGTTTGGAGGACATTCCTCCTACAGTCTCATGTTCAAAGAGTATCTTTTTTTAAGGCTCTCGTTGTCATTCCTACATACAGATGTAGCCACACTTATACGTCGCTGTACGTGGTCCCATTCGGAAGTCATGAACTAACCGCAGCAATGCCGGGAGAAGCTACGAAGGTTACCTTCACTACGGCAAATCTCACTTTTGCTTTTTAAGTTGTGGCTGTGTCTACAGTTGCAAGGACATTGTAAGCAATATATTAGCCCTTCTGGCTCAGCAGCAAGACGCCTTGTAGACGTGCTACTCTGTGTATGCAGAGTATTGAAGAAGAGGCAAATACAGCTTCTGATGCCTTAGCAATATGACAGAATGTCAGAGCGGTGGCTATGCTGCGGTGCTACTGCATTTCCTGCTTGCACGGTGTTGAAACAACAGATGGACTTCGGCACAGGAAGCATCAACAGTCTCTGTCGTTACCCAGACAGGATCACCTGGTTAATGACAGAGAGGAAATAGCTGCAGACCAATGTGGCACTGACATAGGGTGACCGATGTCCCGGGACAGTCCAGATTTTTTTATCTAATGTCTCCTGCTCCGACTATCTTCTGCTACAGTATGTCCCGATTTTACCAGGAGCAGAGAGAAAAGGAGGGTCTGCCACTGCAATTTCTCCTCCAGCCATTAGGTGGCGTTATGCTGCGCAGCTCATTTTCTGACTGGGTGCAGTGTGAGTGTGTGTGTGTGTGTGTGTGTGTGTGTGTGTGTGAGTGTATGACATGTGGAGGGAAGGTGGAGGGGTGAGAGAAATGGCGAGGGGAGGGGGGTTGAAGGAGAGACATGGCGAGGGGATGGGGGTGAAAGAGACATGTGGAGGGGGTAAAAAAGAGACATGGCGAGGGGGTGAAAGAGAGTCTTAGGGAGGGGGGGTGAAAGAGACATGGGGAGGGAGTGAACGAGACATGGGGAGGGGGGGGTGAAGAGATATGGGGAGGGGGGTTGAAACAGACATGGGGATGGTGAAAGAGGCATGGAAAATGGGGGGGTGAAAGAGCAACATGGGGAGGGAAGGGGAGGTGAAAGAGAGACATGGGGAGGGGGTGAGAGACATGGGGAGGGAATGGGGTGAAAGAGGCATGGGCGGGGTGAATAAGCGACATGGGGGGGTGAAAGAGAGACATGGAGAGGGGAGGTGATAGAGAAACATGGGGAGGGGGTGCAAGAGACATAGAGAGGGGGATGAAAGAGAGCCATTGGGAGCGGGGTGAAAGAGAGACATGGGGAGATGGGTGAAAGAGAGACATAGGGAGGGAGGCGATAGAGAGACAAGGGGGTTGAAAGAGAGACATGGGGAGGGGGGATGAAAGAAAGCTATGGGGGAAGTGAAAGAAAGTCACGGGGAGGGTGGGTAGTTCTTTTTTTCTTCTTCACATGTCTGGGAGATGTTGATCAGACGGCTTCTTAGGGTCAAATACGACGTGACAGACTTTATATAAGGCCTGTGACGTCACATTTGACCAGCAAATGATACATCAACCAATCTGATTGGTGGATGTGCCATGTGATGGCTTCCATTTTTTTTTTGGCTGAAATGACATCATCTTAAGTGATCGGATAATAAAAGAACTATTGGATCTCAATATAAATGTAGAAAATATGCAGGGCCAAAGCTATGACAATGCTGCAAATATACGGGGAAAACATAATGGAGTTCAAAGACATGTTGAACATGAATCCATGTGCGTTTTATGTACCATGTAGTTCTCATTATTTGAACCCGGTGGTTAACCACGTGGCCAAACCCAATATAGGTGCCATTTAATTTTTTGGCTTAATTCAACCGTTGTATAATTTCTTCCCCAGGTCCTCCAACAGGTAGATCGTTCTTTTAAAATCCTTACCCAATTTAACACTAAAGAGAGTCTGTGAAACATGTTGGGAGCCTCGTATTGATGCAGTTAGACCAATTCGATACCATCTGGGAGCGCTCTATGTTGCATTAGTGTATATTAAAGAAGATGTGACATTTAAAAGTGAACATCATGGCCCCCAGAGTAGAGCTACTACAAACTATGACAAAGTCCAAAGACCAAATCTGTGGCTCCAAAAAACAATCCCAACAGTAGATCTTGGGCCCTGTTTGTTTAAATCAAAAACACTACAGAAATGTCCAATCCTTTGTCTCATAAATAGAAAGGTATCCTTAACTACTCCACTTATAAATGGTGTAAATGATCAGTCTTGGGGTTTACAGTATATACAGTACATGTAGAAAAGATGGCATCTGGCTGGTTCTGCTCTGTTATTGAGCTATCACAAATAAGCTGTAAATGTTCACATGGAATGGCACCTAGTTAACTTCTTAAATCAATAACTGTAGACTAGCTAGTCCCCTATATCATAGACGGAATCCGACCCGGCTAGACTCTTGGACCCTCTCTGTATAACGACCCCGGCTTCCCCTCGACTACTTGCATCTCTCCATCCCTGACCACAGCTATAGGACATTCTACTAACGCACTGGCTCCAACCCTCGACCTCGGCACAACGGACATCTACCATTCTACTGGCTCCTCCCCACAACCGCGGCAAGTATCTGGACTACCCTCTCTCTCCAACCCCGACCTGGCTACACAGACAATCCAGGTATGCCTCCACTGCTGCAGGTGCGCATTTTCTACTTTCCCACCTCAGTACCGGGGGTCCGCCTTGTTCGTGGTGAGCGCAAGCGTTACAATTAGAGAGGGTTGGGGTTCCTTACAATGCATCTGATCTCAGATGCACTATTAGAGAGGGTTGGGGTTCCTTACAAAGCATCTAATCTCAGACGCGCTATTAGAGAGGGTTGGGGTTCCTTACAATGCATCTGATCTCAGACGTACTATTAGAGAGGGCTAGGGTTCCTCAGAATTTCACAATATAATTATAAGTTTCCTGAACCAAAAGAAGGCTTAAAACCACTGGTCAATACCACCTATACCACCTGTGTTGTGATTTACAGAACCCGCTTTGTTTGGTGTGTCTCATTTTTGTACAATTAGTACAGATATGCAAGTGAAGTGAGCATTTATTCTCTGCCAATAAATGTGTATAGGTTTACGTAACATGCGGGCTTCCTCTGGACTGTTCTGTTTTTCAAACACACTGATATGAATAGCATTATGGGGAGATCAATATTGTAGACATGCTTTCCCTTAGCAACAAGATGCAATAGTAATAGATTATTATGTAATGAGAGAACAAAAAGATGGAACCGGGCGCTTCTAACTATGAAATAAGTGAAGTGAATTAGTGGTAAAAAATAACCAATAACAGTGAACAAAAAAACCAAATAAGTATATATATATATATATATATATATATATATATATATATATAAATATAGTGAATAAATAACCTTCACCAAAAAACGTGATCAGTAAAATATTAAATGTGAAATACAATACAAATGAATACAGCAGCTCTACACCCTTTAAAGGACTGTCCAGGTCCAATGTAGTCTTGCGTTGTCTTACAGGTAGGAGGAGCGCTGTGGTTCTCGAGATAATTTGTGAAAAATAGATAAAATAGTATAATAGTTCGGATGGTATTAATAAGTGAAATATAAAATAGTCTCTGTGTTAGTGTCACTCACAAATTGATTCAGATATATCAGACGTATCAGAGATCCATCTCTCTCTCTGATGGGAGCCCTTTATTGGAAGCCCTCTGGTGATGGAAGCCTTATAACTGTTGGTCTGGTAAGCTTGATGTGTGATGGAATCGTAAAGTACTCAGTATACCTCCCAAGGAATGTGGAGAAAGAAAGGAGAGAGTGCACAATAGTGTGGTATGATAAGGGTATATATTGCACAAAAATAGCATATAGGTAATGCACTCACATTTTGGCATTAGAGACAATTAGTTGGAGAGAACTGCTGGTGACTCGTGGAGGACGCCAGTGTATTCAGTCACTGGAAAGCTTCCGCATCTGCCTACGTCACGTCCTGTGACGGTGTCACGCCTGTATGCCCGCAGACCTGGCAAGACCCCAATACTGAGGTGGGAAAGGTATTACACCATACACCCTCAGCAGTGGGAGCAAGCCCGGAGTGTGGTATAGCGTTGCTGGGCCTGTTGAAAGAGTAGTTAGTGATACTTGCAACGTCTTTAGTAGTATGCGTAGGGATAGTCGTGTCCGTGTGCCAATGTCCAAGGGTTCCAGAGGGTAGAGTCGTCGGCGTACAAAGCCAGGTCCAAGGGTTCCAGAGAGCAGCGTGGTCGAGAGCGTAGCAAGGTTCAAAGGGATACACAGAGCAGAATAGTCCAGAGTAAGCAGGGTCAAAGCCAGGGAAATCCAAAGGAGAAACACAGGAGCAGGATACAGCAGTGACACAGAGGGAGCACAGCATAGGTCAGCATACAGGGAAACAGGAACTATGCAGAGCGAGGAAGAAGTGGACAGACAGGGATTATCATACTGCTCCCTTGTAGCTATTAATTCAAGCTCCCACATTTTATCTGTCAGGCTTCTTGCATTAGCAAGCATGCATTTAAGTTTTTTTTCAGCCTGTACTATTATCTTATCTGATCCTTCCTTTCTGCTCCCACTTGGTTTAGTCTTTAGAAGTTTCTAAATTACTTTTACAATGTCAGTTTTATGCCTAAATGTTCAAATCTGTGAACTTGTTACCGTATGTTATGCACAGTGGATTTCATAAAAGACCGAGGACCATAAATTGAATGAATTCACACGATTTCCATTATTTTGGGGATATACAGTCAGTGCCTTAATTCCATTTTCTTCTGTAATAATGCTCTTTGACACTATTTTCCACTGCCATCTACTCCCTGACAAAGAGCTGCAGGAGAGGTAAACAGTAATTACCTGGCCAATGGCAAATATGCAATACTGCATCACCACTATAATATTTTTTAGCAGTTGTTACAATCATCCTAATTGACAGAGCGGTAAGACCACTATGCAAAAATTGCATTATCAATTAGATATTTTCCCTCCTTATTTCTCAACTGTATACAATGGGATTCAACAAGGGGGTCACCACACAGTAGAATATAGACACAACTTTGTCAATGTCAAATGAGTACTTAGACTGTGGCCAGACATATATAAATATAATCGTCCCCTAGATAGAATATGCCGACCACTGTGAGGTTACACACACATGTGGAGAAGGCTTTCCGACAGCCTGTGAGCGAGGAGATCCACAAAATGGTTACAATGATGCAAACATAGGACACCATAGTGAGAAGAAAGGTTGCTGGTAAGATGACAGACGTGGACATGTAATATATGGCATCAACTACATGGGTAGAGGACCAAGACAGTTTTAACACTGCAGCCACATTGCAGAGTTAGTGGTCAATAGAGTTAGGACCACAAAACGTCAACTGAGATGTAGAATAAGTGGTGAGTATACACCATAGAAACCCAGCAGAGCATGGCCAGCATGTGACACGTCCTGTTGGTCATTATACGTAGCTGTGTAAAGTAATGGCTTACAAATGGCAAGGGAATGATCGTAAGCCATGCCAGCCAGGAGGAAATGCTCAGTGGAATCCAACGAAAAGGAGAAGTACATTTGAGCCATGTAGCTGAAGAAAGAGACTGCCGTTGGCTTGGTCATGAGGTTCCTGAGCATCTTGGGAACACTGACGGAGGTGTATCACATTTCCATAAAGGTGGAGTTTCACAGGAGCAAATACTGTACATGGGCTCGTGAAGGTATCAGTCCAGGCTGATAATGGGTGAGGATAGTGATATTGCCCATCAGGGTCACTGTGTAGAATAAGGAGAACAAGATAGAAGGGACCAGGTGAAAATTCTGAAAGTTGGGAAAATTCAGGAGGGTCAATTCTGTGATGAGTTCTATTCTCCCTCAGGGTCTTCCCAGTCTGTAATAATACTGAAAATGTCTTCATTTAATTACATATACATTAATAAATTATCCATGTATTAAAAAATCCATCATCCAACTAAAATTAAATGTATAAATGTAAAACTATTGGACATTGTGCTATGTTCTGCCCATTGTAATATATTATACAGGACATGCATTACATTGAATCCCGTGTCCCTGCTCCATAGAGCTTACAATCTGATTTTAGGTGCCTGAGGCACAGGAAGATTATTTGGACTGCAGTGATCCTTGTCCATAATATATTATAATATTATGTGACAATATTACAACAACTGGCATATATTACATTTACAGTGTACATCTACGTCGCACCAAAGGCGGACAGCCTTTGGGGCAGGCGAAGGGCAGGCAAAGGGTGTGAGCTATTTGCTGATGTTAAAACTTCTCTATTTCAATCTGAAACTCACCAGCCCTTTGTTTTATCCCTTTTTCCAACTCTATCTGTCCATGAAATGTCTGTGAATTGACTGTATAACTCTGTTCATTGAATGTAACCATGTATTGTTATAACTCTGTGTCCAAGACATACTTGAAAACGAGAGGTAACTCTCAATGTATTACTTCCTGGTAAAACATTTTTATAAATAATATATCTACTGATAATTATAAATACTATGTCTCTGCTACAAGCCTACTAACGTTTTTTTTTAAAGCCACCAATTTTATATGAAAAGGATTGCTAAAGTCCTGAAAGGATTCAACAGAATACTTTCCTCTTACAAAGTTCAGTCACTTATGAATATTGCTAGGATCCATTTTAAAGCTCAGTTTTTAAATTATTGCTACTTTATCTTAGATTAGTCCAGTTCAGGAGTGGCCAACTCCAGTCCTCAAGGGCCACCGGCGGCAGGTCAGGTCATTGACTGAGCCTCTAATTGAGCCACACACATGGCTGAGAAAGGTTCACTCCTTAAGTCAGGAGGCTACAAGGCCCCAAATTCCGGGGAAATATGTAGGGTAAAGGTTAGTTAGCTTGCGAAGCATGTATTTGAGCTCGAGGAAGGTTTTTTGTATTATTCACTACAGTGCGAGGGGAGGAGAAAGTTAATTTTGAATTCTCTCTCTCTCTTCTATGTAACTTGGTACTAAATAAACTCACTATGATATTCTGAACCCTTAGACTTATTGATATTATTTGTATGCTTTCACACACTCACTGGATAGTTGAACTTCTAGGCTCTAGGGCGTTCATCCAGCAGCAGAAACAGTAGTGATATAGTCCAAAGATGGAAAAACAGACGCGTTTCGGGTGTTCCTACTCTTTGACAAAGGGCAAGAACGCTCGAAACGCATCAGAGTAGATTCTATACCCACTCACCTTGATGTTCCCCATTTCATTCCCTAATAAATAGGTCTTTAATTAAATTCCTTGATGTTCTGTACTGCATTTTTTCCTCAACACGCTGTGCACCGTTTTTCCATCTTTGGACTATATAATTTCTCCTCAATTGACTGTCACAAACCGGTATTAATGCTGATATACAGCAGCGGCAGCTTTTATTCTCACATTTCCCGCACGGCAGGATGCGTGCGGGAAACGTGGTGACGCTGCTTGTCGCGGCGTCACTGTGACGTCACTGTCACGTGACGTGCCCGGCTTCCCGGACACCCCTGGTGTGTAAAGTGAGGTAAGCGGGGGTGCGGGGAAGCAGAGGGGCAGAGCAGGAGCCGGGTTTGGGGTCGGGAAGGGGGTTAGAAATGCACGGGGGTGGAGGGGGGTGCGCGGAGGAACACGCAGTGGTGCGCGGATGAACACGCGGCGGGTGAGCGGAGGAACACGCGGCGGCACGCGGTCTAGACCGCGCGCCAGCTGGAGTAGATCCCGGCCTGCCGCCGGCAAATGTAAGAATAAAAGCTGCCGCTACTGTACATGAATTTACTTGCAGCTGAAAAGTGCTACGGAATGGACGGAACTAGCCAATAGGTATACTTGTTTCTCTCTTTGTATCTCTCGTGTATCTCCTTGTGGAAAACAGTCTACAGAAGCTTACAAGCAAGTGAGCTCCTCATTTCAAGGACCCATAAAGATGTTCAATTTAATATTTGCACAGATCATCTTACCATTAAAACACGGTGATAAGGTGTGCAGCGCACAGCAAAGATGAAAGAGCAGGTCTTGCAATAATATCCTTTATTTTTCAAACATCTGGTTGTGGGACAGCAGCAAACTTCAACGCGTTTCGTTCAAAAGAACTTTTTCAAGAAGTGCTGTTACAGTAAAAGGGTCAGTTTAAATACAGCTGTTCGCCCCGTTTTCGCGCCAAAACTGACGTCATGATGCGTCATTGAACCAATAGATTTCATCTGGCCGCGCATGCGCGGCGCGCCAGAGTGTCCCTGAATCCCCAACAAGCCTCAGCCGAGCTCAATCAGAATCGGCATGCCTCTATGTGCAGCCTCTGCTGAGAGCACGCCTCTGATGGCTCTGTAGGATCCTCCACATTCCCCGTTTTCCGCGCATGCGCAATAAGGCCACCGAGTCCCCCAGCCTAGGACATAGATGACAGTCCACAGCCTGCCAGGGGAGACACATAAAGTTATTTGTACTATGTGGAAGATGTTATACCACTGGAGGCACTGAAAAAGCTGGGCAAACAGCTCACAAACCACCACATACATTACAGAGCCAAAGTGCAACTATACATAGATCAAAAGTGATGTACAAAATATTCTATAGACTACTAAACTTAAACATATATAACTAAGGTCAAGAATGTACATATTTATTTACACAGTGCAAATTTAAAACGAATCAACATATATAAAAATATGTATACTTATATAAACTAAACATAAATATATATGTGGGTTTAAACAACTTAGTATAACAAATGACTTTATTGATTAAAAATTATGATTTAAAAAAATATATATATAATAAAGATATATATATAAAGCAATTAAAACAAATTAAAAAATGTTTTTATCTTATACACATATTTGAAGAACAGCAGATTGCTTGCTCATATTAATGGAATGGAGATTATTTTATCTTTAACATTTATAGGATTAATACATCATTATGGAGTAGTGTATTATTATTGTGGATATTGGTCCATATACATAAAAGGTTGTTCTAATGGACAATCTTGTTGTACTGTGGTCAGATCAATGAGAGCATAAGGACATTTGATACAATATGCATAATTCAAGAAAACGCAGAATATATTCATTAAGCAAATGCGAATATATTTACACAAAATGTAACAGGGTAATGTCATGAGGATAATTTAATTAATTTAAATTGGGTATAGACTACTAGGAATGGGGTAGAATGATCAAGGGGTTATCCCAGTCATGTACATGATTGATCTATATAATGGGGTTAATTGGAACATAACTTTATTGAATATATTTATTTCAAAAAATGGTTGATATTCCATTCTATATTCATCCCCTCTGGGTACCTGGTGTTTAGTGTGAATATCCAGTAGGATTCTCTACAGTCTAATGTTTTAACAGTATTTCCCCCTCTTTCTTTTTGTATTATCCTTTCGATACCAACAAATGAGAAGTTATTTATGCCTCCCTGTGTGCATTCCGTAAAATGCTTCGACACAGGGTGATTAATGTCTTGTTTACGAATCAATCCGCAGTGTTCCTGCATCCTTGTTTTTAGTGCCCTTGTGGTCCTACCGACATATCTCTTCCCACAGCCACAAGTAATAAGATACACCACAAAGGTGGTGTTGCAATTGATGAAGCTATATATAGTGTGACATCTATGTGGACTGTGGGAGAAGATATGTCGAGCAGGCCTCATGAAGCTACACATATTACAGTGATTGCATCTGTATGATCCCTTTGTAAGGAATAGTTCTTGATCTTTCACAGGTGTAGATATCACACTAGGTGATAGAAATGTGGCTAGTGTCTTAGCTCTTCTATATACAAATTTTGGGCCTTTCTCTGTGTAGTTACGGAGTATGGGGTCCATTTTTAGCAATTCCCAATGCTTATTTACAATTTTGTTCACTTGATAACTCGATTTATTGAATTGGGAAATGAACAAAGGACAAGTCCCATCTTCCTTATTCTCTTTTTTCTTATTGTTAAGGCGAGAGCCATCCCCCACTCTGGATCCGGAGGGTAGTATAGTTTCTCGTTCAATTTCTGTGACTTCCTGTAATGTGGCTTGGAGTGTCTCCCGATCATACCCTCTTTCTATGAATCTTTTTGTCAATTCCCCAGACTGAGTAACAAAATCGCTGTGAGTTGAGCAATTCCTCCTCAGTCTGAGGTACTGACCTTTGGGTATTCCCTTTATGACAGATCTTGGGTGACAGCTGTCCGCTCTAAGAAATGTATTCCTTGAATTAGGTTTTTTATATACATCAGATTGTATAGTTTGGTGAATATCTATGTAAAAGAGAATATCCAGGTAGCTTATGTGATGTGAATGATAGTTTACAGTGAGGTGAATATCTGAAGTGTTATCATTTAAATAATGAATAAACTCTAATAATGTGTCTGTGCTCCCGTGCCAAATGAAAACAAGGTCATCAATAAAGCGTTTGTAAAAAACAATATTGTGCCTATATGTGTTTGTGCTACCATAAATGAAAGTGTTCTCCCACCACCCCATAAAAAGGTTGGCATAGGAGGGGGCAAAACTTGTCCCCATGGCCGTACCCAGAAGTTGTAAATAAAATTTGTGCTCAAAAAGAAAATAATTGTGAGTGAGTAAAAAAAGTATCGATTCCATAATAAATGTTGTTGTGAGTATAGAGCTACCTGGACATTCTATAAAGTTGCGGACAGCTGCCATACCCAGATCATGTCGTATGATCGAATATAAGGAGACCACATCCATGGTGACCCACAAATAGTCCTGATTCCATGTAATTTTTTGCAGTTTAGTCAATAGGTCCCCCGAATCCAAAATGAAAGAGGGCAATGCCCTCACAAATGGCTGTAGATATTCATTTACATATTGAGACAAACCATCTCCCAAAGATCCAATGCTTGAAACTATTGGCCGACCAGGAGGGTCGACCAAAGTCTTGTGGATCTTTGGGAGATGGTGGTATATGGGAATTACGGGATGGGGATTGATAATGAAGTCTGATTCTGTTTTTGTTAATACATGCGTGGCCATGCCCAGATCTATCAGCTCAAGGAGTTCCTTCTGAAAACAGTTTGTGGGGTCACGCGGTAGTACAGAGTAGGAGGACACATCCTCAAGTTGGCGAAATGCTTCCTTGAAGTAGGCAGTCCTACTCTGCACCACCACTGCCCCCCCTTTGTCTGCATTCTTGATTACTAACATAGGATTATCCTGCAGAGTTTTGATAGCAATTCTTTCTTCCTTACTAAGGTTATCATTTCCCATATGGGTGAAGGAAAACCCCTGAGCCAACAGTCTGAGATCACGTACCACCAAGTTCTCAAACATACTTAGGAATTGGCCCTTAGCAAAGGTGGGGTAAAACACTGACTTTTCTTTCAGATTGGATCCCCACTCCCCCAGTATGTGGGATTGTGTGTCATCCAATGTGTTACCCTGGATGAAGAGATCTTCCATATCCCTAAGTGCACAGTCATCCCTGAATGATTCATGAATTCCTATGGGGGGAGAGTAGAGAGGGTTAGGTACATTACAAACAGTCACATCATGTTCTTCATCTGGAGTTGTCACACTCTGAGAATCACCCCTCAAGTTAGGCTTGTGAAAGAATTTTTTTAAAGTGAGCTTACGTACAAACCTATGGACATCAACCACTGCACCGAAGAGGTCGATCTCCATGGTAGGGGCATATTTAAGCCCTTTATTCAGTAGTGAAATCTCCGAGTGTGACAACTCCATACCTGAAATGTTAATGACATTATTAGTATCTGCTAATTCTTTTTCCTCTTGTTTGCTCTTTTTCCTCCCATGTCTTTTCTTCCCCCCCCCCCTCCTTGTCCTCTTTCGTCTCTCCTGAACATTTGGTAGTTTTTTGCCTGTTGATCAGTTTGATAAGTGTCATTTTGTTTGGCAGATGTCAATTCCCCCCTAGTAGTAGAACTATCAGATGGACGTCTCTCCTCTCTGGATTGTGTAATGTTCCCACGTTGTGTATTATTAGATCTATTTTCCATATCCAAAAATGAAACTGAATGTGAAGCAGCTTCCACATCTGATAGTTCAGAATCAGCACTCTGATAATCAAAATTGCTTGTTTTCAAAATGGATTTACTGGGGGTTGATCTGCGTGGCTGGTTATTAGATGAGTCCCGCATGGTACGATCAAAAACAGGTCCTGTTCTCTGCCAATTGTATATCTGGTTTTTCTCATAATCTATCCTGTCACGGTCATATTTATTTTGTTTGCGTATCATTATCTCTCTCTCTGCATCCTCCACAGTTTTAGCTAATATCTGATCGTATTTTGAAAAGCCCTCAATGTCCTTGAATTTCCGCAGTTTTTCCTGTAGTTCTTTAATCTGTGTGTCTAATGTTGTTTTTTCCTCAATCTTGTGTTGTAGTATTAGTTCCATCAAGCCAAAGGAACAAGTGTTTAGTGTGATTATCCACTGTTCTTCAAAGGTTTTATCTGGGAAGCCAAAGGTTGGCGCTTTTTTCATTCTGAGGCCTCTAGGGATTCTTTTGGTTTTTAAGTAATTTTCTGTAGCGACAATGTCCCACCAGATACGAGTTTTATATATCAAGAGTCTTTCTAATTTTTGAAAATACATTTTTAAATCACAAATGTCATTGGTATCAGTTTCCACTACGTTATCAAAGACACGAAGGGCCTTCTTCCTTCTGCATGAATCATCCCCACAATTAAATGTGTATGCTGTAGGTAAATTAATTTCTTGTACATCCTCCATTTTGTCCATTCTTAAGTTCTCACAGCCAAATTGACATAAATGTCCATAAAAACAGTAACAGTGCACAGACCTGCTCTTGTTGTATTATATACTTGTATCCTTCAAATCAATTCATCAATTGTATTACCAGTCCATTATGCACGAGCCACCATGAGAAAGTCAATGTAGTTGTTTGTGAAAGGTGCTCTAAAGTGCTGGGACTGTGTAAATGGAAGGGAGCATACACTGGTGTGTTAAATAATAAGTGCAGTACTAAGCATTAAATGGGCATAGATTACCCTGAAGGTTGGGGTGGTTGTCCGAAGACACCCCCCCTTCCTCATTGGGTTAGCCCCCAGTAATGTACTCACTTTATATGTCCTTCCCAGGCTCTCCCTTCCAGGCGTGCAGCTGTATGGTGTAGAAATCCAGTGATAAGGTGTGCAGCGCACAGCAAAGATGAAAGAGCAGGTCTTGCAATAATATCCTTTATTTTTCAAACATCTGGTTGTGGGACAGCAGCAAACTTCAACGCGTTTCGTTCAAAAGAACTTTTTCAAGAAGTGCTGTTACAGTAAAAGGGTCAGTTTAAATACAGCTGTTCGCCCCGTTTTCGCGCCAAAATTGACGTCATGATGCGTCATTGAACCAATAGATTTCATCTGGCCGCGCATGCGCGGCGCGCCAGAGTGTCCCTGAATCCCCAACAAGCCTCAGCCGAGCTCAATCAGAATCGGCATGCCTCTATGTGCAGCCTCTGCTGAGAGCACGCCTCTGATGGCTCTGTAGGATCCTCCACACTCCCCGTTTTCCGCGCATGCGCAATAAGGCCACCGAGTCCCCCAGCCTAGGACATAGATGACAGTCCACAGCCTGCCAGGGGAGACACATAAAGTTATTTGTACTATGTGGAAGATGTTATACCACTGGAGGCACTGAAAAAGCTGGGCAAACAGCTCACAAACCACCACATACATTACAGAGCCAAAGTGCAACTATACATAGATCAAAAGTGATGTACAAAATATTCTATAGACTACTAAACTTAAACATATATAACTAAGGTCAAGAATGTACATATTTATTTACACAGTGCAAATTTAAAACGAATCAACATATATAAAAATATGTATACTTATATAAACTAAACATAAATATATATGTGGGTTTAAACAACTTAGTATAACAAATGACTTTATTGATTAAAAATTATGATTTAAAAAAATATATATATAATAAAGATATATATATAAAGTAATTAAAACAAATTAAAAAATGTTTTTATCTTATACACATATTTGAAGAACAGCAGATTGCTTGCTCATATTAATGGAATGGAGATTATTTTATCTTTAACATTTATAGGATTAATACATCATTATGGAGTAGTGTATTATTATTGTGGATATTGGTCCATATACATAAAAGGTTGTTCTAATGGACAATCTTGTTGTACTGTGGTCAGATCAATGAGAGCATAAGGACATTTGATACAATATGCATAATTCAAGAAAACGCAGAATATATTCATTAAGCAAATGCGAATATATTTACACAAAATGTAACAGGGTAATGTCATGAGGATAATTTAATTAATTTAAATTGGGTATAGACTACTAGGAATGGGGTAGAATGATCAAGGGGTTATCCCAGTCATGTACATGATTGATCTATATAATGGGGTTAATTGGAACATAACTTTATTGAATATATTTATTTCAAAAAATGGTTGATATTCCATTCTATATTCATCCCCTCTGGGTACCTGGTGTTTAGTGTGAATATCCAGTAGGATTCTCTACAGTCTAATGTTTTAACAGTATTTCCCCCTCTTTCTTTTTGTATTATCCTTTCGATACCAACAAATGAGAAGTTATTTATGCCTCCCTGTGTGCATTCCGTAAAATGCTTCGACACAGGGTGATTAATGTCTTGTTTACGAATCAATCCGCAGTGTTCCTGCATCCTTGTTTTTAGTGCCCTTGTGGTCCTACCGACATATCTCTTCCCACAGCCACAAGTAATAAGATACACCACAAAGGTGGTGTTGCAATTGATGAAGCTATATATAGTGTGACGTCTATGTGGACTGTGGGAGAAGATATGTCGAGCAGGCCTCATGAAGCTACACATATTACAGTGATTGCATCTGTATGATCCCTTTGTAAGGAATAGTTCTTGATCTTTCACAGGTGTAGATATCACACTAGGTGATAGAAATGTGGCTAGTGTCTTAGCTCTTCTATATACAAATTTTGGGCCTTTCTCTGTGTAGTTACGGAGTATGGGGTCCATTTTTAGCAATTCCCAATGCTTATTTACAATTTTGTTCACTTGATAACTCGATTTATTGAATTGGGAAATGAACAAAGGACAAGTCCCATCTTCCTTATTCTCTTTTTTCTTATTGTTAAGGCGAGAGCCATCCCCCACTCTGGATCCGGAGGGTAGTATAGTTTCTCGTTCAATTTCTGTGACTTCCTGTAATGTGGCTTGGAGTGTCTCCCGATCATACCCTCTTTCTATGAATCTTTTTGTCAATTCCCCAGACTGAGTAACAAAATCGCTGTGAGTTGAGCAATTCCTCCTCAGTCTGAGGTACTGACCTTTGGGTATTCCCTTTATGACAGATCTTGGGTGACAGCTGTCCGCTCTAAGAAATGTATTCCTTGAATTAGGTTTTTTATATACATCAGATTGTATAGTTTGGTGAATATCTATGTAAAAGAGAATATCCAGGTAGCTTATGTGATGTGAATGATAGTTTACAGTGAGGTGAATATCTGAAGTGTTATCATTTAAATAATGAATAAACTCTAATAATGTGTCTGTGCTCCCGTGCCAAATGAAAACAAGGTCATCAATAAAGCGTTTGTAAAAAACAATATTGTGCCTATATGTGTTTGTGCTACCATAAATGAAAGTGTTCTCCCACCACCCCATAAAAAGGTTGGCATAGGAGGGGGCAAAACTTGTCCCCATGGCCGTACCCAGAAGTTGTAAATAAAATTTGTGCTCAAAAAGAAAATAATTGTGAGTGAGTAAAAAAAGTATCGATTCCATAATAAATGTTGTTGTGAGTATAGAGCTACCTGGACATTCTATAAAGTTGCGGACAGCTGCCATACCCAGATCATGTCGTATGATCGAATATAAGGAGACCACATCCATGGTGACCCACAAATAGTCCTGATTCCATGTAATTTTTTGCAGTTTAGTCAATAGGTCCCCTGAATCCAAAATGAAAGAGCCACCATGAGCCACCATGAGAAAGTCAATGTAGTTGTTTGTGAAAGGTGCTCTAAAGTGCTGGGACTGTGTAGGGGGGGCAGTGGTGGTGCAGAGTAGGACTGCCTACTTCAAGGAAGCATTTCGCCAACTTGAGGATGTGTCCTCCTACTCTGTACTACCGCGTGACCCCACAAACTGTTTTCAGAAGGAACTCCTTGAGCTGATAGATCTGGGCATGGCCACGCATGTATTAACAAAAACAGAATCAGACTTCATTATCAATCCCCATCCCGTAATTCCCATATACCACCATCTCCCAAAGATCCACAAGACTTTGGTCGACCCTCCTGGTCGGCCAATAGTTTCAAGCATTGGATCTTTGGGAGATGGTTTGTCTCAATATGTAAATGAATATCTACAGCCATTTGTGAGGGCATTGCCCTCTTTCATTTTGGATTCGGGGGACCTATTGACTAAACTGCAAAAAATTACATGGAATCAGGACTATTTGTGGGTCACCATGGATGTGGTCTCCTTATATTCGATCATACGACATGATCTGGGTATGGCAGCTGTCCGCAACTTTATAGAATGTCCAGGTAGCTCTATACTCACAACAACATTTATTATGGAATCGATACTTTTTTTACTCACTCACAATTATTTTCTTTTTGAGCACAAATTTTATTTACAACTTCTGGGTACGGCCATGGGGACAAGTTTTGCCCCCTCCTATGCCAACCTTTTTATGGGGTGGTGGGAGAACACTTTCATTTATGGTAGCACAAACACATATAGGCACAATATTGTTTTTTACAAACGCTTTATTGATGACCTTGTTTTCATTTGGCACGGGAGCACAGACACATTATTAGAGTTTATTCATTATTTAAATGATAACACTTCAGATATTCACCTCACTGTAAACTATCATTCACATCACATAAGCTACCTGGATATTCTCTTTTACATAGATATTCACCAAACTATACAATCTGATGTATATAAAAAACCTAATTCAAGGAATACATTTCTTAGAGCGGACAGCTGTCACCCAAGATCTGTCATAAAGGGAATACCCAAAGGTCAGTACCTCAGACTGAGGAGGAATTGCTCAACTCACAGCGATTTTGTTACTCAGTCTGGGGAATTGACAAAAAGATTCATAGAAAGAGGGTATGATCGGGAGACACTCCAAGCCACATTACAGGAAGTCACAGAAATTGAACGAGAAACTATACTACCCTCCGGATCCAGAGTGGGGGATGGCTCTCGCCTTAACAATAAGAAAAAAGAGAATAAGGAAGATGGGACTTGTCCTTTGTTCATTTCCCAATTCAATAAATCGAGTTATCAAGTGAACAAAATTGTAAATAAGCATTGGGAATTGCTAAAAATGGACCCCATACTCCGTAACTACACAGAGAAAGGCCCAAAATTTGTATATAGAAGAGCTAAGACACTAGCCACATTTCTATCACCTAGTGTGATATCTACACCTGTGAAAGATCAAGAACTATTCCTTACAAAGGGATCATACAGATGCAATCACTGTAATATGTGTAGCTTCATGAGGCCTGCTCGACATATCTTCTCCCACAGTCCACATAGACGTCACACTATATATAGCTTCATCAATTGCAACACCACCTTTGTGGTGTATCTTATTACTTGTGGCTGTGGGAAGAGATATGTCGGTAGGACCACAAGGGCACTAAAAACAAGGATGCAGGAACACTGCGGATTGATTCGTAAACAAGACATTAATCACCCTGTGTCGAAGCATTTTACGGAATGCACACAGGGAGGCATAAATAACTTCTCATTTGTTGGTATCGAAAGGATAATACAAAAAGAAAGAGGGGGAAATACTGTTAAAACATTAGACTGTAGAGAATCCTACTGGATATTCACACTAAACACCAGGTACCCAGAGGGGATGAATATAGAATGGAATATCAACCATTTTTTGAAATAAATATATTCAATAAAGTTATGTTCCAATTAACCCCATTATATAGATCAATCATGTACATGACTGGGATAACCCCTTGATCATTCTACCCCATTCCTAGTAGTCTATACCCAATTTAAATTAATTAAATTATCCTCATGACATTACCCTGTTACATTTTGTGTAAATATATTCGCATTTGCTTAATGAATATATTCTGCGTTTTCTTGAATTATGCATATTGTATCAAATGTCCTTATGCTCTCATTGATCTGACCACAGTACAACAAGATTGTCCATTAGAACAACCTTTTATGTATATGGACCAACATCCACAATAATAATACACTACTCCATAATGATGTATTAATCCTATAAATGTTAAAGATAAAATAATCTCCATTCCATTAATATGAGCAAGCAATCTGCTGTTCTTCAAATATGTGTATAAGATAAAAACATTTTTTAATTTGTTTTAATTGCTTTATATATATATCTTTATTATATATATATTTTTTTAAATCATAATTTTTAATCAATAAAGTCATTTGTTATACTAAGTTGTTTAAACCCACATATATATTTATGTTTAGTTTATATAAGTATACATATTTTTATATATGTTGATTCGTTTTAAATTTGCACTGTGTAAATAAATATGTACATTCTTGACCTTAGTTATATATGTTTAAGTTTAGTAGTCTATAGAATATTTTGTACATCACTTTTGATCTATGTATAGTTGCACTTTGGCTCTGTAATGTATGTGGTGGTTTGTGAGCTGTTTGCCCAGCTTTTTCAGTGCCTCCAGTGGTATAACATCTTCCACATAGTACAAATAACTTTATGTGTCTCCCCTGGCAGGCTGTGGACTGTCATCTATGTCCTAGGCTGGGGGACTCGGTGGCCTTATTGCGCATGCGCGGAAAACGGGGAGTGTGGAGGATCCTACAGAGCCATCAGAGGCGTGCTCTCAGCAGAGGCTGCACATAGAGGCATGCCGATTCTGATTGAGCTCGGCTGAGGCTTGTTGGGGATTCAGGGACACTCTGGCGCGCCGCGCATGCGCGGCCAGATGAAATCTATTGGTTCAATGACGCATCATGACGTCAGTTTTGGCGCGAAAACGGGGCGAACAGCTGTATTTAAACTGACCCTTTTACTGTAACAGCACTTCTTGAAAAAGTAATTTTGAACGAAACGCGTTGAAGTTTGCTGCTGTCCCACAACCAGATGTTTGAAAAATAAAGGATATTATTGCAAGACCTGCTCTTTCATCTTTGCTGTGCGCTGCACACCTTATCACTGGATTTCTACACCATACAGCTGCACGCCTGGAAGGGAGAGCCTGGGAAGGACATATAAAGTGAGTACATTACTGGGGGCTAACCCAATGAGGAAGGGGGGGTGTCTTCGGACAACCACCCCAACCTTCAGGGTAATCTATGCCCATTTAATGCTTAGTACTGCACTTATTATTTAACACACCAGTGTATGCTCCCTTCCATTTACACAGTCCCAGCACTTTAGAGCACATTTCACAAACAACTACATTAAAACACGGTGTTCAGAGATTTATTTGTATATATTAATATCCACGTAAAGTACAATTAGTGATACATTTTCTATAACATGCTCATCATCTATCAAATAAGTAATTGATCTTCAGACTGTGGTAATTAGCCGAAGGTACCGAGCTTCAACCAATGGGAGACACGCAGCGCTCCTTGGCTTTAACACATGAGCATACACTGGCGACACACTTTATTCGAGCTTGGCTAGTCCCACGAATTCGGGTATACCCGGGTGTATTGAGGTTTGTGACTGTTTTCTGCCCGAGTGCATTGAGTTATTTTCCAAGCAGGGATTGAAGCATTTTATTCCCGCTGGCTGCAATACTGCACAGTATATATATATATACTGCATTACAATTCATGAATTTATGCCATCTGGTAGACACGCGAAGCATTGCAGCCTATTAAATCCTAATCATTATCATTTAACAGATCAGCCGCCCATCAGCCAGGAATGAACCCAGGCTGGGAAGGCAAATGCAACGGGGCTTGTCAGAGGTGAGGAGCGGCGCATTCCAGGTATCTGCCAGGTACATACCGGGTATTTGCTCGAATAAAGTGTGTCGGTGCAGTATGCAGTCCAAGTTTTAAAAGGGGGATGGAAGATGAGAGAGAGAAAAAAAGAGGGGCTGGGGGAGAGAGAAAGGGGTAGAGAGGAGTGCGTGATTGTGTTAACAGTAAGAGAATGCGTTTGACACCACATCATGGAACAATCAGGATGCAATGGGGTTAGATGCGTATTCACTACAAAATACTCTGACATTTTAAGCATCAATAAATAGTAAGAATTCTGTTTTCCTTTCTTTTTCTTAGAAGTCATGTAATAAACATTTAGAGCCTCATTCAGAAAGCCTCGATAAGGCCCTTATCGAGCACTTATCGACCAAAATGGCTACTCGTATTCAGAAAGCCTCGATAAGTGCTCGATAACGGCCTGTATCGATGCAAAATTTTATCACCAACAGAAATTCGCCAATTGAGCGGTGATCAGCCGCTTATCGACCATTTTCTGAAGGATCATAAACTCGCGCGATTCAGATACCCGCGAGTCGGCTGTCGCGGCCTATCGCAGCCCATCGCAGCCCTAAAAGGCTTTCTTCTCCCCAAATCCAATTCACCTCAAACTTTAGGTAAATCGGTGTGGAGATGGCCTTGATGAGCTGCGATGTGTCGGGACTTACAAAAAATCAGGCCCTTTTCCTGCCTCAGATTGATGCCGGGGGTCTCCGAAGCTGATAGCAATTAATAGCAGCTTAACCGCTAAGGTAATGAAGGGGTTAAACAACCGTGCCAGGCTTTCTGTAAAGACATACATTTCAATACAATACTGTGGCTAGCGAGGGTGGGTGAAGGGGGAATTTGGCCCTTAGTGGCTGTTTAGGCCTTGCGGGGGGGTTGCGGGGGGGTTGCGGGGGGGTTGCGGGGGGGAATTAACCCCTTCACTACCTTAGCGGTTAATATCGCTAAGCAATAAAGGGGTTAACTCAACCGATACCCACCCGCAAGGTCTAGACACCCATCCTTAAGGCTAATACCCCCTTCACCCATCCATGAAGCCTAAGCACCCACCCCTGACTGACTATACCCACCCTATAGCCATTGAGTAGTATAGTGGTACATCATACCCATATAATAATAATATGGGCATGATAAGCCTCTATAGCACTCAATGGGCACCCTAATTACAATACATTAATACACTAGACACACAATAATAAAACCTAACTAAACTCCAAAAAAACACACTTCACTAAATATAAACAGTAGCCAGCTAATCCAATCAATACAAGCAATAACAACATCAACAATGAATTAATTAAACCGTTAACCAATCAAACCAATTAATTCCTAAATCAACTCAACATGAATAGTAACACTAACCAATCCAAACAATTAATTACTACAACATTAATGACTTTAAACAGTAAAATAAAAAGAAAGAAATTCTAACAATATCTGAACTAACCATAAAACGCATTAGCTAACATAATATAACATTAACTACAAATGAACACAAATCGCAAACCTTTTAGTAGCATTAAGCATGAACAAACAAACAATCACATCCACATAATATAATGAAATGAAAAAAAAAACCACAGCAATACCAAGCGAGAAATGCCCCCCAAATATTGGCATAATAATGTATTAATCTGTAGCTGTTTAGGGTACAGATTAATATATTATCTGTCAATGTGCCTCCCCAAAAAATCAAAACACACATCCAATGAATAAACCTGTAAAAAGAGACATTTACAAACATTGAATATATTACTTACCAATAGAAGCGGTGGCCCTCCGACTCCCGGGGTAACAGGAAGCTCACGCACCTTGAAGCCCTCCAACAGCATCCGATGCCATCTGCCACGAAGATCCGGATCAGGTACCCAAATCTTCTTTTTTCTAGTTGGGTTCCTGAGGGACTTGTCTGTGCAAGAAGGTGACACACCCCTCTCACAACCCGAGACGCAGGCAATCGACCAAGGTGGTCCCTATACCGGCACCTTCCATCTAATAATTTTATTGACCTTCTTCATACAAACTATATACATGAATAAACCAGTGTGGGTACAAGTCATAACCTATTTACAGTGAACACGAACGAATCCTAGCAACCATCCCGGACTTCTAGTCACCCCAACCCCTGTGCTCTGTGTGATCTTCAGCTCTGCGGCAGAGTCCAGTGCGGTCAACCCTCCCCCCGCTCCGATGCCCAATCCCCTCAAGGCTCCCTCCCTCTTAAACAAGTTATATTTTGCTTTGGCTGAACTTCAAACCTATTTCCTTCTAGGCCACAGTCCCTTAATAACCTCTCCCCTCCGCACGAGTCCCTTGTTTATTATGGTCGCCCACCCTGACTCCCTCCCCCCTCCCCTTTCCCCCCACCCAACCTCCACCATCATCCTTATCTTCGGTATGGGGGCTTTTCTTCTTCGCAGGACCTTTTCAGCTTTAGAGGTGTCTACATACCCAGTTCAGCGAAGGTACATAGCGACCGCACTCTCGTTATACTTTCCCCTATACATTGCGGCTGAGCATCTCCCCATCGGCCCCCCATGGACATCTACTGCAGGTAAGTGGAGAGAGATTAATCATCTGGACCATAGAAAACATGGAGGTCCACCCTAATTCTTGCCCTCATATCTAAGTCCCTAACCCCCCTGCACTTCTAAGACTATCCCTTTTTTCTCTACTTCCCTGTCCCTTCTCTAGACTACTCCTTCTTCCCTCGTCACCCCTTAGCTCCTCAGCGGGGCTGGAGTTTCAGCGCTTTTGCTTGGCCCTGCTTGGCTGAACTCCTCCCTCTCCTACCCTACCGAGGGGATGCTTCTATCCCTTCTCCCTCCTAGTCTACCCCCAGCCTTTCTCCCCCACCCTTTCTCCAGCGAGTAGATTAGCTTCCATGTGACCATCCACATCCCCCAGTCTTCTTAACCCCTGCTCCCTTTCCCCTGATCTCTGGCCTGATCTTCGACCCCAGTCTCTCCGCTCCTCCTTCCCTCTCTTCATCTATTCTCTAGTGGCAAGGCACCCCTCTCCCCCCCCCCTTATGAGTTGGATAATTATTAAATTTTAGGGCAGCCATGTCCCAGTCGGATCCTACGGTTCTCCACTGTTCTCTGCCGGTGGGCCTCCTGCTCCCGTCTGAGCCCCCGTCGGCGAGATAATGGAGTCCAGCTGGACTCAGTGCCCTCTTCTACCACCTGGGGTCTCTCCCAGCCGTACCCTCATCATGAGCTTACATGGCCGACATGCACCTTCGCGCCACCAGGGGTCCTCGTCACTCATCTCTCCTTCTGCTGCTACCAAGATGGCCGTGATGCATCTTCCCGCCACCAGGGGACTTCTTCTTTATCTCACTCCTCAAGGAAGAATCAAGATGGCCGTGATTCACCTTTCCCTTCCACCAGAGGGACCAACTACACACCGCACAAATCGTATGAAACTCAGAGCCGGGGATGGCTCCTTTAAGTCCTAACTTGGGGATGATTGACACCGGAGAAACACTTAAGCACTGTGTTGCTCCTCTGCAGCTCCACATGCTTCCATGACGCCTCCGGAGCTGGATCCTCGGTTGGGAGCTGCTGTTCAGGACCCGAGGAAGAGACAGGTAGGCCTATTTTTTTCAGAAACTCAGCTCTCCCCTCCACATGTTTCAGAGTGAACATTTTTTAACACCATTAATCCAAATGGGAACAGCTATCTATACCGGATCCCATTATCGCATAGGGCTTTGGTAATTGATGACAGGGCTCTCCTCTTTGACAGGGTTGCCGGGGCAAGGTCCTGAAACACCTGGAGTTTCACTCCCTCGAATTCCAGGGACTTAGCCACTCTGGCGATTTGACATATGTTTTCCTTTATTTTAAAGTAGTGTAGCCTTATGATTATGTCCCTCGGTGAGTCTCCATGTTGCGGTTTGGATCGCAACGCTTGATGACATCTGTTAAATTGTAGCTCTATTTCAGTCTTGTCTGGTAGCATATGCAAAAGCCAGTTGGAGGTAAATTCCTCTTGATCTGACACCGACTCCGGGACACCCCGCAGGTGGATATTATTTCGCTGGTCGCGGATTTCTGAGTCTTCCTGCCTGTAATTTATGTCCGCAATCATTTTATAGAGTTGGACCATGGATTTCTCATTTTTCTGGATGGCTCTAGTACAGTATTTGCATCCACTTTATTTTCCAGTGTGTTGGTTCTGTCACCTAAACTGTCAATATCTTTCCTGAGTTCCCAGAGCTCTTTCTGAAAAAAGTTCTTCATCTCCGAGCAGAACACTTTCATGTCCTTTCTTGTGACCCAGTCTTGGTCCGAAGCCTCCGCTCTACTCGCGGGTCTGCTTGTGGATCTTTCACTCTGAGTCGGAGCCCGCCAATTGCCTGCTTTCCTCCCCTACACTCACTCGTGTCATTCACCTTTCGGGAAATAAACTGTTACCATCGGGGTTCTCTTTCGAGATATCGTTCTCCTTGGCATCCTTGGGGGCCCCGGCGTCTGAATTTCTGGTTTTCACTGTTATTCTCCTAGTTTTTGTGCTGTAAGTACATACATTAATTGCCGGCAGGGACGGAGTGAAAGGATGAGGAGGGGGGAGTGAGAGGATGAGGAGGGGGGAGTGAGAGGATGAGGAGGGGGGAGTGAGAGGATGAAGAGGGGGGAGTGAGAGGATGAGGAGGGGGAGTGAGAGGATGAGGAGGGTGGGAGAGGATGAGGAGGGGTGGGTGAGAGAATGAGGAGGGAGTGAGAGGAGGATGAGGATGGGGAGAAGCGAGATGATGAGGAGGGGAGTGAGAGCAGGAGGAGGGGGGAGTGAGAGGATGAGGAGGGGGAGAAGCAAGATGATGAGGATGCAGGAGTGAGAGGAGACGGAGGGGGAGTAAGAGGATGAGGAGAGGGATTGAGAGGATGAGGAGGGGTGTAGTGAGGATGAGGTAGGGTGTAGTGAGAGGATAAGGATGAGGAGTGGTGGGAGTGAGAGCATGAGGAGCAGTGAAGTGAGAGCATGAGGAGGGGGGAGTGAGATGATGAGGAGGGGGGAGTGAGAGGATGAGGAGGGGGAGTGCAAAGGGGAGAGGGGGGAGTGAGAGGATGAGGAGGGGGAGTGAGAGGATGAGGAGGGAGTGAGAGGATGAGAAGGGGGTGAGAGGATGAGGAGGGTGGGAGAGGATGAGGAGTGGTGGGTGAGAGAATGAGGAGGGAGTGAGAGGAGGATGAGGATGGGGAGAAGCGAGATGATGAGGAGGGGGAGTGAGAGCAGGAGGAGGGGGAGTGAGAGGATGAGGAGGGGGAGAAGCAAGATGATGATTATGGAGGAGTGAGAGGAGACGGAAGGGGAGTAAGAGGATGAGGAGAGGGATTGAGAGGATGAGGAGGAGGTGAGTTTGAGGATGAGGTGGGGGAGTGAAAAGATGAGGAGGGGTGTAGTGAGGATGAGGGAGGGTGTAGTGAGAGGATAAGGATGAGGAGTGGTGGGAGTGAGAGCATGAGGAGCAGTGTAGTGAGAGGATGAGAAGGGGGGAGTGAGATGATGAGGAGGCATGGAAAGATGGTGAGGAGGGGGGAGATGGTGAGGAGGGGCAGAGGCGGAGAAGGGGTTGAGAGGCTGGGCAGGAAGCAGAGAGGATGAGGAGGGGAGAGGTGGGGGAGAGGAGGGAGGAAGAGGGGGGGAGACGATGAGGAGAGGGAGAGGATTAGGAGGGGAAGAGGATGAGGAGGGTGGAGGTAGGATAAACAGGGGGGAGTGAGAGGATGAAAAGGGAGAGAAAGGATAATGAGGGGGAGAGTATGAGGAGGAAGGAGAGAGGATGAGGAGGGGGAGAGAGGATGAGGAGTGGGGAGTGAGAGGATAAGAAGGGGGAAGATGAGAGGGAGATAGGATAGGGAGAGATTATGTGGTAGGAGAGAGGATAAGGAGGGGAGGAAAGCGGATGAGGAGGGGGATAGGAGAGAGAAAGAATGGGGAGGGGTGGGAGAGGGAATGGGGGAGGGGTTGGAGAGAGAGAATGGGGATATAACAAAAAATATATACTTCATAAAACTCATATGGGTTTTGTTGAGATATGGGTCTCTCTCGGCCCACTTGGTTTGGACATGCGAGAAGGACTTACAGAAGAGCAAAACCTAGAAATCCAATCGGATAAGGCTCTTTCTGCACGCTTTTGCCCAACTCACAGCTACTAGAATATCCCTGTGTCTATCCAAGAGGAGGTTTTAGTGTACTGACAAAAAACATCCCAAAAATAAATTGTAATTAAGGCCGTGAGGTGTCATTGTATATAGAATATACATCCAGTAGCACTCTCATTGTAAAAGACTCTTATCTCTATCCCCCCACAAATAAGCAGGGGGACCCATTCAATACCCATAATGCGTATGTCTGAAGCATTAAAACAAAGTGCAGTGCTGTACCAAAGTAGTAGTTTAGTTTAGACTGCCCTTGAAAGGAGTTGAACACTTCCCCAGTGCTGGAATTAGGACATAAAGGGTCTATGCAGCAACATAGAGTAATTGTGTTTAGACGCATGGCTCTATTTTTTGGAGCAGAGCCGCAGAATATATACTGTAAGAACAGTTTCTTACTTCTGACGCGGTATGTTAGACTTATGGCACTTCAGATATGGAGGATTTATTGGGGGCAAATAAAAAGTAAAAAAAAAAAAGTATCAGAGAAATGCAAGTTGTGATACATCTCAAAAGCACCTGTGCACCATGTAACTCCCCCAACTCCTCCTACTGACTCTCCCCAAGGTGCATGCTGGGACAGACGCACAATGTGATACATCTCCTTATAATCTGTGCACCATGTAACTCCTCCCCAACTCCTCCTACTGACTCTCTCCAAGGTGCATGCTGGGGCAGAGACGCAGACTGTGATACATCTCATTATAATCTGTGCACCATGTAACTCCCCCCCAACTCCTCCTACTGACTCTCCCCAAGGTGCATGCTGGGACAGAGACGCAGACTGTGATACATCTCATTATAATCTGTGCACCATGTAACTCCCCCCCAACTCCTCCTACTGACTCTCCCCAAGGTGCATGCTGGGACAGAGACGCAGAATGTGATACATCTCATTATAATCTGTGCACCATGTAACTTCTCCCCAACTCCTCCTACTGACTCTCCCCAATGTACAAGCTGAGGAAGATGGGGCACAATTTGGAGCAAGGCTTAGATACAGTAAATACAGTAAGTGCAGGGTTTTGCTCCAAAATTGCCTTTATACATAGACCCCAGAGAGAGAGCTTCAAATGTGTTTAAAAAGGAGAAATACTGAGCCTGGCCTTAGTAGGAGCTGACAAATGACTGATTGTATCCGTGCAGGTGGTGTTATTTATTCTGTTTGACATACACAGTAACTTCTCAGCATTTTACATGTGACATACATAAGCGGATGATACTTTATTTTACCATGAAGTCAATGCATTTGAACCCAGTGATACAGTATGTTGATCCCACTGCTGTCAGTGGCACTTTTCATATGTTTACTTGTGTCACCCAATGTACGTAATACAATGTATCACAGCAGCTGTGATTTTTATGACTGCTACTCTAGCTAACCACTTCTCAACCCCTTGAAATTAAATGTCAAAGTAACTGATTTCTCTATTATGATATCACGAGACAGCATCATTGAGCCTCCTAGGAGATGCCAGCAGCCGTGTTCTGTAATGACATCATGGAATCGCCTTAGAGACTGAGATAAATACACAAATGTAAACTTGTTTGTGCGTGACTTGAATTAGTTCCCAAAGGAAACCGGTAGTTTCGTGGACATGTCAGAGAAAGGAAAAGTGTGGCGCTGTACAGAGAGACTAATTATCTCCACCTTAACTCTGTATCATGGCAGGTAGGAAGCAACATGACCTTTAAATACTGTACCAAAAAAGAAATGGATAATATCTATATTTTTGAATTGTTTACTTGCACAATGTTTTATGGGGTACAGAACAGATAATATGATTCCTATCAATGGATGGGAGAAAGAAGATGGATGGGGGGGGGGGGGGCGGTAGACAACACAAAAGGGGTTAGGTACGTGGCCTTGATCGGATAATATTTTTTTTATAAATGTCAAAACTGATTTCTTATAGATACATACACACATTTGTTTTATTGTATTTACTTTTATATCTGGCTTGTAATTCAAAATCTTAAATGATTTGAACAGTAATGTATAGAAAAGAACACATGTACTGTATACATAAATGTCAAAGCGACAAACGTCTATGGGATCTATGGGATAGTAAAAAAAGACACAGGGACCTTAGTGTATACAGTAGGATTAGTTATGTATAAGGCATGCTTTTTCCTTGCCCTAAGTTTAGGTCAATATCTATTGGACCAATTCTACACCCTGGGGTGTAATGTTCGACTACTTTCAGCCATATCCTTAAATTATTGTCTACAGCAGTGTTTTTCAACCAAAGTTCCTAGGAACCCTAGGATTCCCCGGGCATCCCTAAAGAGTTCGCTGTAATTTCAGGTCATTTTAAAATTGTACTAAATACAGAAGAATTTACAATACAATGCATCAGATCTTAGAAGCGCTATTAGAGAGGGTTGGGGTTCCTCACACTTCATCTGATCTCAGACACGCTATTAGATAGGGTTGGGATATATTACAATGCATGTCATCTTAGACTCGCTGTTAGAGAGGGTTGGGGTCCCACAGAATTTCACATTGGGTTCCTTAACCAAAAAAATGTTGGAAACCGCTACTCTACAGTTATACAAAGGCCCCCAAAAAAACAAAGCCACAAAACGAGGGCAGAATCTGCCACTTGATTTACAGATATAGCTGACCTGAGTGCTCCTCCAGATACCTCAATATACCAGACATGTCTCAGAATACCACACCATAATATTACCACAAACTACCACAGTAGGAACAGGCAATTTTTATTTTTTTATTTTTAAAGATCCAGTTCCGAAAGCTATGGTACATCTACAATTGTCATTGTGTTCAGAGGTGGACATGAAAGCAGGTGATGGACTGCACAAGTTATATATGTCAGTTGCCACTTGGTGTCGAAAACTACCTAGAAATAGTTTTCTGTCTGTGTTACATCCCAGCACATCATTAATGTGTATATATATATATGCTGTGAGTGGGTTTACTGGCTTTGCATCTCCCAAGCCCTTGTTTAAAAGCTGTGTCTAAAGCAGCATTCATTGGCTATGGGTTGCTCATGTAATGTGAGCTTGAGATAAAAGGTGGCACTGTGTGCTCATTTGCATGTCATTTCCCAGAATCCCTTGCTGCAGTGGAAGTGCTGTGTGCTGGGTGATAAGGGTGAAAGACAGGGTTGCAGACCTGTCTAAGACATGCAAATGAATATACAGGAATATTTACAGTTGCTTTATGCTTTACTGTGGATGGAGCTTGCTTAAAAATGTATTTAAAATATTGAAGCTTCTGACCACTATTGATCAGAGTAGCGGTCTGTAACATTGATAATCAAATAAATGTGTTTCCCAGCAAGCCATTTTCCCTGTTAGTGCTTGCTATTCATAAAAAAACAAAGACCCCCAAAAACTTTATTCAAAACCAGAACCAAAACCCCAAATATTTTAAAGGCAAAATAAAAATACCAAGCCAAGTGAGCATCTCTATGTATTTCATATGTATTTGATATCAAGAATATCTTTTCACAGGTCTGTTAAAGCAGTCCTAACCCCCCAAAGTCACGCTTATAGGATATCCCAGCTTCAGCGCAGTGGCTCAATCAGTCCCTGCTTCAGCACAGCTGGCTCAATCAGTCCCTGCTTCAGCACAGGTGACTCAATCAGAGGCTGATTGAGTGATTGTGCCACCTGTGCTAAAGCTGGAATATCCTGAAAAGTTAACCTGTTGGGGGGGCTTGAAAACTGGAGTTGAGTCCCCGTGTGTTAAAGAAATGTGCCTTGATTGTGCTTTTCACGCCCTTCACTTTTACCTTTCTTCCTTACAGATCAGTTTTTAAATGCCTCTGCTGTGAACCCTCCACCGACCTGCAGTGCTCCTGCAGTTACCACTGCTTACCCTTCATGGAGCAACAGCTCCCACCCAGTAGGGAGGAATACTGAAGTCTACAGACATGGGGCCCAAGGCATGATTTTGCAACAAGGGTCTGCAGGAACACCAATGTATCTACAGCAGATCCCACAGGCAACACACGCTTACCCTCGTGTATCGGACATGAACGGAGGATTCTACTACACTGCTACAGGAGGATACGCAGGATTTGCAGGACAGGTTAGGGGAGAAGCCACAACGCAGCCTGTTACTTTCCGTCCCAACAAACAGTTGGAAAGACGTGCTACAATAGGGCCTTGTATAATGACCACCCAGTATGCACAACTTCAGCAGCCACCATTCATACCCCTTAGAGGAATGCAGACCTTACAAGGTGAGATATGGAGAATCTTTACTAACCATTGTTCAAAATCTTCTCCTTGACTGATACCATTACCTGTTATAAAGATCTTTAATTACGGTCATTCGCCACTGTAGTGTTACAAAGATATAGAACTCTACAGTATGTAGTCCTCACCAATACTGAAGGGATTAAGCATGTGTTTGCTTTTCTTTCTTTGTGTTATTATGTACAATGTGTTGGTATTTATGATAATTGATTACAGTATTTCTCCTTTTTGATTATGTTACAGTGTGTCAGACCTCGCTTGGAGCCCAACATATTTCCCAGGCCAGTTTAATTACACAAGGAGCAGTTCAGCTTGCTGCTAATGAAAAAAGTGAACCACCTCTAATGTACCCAACTCAACCAGCTCGGAAGCTGAGCCACCTCCCAAAGTTACATATTGAAGTGCAAAGCAACAAAGAGTTATATGTGCCAGTGTGGAAAAGGGGTGGGTTAAAAGATATGGAGAATAGATCTTCAGAGGTGAAGGCCCCCTCACATATGGCTCAGAAGATTCGTAATAACGTGCTGAGTTCAGTGAAGACTAAGTGTCCGTCAAAGTCTGAGGGGGTACCAAAGTGCTCCACAGTGGAAACAAAGAAGAAAAAGATCCTTTCTTCAGCTGCAAAGGATCAAGTCCCTCAAACTGCACTGCAAAAGAAGGTAAAACCAATGTCAAAGCCAGTAAATCATTCTTCTGCTCCTATACCAGGGAAGTCACCCCATGGCCCACAATCTGGTGACGAGGCTGTTCTGTTAAAAAAGATGAAACATGTGTGTCTCTCAGGTGCCCACATTTCCAATAAGGTACCTGAAAAGATGCTGCAAATCCGCGAAGGTTCAATGGATGCAAAGACACCTGCTGTTACTCATATTAATCCTAAACTGAAGAAAACTCAGGAGATCGGGATCAAACGTAAAAATGCAAAGACTCCTGCAGTTACTCATAGTCCTGAGCGCAAGACACCTCAGGAGATGGGGATCAAACGTAAACAGAACAGCAATAGCAAGCAGGTAGTGAAGACCAGCTTTTTCAGTTTTAAGCAAGCGCTGGCTTGTGATACTGATAACAACCCCAAAGCTCTCAAAAGAAAAAGTGCTAATCAGCCTGGGATGAATTCAGAAGTCCTTGGGAAGGGCAAGAAGTCATTGGAACCTTCTAAACAAGGAAAGTTGAAAGCCCATCCCAGCAACCTAAGCCTCCTAATGATTAACGCTGTTCAATTATTTCACCCATTGGGTAAAAAAGCAGGTCCCACAGGTCCAGGGGCACCCGCAGGATCCATTACACTTGGAAATAAGCTTGGACCAATGCAAGGAAGCCAAAGCCAGACTTCTGCTTCTCATGTTCAGTGGCCTCCTACTGATGGGATTAAAATGTGGATGGTCAAAAAACAGAGCAGTATTTCTGGAATTGAAGGAGTCGGTATTAATGCCAGGCCTAGGCTATTTAAAATACATGAGTACACAAGACCTGACATTAAAACCAGTGAAATCAAACAACGTGGGAAAAACAAAGCTTCAGTTATAGAGAATCTCAAACACTTCCCAGTGATATCCATGGAACAGGAAGCTGCAGTAAGATGCATTGAAAAGGTCAGCCAAACCACTATCCCCATTCCAGCTCCTGGCATTAAAACCAGTGAAATCAAACAACGTGGGGGAAACAAAGCTTCAGTTATAGAGAATCCCAAACACTTCCCAGTGATATCCATAGAACAGGAAGCTGCAGTAAGATGCATTGAAAAGTTCAGCCAAACCACAATCCCCATTCCAGCTCCTGGCATTAAAACCAGTGAAATCAAACAAAGTGGGGAAAACAAAGCTTCAGTTATAGAGAATCCCAAACACTTCACAGTGATTTCCATAAAACGGAAAGCTGCAGTGACATGCATTAAAAAGGTCAGCCAAACCACTATCCCCATTCCAGCTCCTTTCAACCAGCAGCACCAGCTTTCTAACCTGCAGCTTCCTATCAATGTACCCAGTAGAGTGGACAACTCCACTCAATCCTTCTGTCAACAGCCTCTCCAAGAGCTTGAGGTCTCCATACCTATTCCACCTGGACAGAGAGAGGAGAAGGAGGCTATTAAAAGGAAAGCACAACTGGAGAGGGAGTAAGCCTGTCAACATACCTCCAAGGGGAGGCTACAGTGCTTTGTTCAGAGGCAGAAGGATCATAACATCTCTAAACGTTACGGATACCCACCATCCAGACTTCATTCCCCCATGAGATACATAAGCCCTAAAGAAACAAAAAACAAACCCTGATTAATCTGTAACTGGTGCCAAGCTCTATGAATATCTGTAAATAAGATTTATATTTATAAGTCAGTTTGTAACATATTTAGCTAAGAATATATTTAAAACTCTTCAATAAAATGTATCTATTTTTATTTGAACTCTTTATTTACTAAATAAATTATTTACAAATGCCAAGGGTTATTGAAATTCTGCAAATTAACTTTAGATTACCCTCTTGATGATACGAGAGAGAGAGAGAGAGAGGTAAGGTAAGTCAGACCCCACTTATGAGATAGAAACAAATAAATATTTAATTATATACTTTGTCATGTTGAATGTATGTACTGTATGTCTTTATTTATATAGCGCCATTTATGTAGATAGCGCTTCACTGCAGTAATAAACGTGACAATCATATAAATAATACAAATAACAGACCATGGGAATAAGTGCTTCAGACATAAAAGTAACATTTAGGAAAAAGAGTCCCTGCTCCGAAGAGCTTACAATCTAATTGGTAGGTGGAACATACAGAGACAGTAGGAGGGCGTTCTGGTAAGTGCGTCTGCAAGGGGCCAAGCTTTATGTATGCGGTCTATAGTAGCAGCCACGGAGCTACTCACATGCTTCTTTAAGCAGATGTGTTATAATGTGGGTCTTAAAGGTGGATAGATAGGGTGCTAGTCGGGTATTGAGGGGAAGGGCATTCCAGAGGTGAGGGGCAGTCAGTGAGAAAGTTTTCAGGCGAGAGAGGGTTTTAGATACAAAAGGGGTAAATAGAAGACATCCTTGGGCGGATCGCAAGAGTCGGGATGGTGCATAGCGAGAAATTAGAGCTGAGCTGTAAGGAGGGGCAGAAGAGTGTAAAGCTTTAAAAGTGAGGAGGAGAATTGAGTGTGAGATACAGGATTTGATAGGAAGCCAGGAGAGTGATTTCAGCAGGGGAGACGCTGAGACAGATTTAGGAAAGAGTAGAGTGATTCTGGCAGCAGCGTTTAGGATAGATTGTAGGGGAGACAGGTGAGAGGCAGTAAGGCTGGACAGCAGAAGGTTCCAGTAATCGAGATGGTAGAGAATGAGGGTCTGTGTCAGAGTTTTAGCTGTTGAGCAACAGTGGAAGGGCGTATCTATGTAATATTGCGGAGGAAAAAACGACAGGTTTAGCTACCTTTTGAATGTGAGAGGAGAATGTGAGAGAGTAGTCTGAGACCCCTAAGCAGCGTGCTTGGGCTATTGGATGTATAGTAGTACTTCCAACAGTAATGTGGAAGGAGGTAGTAGGGCCAGGTTTGGCATGAAATATAAGGAGTTCTGTTTTTGACATGTTAAATTTAAGTCGGCGGAGGATCATGTTACATTGGGCTTCTCTTTCTTTTGTTTATACTGTACAATGTCACATACCCAGTAGCACTCCTTAAGACAAATATATATGGTGAGGTGGGTTTGGATTTGAGTTTACAGGGGTTTGTGTGTTTCCAAACTTACTCTGCCCACCTTTAAAGCAGCAGTCCAAGCTGTCGTTTAAAAATAAAAAAATCCCTTTAATATGTGCATCAATACAAACCACTCATTGATAAGTAATTAGCTAAGTTGCGATCAATCGGTGAAGATTCGGCTCGGGGGTTCACTAAATGGTTGCCAGTGCAGCAGAAGAGGACCAAAGATGCAAAGTTCTCTGGGGAAGATCATGTGACCAGATAGTCACTGGATACAATTGAGTTTTGCACAGCTAGGGAGAGGGCAGGGATCAAAAAAAAGTGGAGGGGGGAGGTGCCAGAGTCTGTTTCAGAAGAGGAAGGGGATGTGACTTGATTGATTGATTGTTACATTATGATACATTAAAATTTTAATACAAAGTTGTTTAAAAAAAAAAGTACTACTACTAGTAGCATTATACTAAAAAAAATAATACAGATGCACAGTAATAGTAATTTTTATATTTATTAGTGGTGACCATGTCCATCAATAAAATTAACTGACATCCTATTCTTCACAGTCAGGATAAAGGTTTTTGATCTTACCGCACTCCTATTAGATCATTGTGGTGGGTGTCCTTTTTATTTGTAAGGTGCAGGCAAGAGTGTCTGGGATCCCACTTCTGACACAGTTACTGCACTGGCATAGCTTAGTCTAACAAAAGATGGGAGCTGGCCGGGCACATGACGGGCATGTCGCCGAAAGTTGCGTGCGCGCTCCTCGCACGTTCCCCTGACTTTCCCGCGGCTCAATAGAAAAACGCTATGGCCCTTTATATTGAAAGCGCCCGAGGCGCTGGAAAGCAGCCGCGAACCTTCCCGGTTCGCGGCGGGGTACTGCCGCGCGGCGCCCGTGGTTTTTTTTAACCGCGGTGACGGCCGTATGAGGATAAACAGTGTCGCCACCGTAAACTTGGCGCTGGATATCTTCTTGCTTCCCTATTCTAAGAAAGTCTTACACCAGACATTATAGCATGATAAGCTGTGTTGCACCTGACGATGGGAGATCCCCGAAACATTGTGCGTTTGCAATCTGCAAATAAAACAGTTTATCATGCTATAATTTCTGGTGTAAGACTTTATTAGAATAGGGAGGCAAGAAGATATCCAGCTCCCACATTCTATTCCTAGTAAGGAGTTTTCCAAGCTGCCCCCGCTATCCATTTTAATAACCATTTTGATCTTTTACATCCCAATACATTCAATACCCATTGGATCTGCTCCTGACTAGCATTGTGTATGTTACCCACATGTTCAAAGAGTAGACAGAAATTCTCGTGGAAAAAGTGAAGCACAGCCGGTCCAAGAAGAAAACAATCCGGGGCTAAGCGAATGAATTAAAAATATTCTTTATTGGGGGTGCACAGCATGGTGGCGCAGGGGATATGCCTCTGACATGTTTCGCGCTGAGATAGCGCTTCCTCAAAGAGTATCTGGATATAGAGGCATATCCCCTGCGCCACCATGCTGTGCACCCCCAATAAAGAATATATGTAATTAATTCGCTTAGCCCTGGATTGTTTTCTTCTTGGACCGGCTGTGCTTCACTTATTCCACGAGGATTCCTGTCTGCATTGTATACCAGCTGGACGCACGCCTCTGGGACGGCATACAAACAACACCCATGTGAGTAAGAACTACATCATTATATCACTGGATATTCATATCTTACTCTAAGGTTGCTGCCAGATAGAAACCTGCTGTTCACACTGATGTTCATATCCACCGGTTAGTTCAGATTAGGTTTTTGTTACACCATTGGCAGCAGTTAACCTGTTAATGAGCTCTGCAATCAAGACACTCCTAGTTGTTTGGGCTTACTTACCTATCCCAGGGTCCGCTTAAGCTTGCTTATTCACTTATGACTATCAGATCTCACACTTTGATGCACTTGGTTTTAAGGACATTCCTCCTACAGTCTCATGTTCAAAGAGTATCTTTTTTAAAGGCTCTCGTTGTCATTCCTACATACAGATGTAGCCACACTTATACGTCGCTGTACGTGGTCCCATTCGGAAGTCATGAACTAACCGCAGCAATGCCGGGAGAAGCTACGACGGTCACCTTCACTACTGTAAATCTCACTTTTGCTTTTTAAGTTGTGGCTGTATCTACAGTTGCAAGGACATTGTAAGCAATATATTAGCCCTTCTGGCTCAGCAGCAAGACGCCTGGTAGACGTGCTACTCTGTGTATGCAGAGTATTGAAGAAGAGGCCAATACAGCTTCTGATGCCTTAGCAATATGACAGAATGTCAGAGCGGTGGCTATGCTGCGGTGCTACTGCATTTCCTGCTTGCACGGTGTTGAAACAACAGATGGACTTCGGCACAGGAAGCATCAACAGTCTCTGTCGTTACCCAGACAGAATCACCTGGTCAATGACAGAGAGGAAATAGCTGCAGACCAATGTGGCACTGACATAGGGTGACCGATGTCCCGGGACAGTCCAGATTTTTTATCTAGCCCCGACTATCTTCTGCTACAGTATGTCCCGATTTTACCAGGAGCAGAGAGAAAAGTAGGGTCTGCCACTGCAATTTCTTCTCCAGCCATTAGGTGGCGTTATGCTGCGCAGCTCATTCTCTGACTGGGTGCAGTGTGAGTGTGTGTGTGTGTGTGTGTGAGTGTATGACATGTGGAGGGAAGGTGGAGGGGTGAGAGAAATGGCGAGGGGAGGGGGGTTGAAGGAGAGACATGGCGAGGGGATGGGGGTGAAAGAGACATGTGGAGGGGGTGAAAAAGAGACATGGCGAGGGGGTGAAAGAGAGTCTTAGGGAGGGGGGGTGAAAGAGACATGGGGAGGGAGTGAAAGAGACATGGGGAGGGGAGGTGAAGAGATATGGGGAGCCGGGGGCTGAGAGACATGGGGAGGTGGGTTGAAACAGACATGGGGATGGTGAAAGAGGCATGGAAAATGGGGGGGGTGAAAGAGCGACATGGGGAGGGAAGGGGAGGTGAAAGAGAGACATGGGGAGGGGGTGAGAGACATGGGGAGGGAATGGGGTGAAAGAGGCATGGGCGGGGTGAATAAGCGACATGGGGGGGTGAAAGAGAGACATGGAGAGGGGAGGTGATAGAGAAACACGGGGAGGGGGTGCAAGAGACATAGAGAGGGGGATGAAAGAGAGCCATTGGGAGCGGGTTGAAAGAGAGACATGGGGAGATGGGTGAAAGAGAGACATGGAGAGGGATGCGATAGAGAGACAAGGGGGGGATGAAAGAGAGACATGGGGAGGGGGGATGAAAGAAAGCTATGGGGGGAGTGAAAGAAAGTCACGGGGAGGGTGGGTAGTTCTTTTTTTCTTCTTCACATGTCTGGGAGATGTTGATCGGATGGCTTCTTAGGGTCAAATACGACGTGACAGACTTTATATAATGCCTGTGACGTCACATTTGACCGGCAAATGATACAGCCATGTGATGGCTTCCATATTTTTTTTTTGGCTGAAATGACATCATCTTAAGTGATCGGATAATAAAAGAACTATTAGATCTCAATATAAATGTAGAAAATATGCAGGGCCAAAGCTATGACAATGCTGCAAATATACGGGGAAAGCATAATGGAATTCAAAGACATATTGAACATGAATCCATGTGCGTTTTATGTACCATGTAGTTCTCATTATTTGAACCCGGTGGTTAACAACGTGGCCAAACCCAATGTAGGTGCCATTTAATTTTTTGGCTTAATTCAACCATTGTATAATTTCTTCCCCAGGTCCTCCAACATGTAGATCGTTCTTTTTTTTTTATAACTTTGATTTTATTGGGTGAAATAAAACATACATGGTAACACCACCCATTAGCTTCAATGACATCACCTCATTTTATGTTTTTATACAATCAACCAAAAACTTGACACACCAGACTCACAAGACAAAAAGGGGGACATGACTTAAGGGTAAGCTGGGAAGGAGGGAGGGGAGGGGTGGGGGCGGGGAGGTGCGTGGAGGGATCCGTCATTGCGATAGTAGGGGGTGCCGGCTCGCTGGCCTCTCTCCGCCCAGGCGACTGGATTCCTCCTCGGGGTCACTGTGCGCTTATATGTATATGAACCTCTCTCCTAGATTCCAAGGACCGCCTTTCTCCTGCCACTCAGTCTCTAATTCCCTCATTCTTGGGGTGCCCTATTTTAGCAGGGTTCCCGCATACTCTCCAAGCTCCCTGTCACTATACGGTTAGGGATCCGTTTCTTCACCGGAGAACGCATTTACTGATTATCATTGCAAAATTGTGGTATTGTCTATTCCCGGGATGTCCGTCTGTGCCAGCCAAGGCGCCCAGACTTTTAGAAAATTTGAACCGGTGTCGTTAACCAGACTTGTCAACTGTTCCATCCGGCAAACAAACCAAATTCTGTTCCTGATCTTGGGGATAATTGGAATATCTGGTTGCTTCCATAATGCTGCAATCTCGCACCTGGTGGCAGTTGCCAAATGTGTAATCAATTTATGTGTGGCGTTCGATAGCCCCTCGACTCGTCTGCCCAACAGAAACAGCCAGGGGTCCAGGGGGATTTCAACTTCTAGCAGTCGTTGAAGCCAATCTCTAATTTCTACCCAAATCGGGGCCACCTTCGTGCAAGACCACAGCATGTGGCATAAGTCCGCTCTGTCTCCGCACTGTTTGGGGCAGAGCGGAGAGTAGCCTTTGACAAATTTAGATAGTTTAGTGGGCGTATAATACCACCGCATCATGACTTTATAGGCGTTCTCCTTTAATGTGGTACAGATAGAGCTTTTAGCCGCTACCTGCAGGATCCTAACCCAGTCTTCGTCTTCTAACGTCTCCCCCAGGTCTGCTTCCCACTGTCTCATGTAACTAAGTCTGGGTTGGTCGTCCGTCTCCGGGCATACTACTTCCCTGTACATTCTAGAGGTTAGTCCCCTTGTGTCCGTGTCTCTTGAACAAAGCTGCTCAAAATTTGTTCTCCGGGGCCGAATTGGGGCTTCGTTATAAAAAGCCCTGATCTGGAGGTATCTAAAGAATTTGGCATTCGGAATATCCTGCTCCTCTTTGATATGATCAAAGGTTTTAATATATTGCCTACCCTCCAGATCGTTTAGACGGAGATACCCTGCTTGAATCCACTTTGAGAAAATAGAGCTATCCATGCCGGGAGCAAAGTTTGGGTTCCCCCATATGGGAGTCATCAGAGAATTCGGGGATGTGAGATGACACTTAAATTTAACAGCGTCCCAAGTCTTCAAGGAACTGACCATGGCCTGCAGCGGAGTCCGCATAGCGGATCGACTTTGTTTGGGCAACCAGATTAGGTTCTGAATTTCTACCGGTGCGCAGCATTCTTTTTCTAATGCTACCCACCTCCGAAGGCTCGGATCTGTGTGCCACTGTACAATCTGGCTCAGCTGGGCTGCCTCGTAGTAGGCGAACAAGCATGGCACCCCCAACCCTCCTCTCGAGGTCGGCCTCCTCAAGATTGCTTTTTTAATTCGTGGGCCTTTTTTATTCCAGATAAACTTTGTTATTAAGGACTGAAGCGCGAGGTTGTCGTCTTTAATAAGGGGGATCGGGAGGGTCTGGAAAAGGTACAGCACCCGTGGCAGGAGATTCATTTTCACGCTATGAATACGACCTATCCACGAGATGCTACACTCCGCCCATCTCCGGAGATCCTCTCGTAAAGTCCGGAACAACCTGGGATAATTTGCTTTATATAAAGCCTTGTACTCCTTTGTGATATATACCCCTAGGTATTTAATCATAGAGGGTTGCCACTTAAAATTAAAATTTAGTCCAATTAGTTTTTCTACTGGTTTAGGTAAATTTAGATTGAGGGCTTCTGATTTGGCCTGATTAATTTTGAACCCTGAGATTTGTTTGAAGGTCCCCAAGATTGAGAAGACATTGGGCAGGGAGGTAAGGGGATTTGATAATGTCAGGATCACATCATCCGCGTAGAGCGCCACTTTGTGTGACTGCCCCTTTACAGCTATTCCCGTAATATCCGGGTTGTTTCTTAGATGCGCCGCCAAGGGTTCAACGCACAGGGCGAACAGCAAGGGAGACAGCGGGCATCCCTGTCGTGTGCCGCTCCGTATTTGAAATTGATCTGATGGGAACCCCTGATGCCGCACCCTTGCCGTTGGCCCCTCGTATAAGGCCATCATGGCCTCCAAGAGACGTCCCTCAAAGCCAAATGCCTCCAGCGTCCTCCTCAAATAGGGCCAATCGATCCTGTCAAAGGCTTTCTCCGCGTCCAGACTCAATACCATCGACGGAATATTCAGTTTTTTTGCCAGATCGACCAAATCTATTATTCGTCTGGTATTGTCTGCCGCTTGCCTTCCTCCAATGAACCCTACCTGATCTGGATGAACTAACCTGGGAAGGACGATACCCACTCTATTGGCTAATAGTTTGGAGAAAATTTTAACATCCGTGTTAATCAACGAGATGGGCCGGTAGCTCTTACAGTCTGCCGGGTCCTTACCAGATTTATGGATCAGGGAGATGGACGCCTGAAGCATCTGGGCTGGAAATGAGGCCCCATGTAGGATCGAATTAAATAGTTTTAGTAGGTGTGGGGCTAGAATTTTCAGGTATTTTTTATAGTATAGGTTGGAGAAGCCATCTGGACCGGGCGCCTTGGCAGGCTTAAGTGACTTTACAACTACCGTTAACTCTTCTAAAGAGAAGTCTGTCTGTAACGCCTCCCTCTCCACCTGGCTCAACGTCGGTAATTTGGCATCCCTTAAGAATTCCCTGAGATTGTCCCTCGTCTTTTGATTGTGTATGACCTTACCTCCATCGTAGAGCGTCTCGTAGTAGCTTTTGAATTCTGCTACGATCCGCTTAGGATTAGAAGTAAGCTCTCCCCCTTGTGTGCGGATGGCTTGTATGTGGTAATTAGGAATTTTGTTTCGGAGTCGATTAGCTAACAGGGTGTCCGGCTTGTTCGCCTTCTCAAAGTACCTACGCCTGGACCAGCTCATTTCCTTTTCTGCCTGGGAGGCCAATCTGACATTTAACTGCTGTTTGGTATCTAAGAGTGCGCGTAGGGTGTCATCATCTTTGGTTATTTTATGTGCCTCTGTTAGGGCCGACAATTTTTCCTGTAAGATTTTTATCTGACTCTCCTGTTCTCTCCTGCGCCTAGCCGCTAGGCACATGAGAGAACCTCTGAGGGTAGCCTTATGGGCCTCCCACAGTGTGGTGGGTGATGAGACACTCCCCACGTTCTCAGAGAAAAATTCCGCGGTCCTCTCTCCAATTTCTTTCTGGATGTTTGGTATTTTCAGTAACAACTCGTTTAATCTCCAGTTTTCTCCTGGTCTGTCTAGTAAATTTAGTGTGCACCGCAGCTCTATGGGTGCATGGTCTGACCACGAAATATCGTGGATCCCCGTGTGGGAGACCACTGGGACCAGTCTATTGGATACTAGGAAGTAGTCTAGCCTGCTGTATCGGTTGTGTGGGTGGGAGAAGAAGGTGTAGTCTCTGCTCTGTGGGTGCTGTTCCCGCCAGATATCTAACAGTTGGCAATCGTTTAGCCCCTGGGTGATTTGTTGAACATCAAACTTAGGGGGGAGACAAGCTGCCGTGCACCGGTCCAATTTGGGGTTCATTGTCCTGTTAAGGTCCCCCGCTACGATCATATTTCCCTTGGCTTAAGTATGTAATTTCCGGAAGAAAAGGGAAAAGAAATCAGCTGATGGTTCACAAGGTGCATATACTGATGCTAGTGTGAGAGGCTTCCCTTGGATTGATCCCACTAAAATCAGGAACCTGCCCTCTCTGTCAGCCACCTTTTTCTCTACTGTAAAAGCTATCCTGTTGTGTATGGCTATAGCAACTCCCCTTTTTTTCACCTGGGCGAACGCTAAATGTACTGCTTGGAAGTCCTTATCAATAAATTTTGGATAGCTATCTCTAGAAAAGTGGGTCTCCTGGAGAAAGAGAAAGTCAGCTTTAAGTCTTTTGTAATCCCTGAGGGCTAACTTGCGCTTCGCAGGACTATTAAAACCCTTAACGTTGTGAGAAATACATCGGACCTCGTTATTCATAGTGCTTTAATTGTAACCTGAATCCATCGGTGTCCTTCTGAGCCATTCTGATTCCTCTGGGCGGCGTAGAGATCCCGCTCGTAGCATCCCTCATATTGTCGTCGCCTTCCATTTTTGCACCGCCAGGGGTAGAGGGCATGTGGTGGGGGAAAGTGATACAGAAGGGAAGAACACCAGGGGAGACAACAAAGGAAAAACAACATAAATACATGTAAACAAAATGTACTGTGGCATCGGCTCTAGGACGTCCCTGTCCCATAGCTAAGTCCATTGCCCTTGGGATAGAGGCTCTAGCGAATCCCCGTCCGCGCCCCCAACCTTTTCCCCAAAGGACTTCAGCCGGTTCTGGGGGCCCTTCCCCCTCCCCGGCCCATTTGAGACCCATGCTGACTCCGGGGTAGTCCACTCGGCTCCAACCCCGTGTCCGCGCTCTATATACACCCTTCCGTGTTAAGAAATTAAAACCCATAACTTAGGATTTGTAACTGTCAGCAACCCCGCCTGCCTGGCTGCCTGCTGTTGCCTTGGCTGATGTTACCTGGCCTATAGATGCCCTGTTCCTCTCACTCCATCGTCTGCCCCCCTGTGCCTGTCACATGTTTGTCAATTCCGCACTCTCCACCTACTTTCCAATATCCGTCTCAGCTGCCCGTGTACTTTCCCATGACGCGACCTCTTGTTATGCCTATCCCTCCAACCTCTTCAATATTTTTATCGCTTCCTTCTAACTTTGCTTTACCTCCCTCTTAATTTATCTTCCTGATCGTAACCTTCTCTTATCTATATCCTCCACTGCCTTCTTTCACTTCCCCCTACCCTCGAATACTTCCTCTTGTTTTCAGCCTCCTGCATCCTCCCCTATCGCCCCCTCCATCTACTCCGACCTTCTCCCTCTCTTCCTATCTTTCTCTGCCTCCCTTTCCATCGGTGTCCTCTGCCTTCCGTTAACCTACTTCCCCCTTCAGTTTAACTTGCTCTACCTCCCACGTTTCCTATACCCGGCTCTCTCCTCTACCCTTTATTCTCTCCTTTTCCTCTCAGTCCCCTCTCCTCACCTTCATCTACCTCCCCCTACATTCGGTTTCTGCCTCTTCCCTTCACCTGCGGTCACCCTATCTAGCTATCCCAGCTACCTATCCGGCCTCTGCTACTGCTTGCTTCTTATCTTTGCTTCTTTCTCCCACTCTCCCTTCATTCTATCTCCCCCCTTCTCCTCTTGCCCCTCTCTCCTCTTCCGGTGACGGTCCTTCGCCTCGCTCTTGCTCTGAGGGATCAGCGCTGTCCCTCTGATGTTTTCCGGTGCTTTGTGTCTCCTCCTGATGATGTAATCGGCCGTCTATCAGATCCCGGCTGCCTCCTCCAAGATGGCGTCTTTCCTCGCGGCTCAGCCTGATGATGACATCCGGTTTCCTGTTTCCGGCCGCCATTTTGGATGCCACTCTGCCACGAGGAGGATGGGGCGCGCGCTTTCTCTTCCCACCCTTGGGGTCCTTCCGTGTTCTGCGCCTCACGCTGGCTCTCTCCGCTCTCCAGCACCGCCGCCATCTTCCTATGCTTGAAGGTAAGCCAAAATCTTCTTGTTTTTGCAGGAAATTCTCTTTTTATTTCCCCTTTGTGGTTATTTTTTCTGATTTTTCCTCCGTTGGCACTGCCGCCTTTAATAGGAGGACTTCCAAACCACCTTTGGGGGCTTGTCAGCGTTTTTTCCCTTTAGCTTTAGGCGAGCCGTTCCCGCCGCTCCATTCCAGTTCTAACGCTTCTGCCTCCTCCACCACTTGTGCGGGAGCCTCCCTCAGGCCTAACTTCACCAGGAACTCCGGGCCCTCTGTGGGATCTCTCATTGTGATGGCCCTCCCGTTCCTTGCCACCAGCAACCCGAACGGGAAGGTCCATCTATAGCGCACATTTTTGTCACGGAGGACCTTCGTGAAGGGGAACAGGTTGCAGCGTCTGAGCAGCGTGGCCGGGGAGAGGTCTTGAAAAACGAGCATTTTATTAGCCTCATAGTCCACCGCTGGCAGGGGTCGTGTTTGCCTCGGTATAGCTTCTTTGGTGGTGAAGAAATGCAGTCTGATTATGATGTCGCGCGGCTGCTCGTTCTGTACTGGGCGCGAACGGAGTGCTCTGTGGCACCGATCAAGGGCTAGGGCGTCCTTGCTGAAGTCGGGAAGCAGGGACTCCATCCATTTTGTAATGTATTCTGTGCAGTCCCCTACCTCTTCAGAGACCCCCCGGATCCGGAGATTGTTCCGTCTATCACGGTTCTCCGCGTCCTCTTGTCTCTCCCGCAGCTCATCGATTTGCCGCTGTAGGTCCCCAGTTTTCTTGTCAGTTTTTTTAACCACTTTTATAGTTTGGTCCATCTTCTTCTCTAGATCATCCGTTCTTGAGCCTAGTTTCACCACATCTCTCTTTACCTCTTTGATTTCTGCCTGTAGGAGTGACTTTAAATCATTGTATAGTCTTTCGAAGTCACATCTCCTAACAGGCAGTAACGCTTGGTTGCTGGGGCCCTCCTCTTCTCCTTCCAGTTCGGTGTCAGTGTCTGGATTCGAGGACAGCGCCATTTCCTCCAGGCCCCCACTTGTGCCAGCTCCTCCAAAATAAGCCCTAACATCCGCTGATTTTGGCTTTTTTTGGGCGATTGGCTTTTTCGGGGCCATCCTGGGATGTTTATTGAGGATGCCTGAGTTTTGTGTAGTAAGAGTTTTAATTTTCGGGTGTTTTTAAAGTGTTCTCAGGTATGCGCGGCACGGAGCTAGATACTTATGCTGCCATAAACGTGCCCTTCGCGCATGCGCCTCCCGTAGATCGTTCTTTTAAAATCCTTACCCAATTTAACACTAAAGAGAGTCTGTGAAACATGTTGGGAGCCTCGTATTGATGCAGTTAGACCAATTCGATACCATCTGGGAGCGCTCTATGTTGCATTAGTGTATATTAAAGAAGATGTGACATTTAAAAGTGAACATCATGGCCCCCAGAGTAGAGCTACAAACTATGACAAAGTCCAAAGACAAATCTGTGGCTCCAAAAAACCATCCCAACAGTAGATTTTGGGCCCTGTTTGTTTAAATAAAAAACACTACAGAAATGTCCAATCCTTTGTCTCATAAATAGAAAGGTATCCTTACCAACTCCACTTATAAATGGTGTAAATGATCAGTCTTGGGGTTTACAGTATATACATGTAGAAAAGATGGCATCTGGCTGGTTCTGCTCTGTTATTGAGCTATCACAAATCAGCTGTAAATGTTCACATGGAATGGCACCTAGTTAACTTCTTAAATCAATAACTGTAGACTTGCTAGTCCCCTATATCATAGACGGAATCCTCAATAATAGCAAATTGCAGACTCACGGTTATGAAAGGGTTCATCAGTTCAATCCTGCTCCTGTGGGTTGCTGCAGGACACCTTTTGGTGTTCTGTTCGCTAGGTAGATAGTACAAAGCGAAAATTGTGCGATGCACAACTGGAACAAAAAAATAAATGAACTGGAGAGACGGTACAGCAACTACACAATTTGCTTTTAATAACTCATCTAATCAAATGACCGGCAACAAAACGTGCGCACACACGGAGGTTTTCAAACACCTCTATGGAGCTTGGTCCCACCCCCCGTTCGCGTCACGCGTCACTCACGCGCGGCGCGCTTACGCGACAATCGTGCACCGCTCCCCAGCTGCGAGACAACACCCGTAACAATGCCCACCTGTCTCCTGCGCTCTGCGTCCAATCACAGCTCCCGCGGGGGCCGCACCTTCGTTCCGCCTCTCACTCTCATTGCTTCAGTCCTCCTATTTAATCTCTGCTTGCTCAGTCACAGAATGCTGAGCATAGACCATAGTAGCCTTGTGTTCCTACATTCCTGCTTTGCCTTGCCTTGTGCCTTGCCTCTCTTGCTTTCAGTTTGACCTCACGTGTACCGACCCGGCTAGACTCTTGGACCGTCTCTGTATAACGACCCCGGCTTCCCCTCGACTACTTGCATCTCTCCATCCCTGACCACGGCTATAGGACATTCTACTAACGCACCGGCTCCAACCCTCGACCTCAGCACAACGGACATCTACCATTCTACTGGCTCCTCCCCACAACCGCGGCAAGTATCTGGACTACCCTCTCTCTCCAACCCCGACCTGGCTACACAGACAATCCAGGTATGCCTCCACTGCTGCAGGTGCGCATTTTCTACTTTCCCACCTCAGTACCGGGGGTCCGCCTTGTTCGTGGTGAGCGCAAGCGTTACAATTAGAGAGGGTTGGGGTTCCTTACAATGCATCTGATCTCAGATGCACTATTAGAGAGGGTTGGGGTTCCTTACAAAGCATCTAATCTCAGACGCGCTATTAGAGAGGGTTGGGGTTCCTTACAATGCATCTGATCTCAGACGTACTATTAGAGAGGGTTAGGGTTCCTCAGAATTTCACAATATAATTATAAGTTTCCTTAACCAAAAGAAGGCTTAAAACCACTGGTCAATACCACCTATATCACCTGTGTTGTGATTTACAGAACCCGCTTTGTTTGGTGTGTCTCATTTTTGTACAATTACTACAGATATGCAAGTGAAGTGAGCATTTATTCTCTGCCAATAAATGTGTATAGGTTTACGTAACATGCGGGCTTCCTCTGGACTGTTCTGTTTTTCAAACACACTGATATGAATAGCATTATGGGGAGATCAATATTGTAGAAATGCTTTCCCTTAGCAACAAGATGCAATAGTAATAGATTATTATGTAATGAGAGAACAAAAAGATGGAACCGGGCGCTTCTAACTATGAAATAACTGAAGTGAATTAGTGGTAAAAAATAACCAATAACAGTGAACCTAAAAAACAAATAAGTATATATATATATATATATATATATAAATATAGTGAATAAATAACCTTCACCAAAAAACGTGATCAGTAAAATATTAAATGTGAAATACAATACAAATGAATACAACAGCTCTACACCCTTTAAAGGACTGTCCAGGTCCAATGTAGTCTTGCGTTGTCTTACAGGTAGGAGGAGCGCTGTGGTTCTCGAGATAATTTGTGAAAAATAGAAAAAATAGTATAATAGTTCGGATGGTATTAGTAAGTGAAATATAAAATAGTCTCTGTGTTAGTGTCACTCACAAATTGATTCAGATATATCAGACGTATCAGAGATCCATCTCTCTCTGATGGGAGCCCTTTATTGGAAGCCCTCTGGTGATGGAAGCCTTATAACTGTTGGTCTGGTAAGCTTGACGTGTGATGAATCGTAAAGTACTCAGTATACCTCCCAAGGAATGTGGAGAAAGAAAGGAGAGAGCGCACAATAGTGTGGTATGATAAGGGTATATATTGCACAAAAATAGCATATAGGTAATGCACTCACATTTTGGCATTAGAGACAATTAGTTGGAGAGAACTGCTGGTGACTCGTGGAGGACAAAGGAGAGAGATCCAGCGCTACACGGATTTCAAGATAATGAATTTATTGTGCCACACGACGTTTCGACCAACAGGTCTTTTTCAAGTGACAAGGCATACTCAAATGAGGGTCTACCTAGTATATATACCCTCCAACATTAATCAAACAAATGAAAAAACAAGTGAAAACAGTTACATAATCACCCCAGCTGCTCCCAGTCCGCTTCCCCTGATCAGTGCTATCTCCATGCATAGCCAAAACAGTCCATGAGAGTTCATTTCCGGTTCCTTTGTCCATTTCCGGTCTGTGCGTTCCAGTGACGTCACGGGACTCTTCTGCGCATGCCCATGCGTTCCAGCATCGTCATCGTCGCCCCGTCGATCTACAGTGACGTCAGTCTTCTTGCCTGAGTAGTTTATCCTTCCCTCGTACTGCTGTGGGGGCTGTGTGTTCGCTCTATGAGCTGTAAGCCCTCCATCCTTCTGCGTCTCGATGTGGGAGGTGCTCCTGCGTCCTGTTTCTTCACTGTGAGATCTCTGGAATCTTGTAGTCCTTAATGTGTCCTGAAAATAGGGCTTTTTTTCTTTCTCTCTTTTCCTGCAATAAATATCCTTTAGTATGTGATCAGGGGTAGCTGTATATAGTGTGCTCCAGTGTCAATTTAAAATGTGCAAAATAAACATTTATTAAAAGTTTATGGAATGCTTATCAATCTATTTAGTCCTTACTCACTTAAAAGGCTTCTCACCAACAGCAGCCATGCCATATATGAAACATATAAGAAACAGTTTTATCTCCTATCAAGAAAACAGTTGTAGGATATGTAGTCATTTAGCCCTTTAGGATAAACTGTGTCCAACGTGTATGTCCAGAATGTCTCTCGTTGTAATAAAAGTGTATCTACATCGAATCCTGTGGACTTTCTTTGTATTAGTTCTATCCCCATTACACGAAGGGATGAGACTGGGTGGTTGTGGTCTGTACAGTGGTCAATAAAAACCGTATTCTCCGATTTATTATTTATCCTGCTCTTATGCTCAATAAATCTGGTTTTTAGACTCCTTTTTGTTTTACCCACATATAAAAGCCCACAAGGACATTTAATGATATAGATGACTTGTGTGGTAGTGCAGGTGATACGCTTATTGATTTTAAATTTTGCACCACTTCTTGGATGACAAAATACATCGCCTGTCATTAAACTGTTGCATACCGAACAATTAAAACACTTGTAGCAGCCTGCTTTTGGGTTACTTAAAAAATGTGCACTCACATAGTGCTCTTTTTTATCTGCTTTAATGAGAATATCCTTGATATTCTCTCCTCTTTTGTAGGCAAATCTCGGTGTTTCTTTACAAATGTTTCCTAATATCTGATCTGTTTGAAGAATTTTCCAATGTTTTTGCATGGTTTGTTTAATAAATTTACTTGCAGTGGTGTATTTGCTGACAAAGGTTATTTTATCCTCTTTAGTTATTGGCCTAGTCACCATTAGTGGTTCCTTTTCCAAAGATTTTTCCACTTTGGATGCTTTATGCCCCCTTTCAGTAAATCTGGTTTTTATATCTGCTATGGTTCTAGCTAGATGTATAGGCCTGTCGACAATTTTTCCCGCTCTGATTTTTTGCGAATAAGGTAACATCCTTTTTAATGGGTCTGGATGAAAACTAGACCCATGCAATGTAGCATTTCTATCCGTAGGTTTACGGAAAAGGTCTGTGTGTACCTCATGTCCATCATATGTAATCATTACATCTAAATATGATATTTGAGATTTGCTCCAATTCTTAGTAAATCTAATTGGCGTAGGTATTTCTGCCAAGTATGTGAAGAACTCAATAAGTTCATTTTCTGTTCCCTCCCAGATAAAAAAGAGGTCGTCTATATAGCGACAATAGAAGAGTATTTTATCAAAGAATTGTGTGTCATAGATGTATTTTTCTTCAAAATGTGCCATGTATAAGTTAGCATAGGATGGTGCTACATTGCTCCCCATGGCGGTACCTGTGGTCTGCAAATAAAAATTGTTCTCAAACTTAAAGTAATTTTTGTGCAAGATAAAGTGTAACAGTAGCATGATGTAATCAGTTGGTGGTCCTTTTTGGTGACTTAATTCTAATTTTTCCCTAACCACTTCAAAACCTTCTGAATGAGGGATGACCGTATAGAGACTAGTGACATCCATGGTCACTAGAAATACTTCTCTATCTTTAAAATCAATTTATCTTATTTTATTTAAAAAATCAAATGTGTCTTTTATATACGATCTACCCTCTCTTACTAATGGTTGTAAAAAAGTGTCTACAAACATTGACAATGGCTGGTTGATGGAACTTGTGGCAGATATGATCGGTCTACCTGGGGGATTATGCAGACTTTTATGTATCTTTGGTAGTAGATACAGCACTGGTCGGCGTGGGTGCTCCATTGTTAAGAATTCTACCTCCTTTTCTGTTAGCCATGTATTACCCAAACCCAATTGTAAGATTTGTTTTATTTCTTCTTGGTATGGGTTTGTGGAGGACGCCAGTGTATTCAGTCACTGGAAAGCTTCCGCATCTGCCTACGTCACGTCCTGTGACGGTGTCACGTCTGTATGCCCGCAGACCTGGCAAGACCCCAGTACTGAGGTGGGAAAGGTATTACACCACACACCCTCAGCAGTGGGAGCAAGCCCAGAGTGTGGTATAGCGTTGCTGGGCCTGTTGAAAGAGTAGTTAGTGATACTTGCAACGTCTTTAGTAGTATGCGTAGGGATAGTCGTGTCCGTGTGCCAATGTCCAAGGGTTCCAGAGGGTAGAGTCGTCGGCGTACAAAGCCAGGTCCAAGTGTTCCAGTGAGCAGCGTGGTCGAGAGCGTAGCAAGGTTCAAAGGGATACACAGAGCAGAATAGTCCAGAGTAAGCAGGGTCAAAGCCAGGGAAATCCAAAGGAGAAACAAACCAGCAAGATACAGCAGGGACACAGAGGGAGCACAGCACAGGTCAGCACACAGGGAAACAGGAACTATGCAGAGTGAAGAAGAAGTGGACAGACAGGGATTATCATACTGCTCCCTTGTAGCTATTAATTCAAGCTCCCACATTTTATCTGTCAGGCTTCTTGCATTAGCAAGCATGCATTTAAGTTTTTTTTCAGCCTGTACTATTATCTTATCTGCTCCTTTCTTTCTGCTTCCACTTGGTTTAGTGTTTAGAAGTTTTCTAAATTACTTTTACAATGTCAGTTTTATGTCTAAATGTTCAAATCTGTGAACTTGTTACCGTATGTTATGCACACTGGATTTCATAAAAGACCCAGGACCATAAATTGAATGAATTCACACGATTTCCATTATTTTGGGGATATACAGTCAGTGCCTTAATTCCATTTTCTTCTGTAATAATGCTCTTTGACACTATTTTCCACTGCCATCTACTCCCTGACAAAGAGCTGCAGGAGAGGTATACAGTAATTACCTGGCCAATGGCAAATATGCAATTCTGCATCACCACTATAATATTTTTTAGCAGTTGTTACAATCATCCTAATTGACAGAGCGGTAAGACCACTATGCAAAAATTGCATTATCAATTAGATCTTTTCCCTCCTTATTTCTCAGACTGTATATAATGGGATTCAACAAGGGGGTCACCACACAGTAGAATATAGACACAACTTTGTCAATGTCAAATGAGTACTTAGACTGTGGCCAGACATATATAAATATAATCGTCCCCTAGATAGAATATGCCGACCACTGTGAGGTTACACACACATGTGGAGAAGGCTTTCCGACAGCCTGTGAGCGAGGAGATCCACAAAATGGTTATAATGATGCAAACATAGGACACCATAGTGAGAAGAAAGGTTGCTGGTAAGATGACAGACGTGGACATGTAATATATGGCATCAACTACATGGGTAGAGGACCAAGACAGTTTTAACACTGCAGCCACATTGCAGAGTTAGTGGTCAATAGAGTTAGGACCACAAAACGTCAACTGAGATGTAGAATAAGTGGTGAGTATACACCATAGAAACCCAGCAGAGCATGGCCAGCATGTGACACGTCCTGTTGGTCATTATACGTAGCTGTGTAAAGTAATGGCTTACAAATGGCAAGGGAATGATCGTAAGCCATGCCAGCCAGGAGGAAACGCTCAGTGGAATCCAACGAAAAGGAGAAGTACATTTGAGCAATGTAGCTGAAGAAAGAGATTGCCGTTGGCTTGGTCATGAGGTTCCTGAGCATCTTGTGAACACTGACGGAGGTGTATCACATTTCCATAAAGGTGGAGTTTCACAGGAGCAAATACTGTACATGGGCTCGTGAAGGTATCAGTCCAGGCTGATAATGGGTGAGGATAGTGATATTGTCCATCTGGGTCACTGTGTAGAATAAGGAGAACAAGATAGAAGGGACAAGGTGAAAATTCTGAAAGTTGGGAAAATTCAGGAGGGTCAATTCTGTGACGAGTTCTATTCTCCCTCAGGGTCTTCCCAGTCTGTAATAATACTGAAATGTCTTCATTTAATTACATATACATTAATAAATTATCCATGTATTAAAAAATGCATCATCCAACTACAATTAAATGTATACTGTAAATGTAAAACCATTGGACATTGTGCTATGTTCTGCCCATTGTAATATATTATATAGGACATGCATTACATTGAATCCCGTGTCCCTGCTCCATAGAGCTTACAATCTGATTTTAGGTGCCTGAGGCACAGAAAGATTATTTGGACTGCAGTGATCCTTGTCCATAATATATTATAATATTATGTGACAATATTACAACAACTGGCATATATTACATTTACAGTGTACATCTACGTCGCACCAAAGGCGGACAGCCTTTGGGGCAGAAAAGGGCAGGCAGAGGGTGTGAGCTATTTGCTGATGTTAAAACTTCTCTATTTCAATCTGAAACTCACCAGCCCTTTGTTTTATCCCTTTTTCCAACTCTTTCTGTCCATGAAATGTCTGTGAATTGACTGTATAACTCTGTTCATTGAAAGTAACCATGTATTGTTATAACTCTGTGTCCAGGACATATTTGAAAACGAGAGGTAACTCTCAATGTTTTACTTCCTGGTAAAACATTTTTATAAATAATATATCTACTGATAATTATAAATACTATGTCTCTGCTACAAGCCTACTAACGTTTTTTTTTAAAGCCACCAATTTTATATGAAAAGGATTGCTAAAGTCCTGAAAGGATTCAACAGAAGGGTCACCCCCTGCTTTCCTCTTACAAAGTTCAGTCACTTATGAATATTGCTAGGATCCATTTTAAAGCTCAGCTTTCAAATTATTGCTACTTTATCTTAGATTAGTCCAGTTCAGGAGTGGCCAACTCCAGTCCTCAAGGGCCACCGGCGGCAGGTCAGGTCATTGACTGAGCCTCTAATTGAGCCACACACATGGCTGAGAAAGGTTCACTCCTTAAGTCAGGAGGCTACAAGGCCCCAAATTCCGGGGAAATATGTAGGGTAAAGGTTAGTTAGCTTGCGAAGCATGTATTTGAGCTCGAGGAAGGTTTTTTGTATTATTCACTACAGTGCGAGGGGAGGAGAAAGTTAATTTTGAATTCTCTCTCTCTCTTCTATGTAACTTAGTACTAAATAAACTCACTATGATATTCTGAACCCTTAGACTTATTGATATTATTTGTACGCTTTCACACACTCACTGGATAGTTGAACTTCTAGGCTCTAGGGCGTTCATCCAGCAGCAGAAACAGTAGTGATATAGTCCAAAGATAGAAAAACAGACGCGTTTCGGGTGTTCCTACTCTTTGACAAAGGGCAGGAACGCTCGAAACGCATCAGAGTAGATTCTATACCCACTCACCTTGATGTTCCCCATTTCATTCCCTAATAAATAGGTCTTTAATTAAATTCCTTGATGTTCTGTACTGCATTTTTTCCTCAACACGCTGTGCACCGTTTTTCCATCTTTGGACTATATAATTTCTCCTCAATTGACTGTCACAAACCGGTATTAATGCTGATATACAGCAGCGGCAGCTTTTATTCTCACATTTCCCGCACGGCAGGATGCGTGCGGGAAACGTGGTGACGCTGCTTGTCGCGGCGTCACTGTGATGTCACTGTCACGTGACGCGCCCGGCTTCCCCGGCTTCCCCGACACCCCTGGAGTGTAAAGTGAGGTAAGCGGGGGTGCGGGGAAGCAGAGGGGCAGAGCAGGAGCCGGGGTTGGGGTCGGGAAGGGGGTTAGAAATGCGCGGGGGTGGAGGGGGGTGCGCGGAGGAACCTGCGGCGGCGCGCGATCTAGGTCGCGCGCCAGCTGGAGTAGATCCCGGCCTGCCACCGGCAAATGTAAGAATAAAAGCTGCCGCTACTGTACATGAGGTACATGTACGGCAGGATGCGTGCGGGAAACGTTGTGACGCTGCTTGTCGCGGCGTCACTGTGACGTCACTGTCACGTGACATGCCCGGCTGCCGCTACTGTACATGAATTTACTTGCAGCTGAAAAGTGCTACGGAATGGACGGAAAAAGCCAATAGGTACACTTGTTTCTCTCTTTGTATCTCTCGTGTATCTCCTTGTGGAAAACAGTCTACAGAAGCTTACAAGCAAGTGAGCACCTCATTTCAAGGACCCATAAAGATGTTCAATTTAATATTTGCACAGATCATCTTACCATTAAAACACGGTGTTCAGAGATTTATTTGTATATATTAATATTCACGTAAAGTACAATTAGTGATACATTTTCTATAACATGCTCATCATCTATCAAATAAGTAATTGATCTTCAGACTGTGGTAATTAGCCGAAGGTACCGAGCTTCAACCAATGGGAGACACGCAGCGCTCCTTGGCTTTAACACATGAGCATATGCAGTCCAAGTTTTAAAAGGGGGATGGAAGATCAGAGAGAGAAAAAAAGAGGGGCTGGGGGAGAGAGAAAGGGGTAGAGAGGAGTGCGTGATTGTGTTAACAGTAAGAGAATGCGTTTGACACCACATCATGGAACAATCAGGATGCAATGGGGTTAGATGCGTATTCACTACAAAATACTATGACATTTTAAGCATCAATAAATAGTAAGAATTCTGTTTTTCTTTATTTTTCTTAGAAGTCATGTAATAAACATTTAGAGCCTCATTCAGAAAGCCTCGATAAAGCCCTTATCGAGCACTTATCGACCAAAATGGCTACTCGTATTCAGAAAGCCTCGATAAGTGCTCGATAACGGCCTGTATCTGTGAGGATTCTGGAGCCACGCCGCTCTCGGCGTGCTCCTCACTTACCTGCAGCTCCATTTGGGTCTCTCGCGGCACACGTGGACTCCGGAGGCAAGCCGCCGTCAGCTTTTCCCTCTATGCGCGCGCGCGCACATCTTCCTTCCTCTTCTGCTCTCAGAGCAGGGCGTGGGTCCGCGCACGCAGCCGATGGTACTGCCTCACGGAGGCGCGGCCACACGGAGGCGCTCCCGCCTCTTAAAGGCACAGCGCCTCTTTTGATGGCTACCACCAAACTCAGCCAGGCTGCTGGGCTTTATGGCTCCTCCCCTGGGACTCCTTCTGGACCTATACCTGCTGTAACCTGGCCTTTCCACACACCCCTACCTTGCTGCGCTGCTATTGGTTCCTCTCTCCTATATATACCCTGCAGAGTCACTGACTCGTTGGCTGAGCATAGAACCAGTTGTTCTCACCATTCTCTGCCTCCTTAGTCTATTCCGCAGACTTCCTCGTGAACTGAACCGGCTTCCGCTATGTCTACCTGTACCTCTGGCATCCCGAACTCGGCTTACAGCTACACGACTCTCCGCACCTCTGGCATCCCGATCCTGGCTTACGGTAAACTACAACGTCCCTCTCTCTTACCCCGGACTTGGCTAACGGCCCCTCTACCTACCGTACCTCTCCTACCCCGATCCGGAATCCCAGACCACTCTTCAATCAAGACGTGCCCTCGTGGCTGTGGGTGGCGTTATTTCCTATCCCACCTCAGCACAGCGGTCCCGTCTCGTTTGTGGTGAGCACATCCTAACAGTATCGATGCAAAATTTTATCACCAACAGAAATTCGCCAATTGAGCGGCGATCAGTCGCTTATCGACCATTTTCTGAAGGATCATAAACTTGCGCGATTCAGATACCCGCGAGTCGGCTGTCGCGGCCTATCGCAGCCCATCGCAGCCCTAAAAGGCGTTCATCTCCCCAAATCCAATTCACCTCAAACTTTAGGTAAATTGGTGTGGAGATGGCCTTGATGAGCTGCGATGTGTTGGGATTTACAAAAAATCAGGCCCCTATCCTGCCTCGGATTGATGCCGGGGGTCTCCGAAGCTGATAGCCATTAATAGCAGCTCCGGACCCCCCCGGCATGCATCCGAGGCAGGAAAAATGCATGTACAACAACTTCATTACCTTAGCGGCTAACCGCTAAGGTAATGAAGGGGTTAAACAACCGTGCCAGGCTTTCTGTAAAGACATACATTACAATACAATACTGTGGCTAGCGAGGGTGGGTGAAGGGGGAATTTGGCCCTTAGTGGCTGTTTAGGCCTTGCGGGGGGTTGCGGGGGGAATTAACCCCTTCAATACCTTAGCGGTTAATATCGCTAAGCAATAAAGGGGTTAACCCAACCGCTACCCACCCGCAAGGTCTAGACACCCATCCTTAAGGCTAATACCCCCTTCACCCATCCATGAAGCCTAAGCACCCACCCCTGACTGACTATACCCACCCTATAGCCATTGAGTAGTATAGTGGTACATCATACCCATATAATAATAATATGGGCATGATAAGCCTCTATAGCACTCAATGGGCACCCTAATTATAATACATTAATACACTAGACACACAATAATAAAACCTAACTAAACTCCAAAAAAACACACTTCACTAAATATAAACAGTAGCCAGCTAATCCAATCAATACAAGCAATAACAACATCAACAATGAATTAATTAAACCATTAACTAATCAAACCAATTAATTCCTAAATCAACTCAACATGAATAGTAACACTAACCAATCCAAATAATTAATTACTACAACATTAATGAATTTAAACAGTAAAATACAAAGAAAGAAATTCTAACAATATCTGAACTAACCATAAAACGCATTAGCTAACATAATATAACATTAACTACAAATGAACACAAATCGCAAACCTTTTAGTAGCATTAAGCATGAACAAACAAACAATCACATCCACATAATACAATGAAATGAAAAAAAAACCACAGCAATACCAAGCGAGAAATGCCCTCCAAATATTGGCATAATAATGTATTAATCTGTACCCTAAAGAGGTACAGATTAATATATTATCAGTCAATGTGCCTCCCCAAAAAATCAAAACACACATCCAATGAATAAACCTGTAAAAAGAGACATTTACAAACATTGAATATATTACTTACCAATAGAAGCGGTGGCCCTCCGACTCCCATGGTAAGAGGAAGCTCACGCACCTTGAAGCCCTCCAACAGCATCCGATGCCATCCGCCATGAAGATCCGGATCAGGTACCCAAATCTTCTTTTTTCTAGTTGGGTTCCTGAGGGACTTGTCTGTGCAAGAAGGTGACACACCCCTCTCACAACCCGAGATGCAGGCAATCGACCAAGGTGGTCCCTATACCGGCACCTTCCATCTAATAATTTTATTGACCTTCTTCATACAAACTATATACATGAATAAACCAGTGTGGGTACAAGTCATAACCTATTTACAGTGAACACGAATGAATCCTAGCAACCATCCCGGACTTCTAGTTACCCCAACCCCTTGTGCTCTGTGTGATCTTCAGCTCTGCGGCAGAGTCCAGTGTGGTCAACCCTCCCCCCGCTCCAATGCCCAATCCCCTCAAGGCTCCCTCCCTCTTAAACAAGTTATATTTTGCTTTGACTGAACTTCAAACCTATTTCCTTCTAGGCCACAGTCCCTTAATAACCTCTCCCCTCCGCATGAGTCCCTTGTTTATTATGGCCGCCCACCCTGACTCCCTCCCCCCTCCCCCTCCCCTTTCCCCCCACCCAACCTCCACCATCATCCTTATCTCCGGTATGGGGGCTTTTCTTCTTCGCAGGACCTTTTCAGCTTTAGAGATGTCCACATACTCAGTTCAACAAAGGTACATAGCGACCGCATTTTCGTTATACTCCCCCCTATACATTGCGGCCAAGCATCTCCCCGTCGGCCCCCCATGGACATCTACTGCAGGTAAGTGGAGAGAGAGATTAATCATCTGGACCATAGAAAACATGGAGGTCCACCCTAATTCTTGCCCTCATATCTAAGTCCCTAACCCCCCTGCACTTCTAAGACCATCCCTTTTTTCTCTACTTCCCTGTCCCTTCTCTAGACTACTCCTTCTTCCCTCGTCACCCCTTAGCTCCTCAGCGGGGCTGGAGTTTCAGCGCTTTTGCTTGGCCCTACTTGGCTGAACTCCTCCCTCTCCTACCCTACCGAGGGGATGCTTCTATCCTTTCTCCCTCCTAGTCTACCCCCAGCCTTTCTCCCCCACCCTTTCTCCAGCGAGTAAATTAGCTTCCATGACCATCCACATCCCCCAGTCTTCTTAACCCCTGCTCCCTTTCCCCTGATCTCTGGCCTGATCTTCGACCCCAGTCTCCTCGCTCCTCCTTCCCTCTCTTCATCTATTCTCTAGCGGCAAGGCCCCCCTCTCCCCCCCTTATGAGTTGGATAATTATTAAATTTTAGGGCAGCCATGTCCCAGTCGGATCCTACGGTTCTCCACTGTTCTCTGCCGGTGGGCCTCCTGCTCCCGTCTGAGCCCCCGTCGGCGAGATAATGGAGTCCAGCCGGACTCAGTGCCCTCTTCTACCACCTGGGGTCTCTCCCAGCCGTACCCTCATCCTGAGCTTACATGGCCGACATGCACCTTCGCGCCACCAGGGGTCCTCATCACTCATCTCTCCTTCTGCTGCTACCAAGATGGCCGTGATGCATCTTCCCGCCACCAGGGAACTTCTTCTTTATCTCACTCCTCCAGGAAGAATCAAGATGGCCGTGATTCACCTTCCCCTTCCACCAGAGGGACCAACTACACACCGCACAAATCGTATGAAACTCAGAGCCGGGGATGGCTCCTTTAAGTCCTAACTTGGGGATGATTGACACCGGAGAAACACTTAAGCACTGTGTTTGCTCCTCTGTAGCTTCACACGCTTCCATGACGCATCCGGAGCTGGATCCTCGGCTGGGAGCTGCTGTTCAGGACCCGAGGAAGAGACAGGTAGGCCTATTTTTTTCAGAAACTTAGCTCTCCCCTCCACATGTTTCAGAGTGAACATTTTTTAACACCATTAATCCAAATGGGAACAGCTATCTATACCGGATCCCATTATCGCATAGGGCTTTGGTAATTGATGACAGGGCTCTCCTCTTTGACAGGGTTGCCGGGGCAAGGTCCTGAAACACCTGGAGTTTCACTCCCTCGAATTCCAGGGACTTAGCCGCTCTGGCGATTTGACATATGTTTTCCTTTATTTTAAAGTAGTGTAGCCTTATGATTATGTCCCTCGGCGAGTCTCCATGTTGCGGTTTGGATCGCAACACTTGGTGACATCTGTCAAATTGTAGCTCTATTTCAGTCTTGTCTGGTAGCATATGCAACAGCCAGTTGGAGGTAAATTCCTCTGGATCTGACACCGACTCCGGGACACCCCGCAGGTGGATATTATTTCGCTGGTCACGGTTTTCTGAGTCTTTCTGCCTGTCATTTATGTCCGCAATCATTTTATAGAGTTGGGCCATGGATTTCTTATTTTTCTGGATGGCTCTATTACAGTATTTGCATCAACTTTATTTTCCAGTGTGTTGGTTCTGTCACCTAAACTGTCAATATTTTTCCTGAGTTCCCAGAGCACTTTCTAAAAAAAAGGTCTTCATCTCCGAGCAGAACACTTTCATGTCCTTTCTTGTGACCCAGTCTTGGTCTGAAGCCTCCGCTCTACTCGCGGGTCTGATTGTGGATCTTTCACTCTGAGTCAGCTCACCTTTTGGGAAATAAACTTTTACCATCGGGGTTCTCTTTCGAGATATCATTCTCCTTGGCATCCTTGGGGGCCCCGGCGTCTGAATTTCTGTTTTTCACTGTTATTCTCCTGGTTTTTGTGCTGTAAGTAAAAACATTAATTGCCGGCAGGGACGGAGTGAAAGGATGAGGAGGGGGGAGTGAGAGGATGAGGAGGGGGGAGTGAGAGGATGAGGAGGGGGAGTGAGAGGATGAGGAGGGAGTGAGAGGATGAGGAGGGTGGGAGAGGATGAGGAGAGGTGGGTGAGAGAATGAGGAGGGAGTGAGAGGAGGATGAGGATGGGGAGAAGCGAGATGATGAGGATGGAGGAGTGAGAGGAGAAAAAGGGGGAGTAAGAGGATGAGGAGAGGGATTGAGAGGTTGAGGAGGGGGTGAGTTTGAGGATGAGGTGGGGGAGTGAAAGGATGAGAAGGGTGTAGTGAGGATGAGGGAGGGTGTAGTGAGAGGATAAGGATGAGGAGTGGTGGGAGTGAGAGCATGAGGAGCAGTGTAGTGAGAGGATGAGGAGGGGGTATTGAGATGATGAGGAGGCATGGAAAGATGGTGAGGAGGGGGGAGATGGTGAGGAGGGGCAGAGGCGGAGAAGGGGTTGAGAGGCTGGGCAGGAAGCAGAGAGGATGAGGAGGGGGAGAGGTGGGGGAGAGGGTGGGAGATGATGAGGAGAGGGAGTGGGAGAGGATTAGGAGGGGAAGAGGATGAGGAGGGTGGAGGTAGGATAAACAGGGGGGAGTGAGAGGATGAAAAGGGAGAGAAAGGATAATGAGGGGGAGAATATGAGGAGGAAGGGGAGAGGATGAGGAGGGGGAGAGAGGATGAGGAGTGGGGAGTGAGAGGATAAGAAGGGGGAAGATGAGGAGGAGATAGGATGGGGAGAGATGATGTGGTAGGAGAGAGGATAAGGAGGGGAGGAAAGCGGATGAGGAGGGGGATAGGAGAGAGAAAGAATGGGGAGGGGTGGGAGAGGGAATGGGGGAGGGGTGGGAGAGAGAGAATGGGGATATAACAAAAAATATATACTTCATAAAACTCATATGGGTTTTGTTGAGATATGGGTCTCTCTCGGCCCACTTGGTTTGGACATGCGAGAAGGACTTACAGAAGAGCAAAACCTAGAAATCCAATCGGATAAGGCTCTTTCTGCACGCTTTTGCACAACTCACAGCTACTAGAATATCCCTGTGTCTATCCAAGAGGAGGTTTTAGTGTACTGACAAAAAACATCCCAAAAATAAATTGTAATTAAGGCCGTGAGGTGTCATTGTATATAGAATATACATCCAGTAGCACTCTCATTGTAAAAGACTCTTATCTCTATCCCCCCACAAATAAGCAGAGGGACCCATTCAATACCTATAATGCGTATGTCTGAAGCATTAAAGCAAAGTGCAGTGCTATACCAAAGTAGTAGTTCAGTTTAGACTGCCCTTGAATGGAGTTGAACACTTCCCCAGTGCTGGAATTAGGACATAAAGGGTCTATGCAGCAACATAGAGTAATTGTGTTTAGATGCATGGCTCTATTTTTTGGAGCATAGCCGCAGCATATATACTGTAAGAACAGTTTCTTACTTCTGACGCGGTATGTTAGACTTATGGCACTTCAGATATGGAGGATTTTTTGGGGGCAAATAAAAAGTAAAAAAAAAAAAGTATCAGAGAAATGCAAGTTGTGATACATCTCAAAAGAATCTGTGCACCATGTAACTCCCCCAACTCCTCCTACTGACTCTCCCCAAGGTGCATGCTGGGACAGACGCACAATGTGATACATCTCCTTATAATCTGTGCACCACGCACCATGTAACTCCTCCCCAACTCCTCCTAATGACTCTCCCCAAGGTGCATGATGGGGCAGAGACGCAGACTGTGATACATCTCATTATAATCTGTGCACCATGTAACTCCCCCCCAACTCCTCCTACTGACTCTCCCCAAGGTGCAAGCTGGGACAGACGCAGAATGTAATACATCTCATTATAATCTGTGCACCATGTAACTTCTCCCCAACTCCTCCTTCTGACTCTCCCCAATGTACAAGCTGAGGAAGATGGGGCACAATTTGGAGCAAAAGGCTTAGATACAGTAAATACAGTAAGTGCAGCTGACAAATGACTGATTGTATCCGTGCAGGTGGTGTTATTTATTCTGTTTGACATACACAGTAACTTCTCAGCGTTTTACATGTGACATACATAAGGGGATGATACTTTATCTTGCCATGAAGTCAATGCATTTGAACCCAGTGATACAGTATGTTGATCCCACTGCTGTCAGTGGCACTGTCCATATGTGTACTTGTGTCACCCAATGTACGTAATACAATGTATCACAGCAGCTGTGATTTTTATGACTGCTACTCTAGTTAACCACTTCTCAACCAATTGAAATTAAATGTCAAAGTAACTGATTTCTCTATTATGACATCACGAGACAGCATCATTGAGCCTCCTAGGAGATGCCAGCAGCCGTGTTCTGTAATGACATCATGGAATCGCCTTAGAGACTGAGATAAATACACAAATGTAAACTTGTTTGTGCGTGACTTGAATTAGTGCCCAAAGGAAACCGGTAGTTTCGTGGACATCTCAGATATAGGAAAAGTGTGGCGCTGTACAGAGAGACTAATTATCTCCACCTTAACTCTGTATCATGGCAGGTAGGAAGCAACATGACCTTTAAATACTGTACCAAAAAAGAAATGGATAATATCTATATTTTTGAATTGTTTACTTGCACAATGTTTTATGGGGTACAGAACAGATAATATGACTCCTATCAATGGATGGGAGAAAGAAGACGGATGGGGGGGGGGGGGGTGGGCGGTAGACAACACACAAGGGGTTAGGTACGTGGCCTTGATCGAATAATATTTTTTTTATAAATGTCAAAACTGATTTCTTATAGATACATACACACATATTTGTTTTATTGTATTTACTTTTATATCTGGCTTGTAATTCAAAATCTTAAATGATTTGAACAGTAATGTATAGAAAAGAACACATGTACTGTATACATAAATGTCAAAGCGGCAAACGTCTATGGGATCTATGGGATAGTAAAAAAAGACACAGGGACCTTAGTGTATACAGTAGGATTAGTTATGTATAAGGCATGCTTTTTCCTTGCCCTAAGTTTAGGTCAATAACTATTGGACCAATTCTACACCCTGGGGTGTAATGTTCGACTACTTTCAGCCATATCCTTAAATTATTGTCTACAGCAGTGTTTTTCAACCAAGGTTCCTAGGAACCCTAGGATTCCCTGGGCATCCCTAAGAGTTCGCTGTAATTTCAGGTCATTTTAAAATTGTACTTAATACAGAATAATTTACAGTACAATGCATCAGATCTTAGAAGCGCTATTAGAGAGGGTTGGGGTTCCTCACACTTCATCTGATCTCAGACACGCTATTAGATAGGGCTGGGATATATTACAATGCATCTCATCTTAGACTCGCTGTTAGAGAGGGTTGGGGTCCCACAGAATTGCACATTGGGTTCCTTAACCAAAAAAAGGTTGGAAACCACTACTCTACAGTTATACAAAGGCCCCCAAGAAAACAAAGCCACAAAACGAGGGCAGAATCTGCCACTTGATTTACAGATATTGCTGACCTGAGTGCTCCTCCAGATACCTCAATATACCAGACATGTCTCAGAATACCACACCATAATATTACCACAAACTACCACAGTAGGAACAGGCAATTTTAATTTTTTTATTTTTAAAGATCCAGTTCCGAAAGCTATGGTACATCTACAATTGTCATTGTGTTCAGAGGTGGACATGAAAGCAGGTGATGGACTGCACAAGTTATATATGTCAGTTGCCACTTGGTGTCGAAAACTACCTAGAAATAGTTTTCTGTCTGTGTTACATCCCAGCACATCATTAATGTGTATATATATATATATATATATATATATATATATATATATGCTGTGAGTGGGTTTACTGGCTTTGCATCTCCCAAGCCCTTGCTTAAAAGCTGTGTCTAAAGCAGCATGCATTGGCTATGGCTTGCTCATTTAATGTGAGCTTGAGATAAAAGGTGGCACTGTGTGCTCATTTGCATGTCATTTCCCAGAATCCCTTGCTGCAGTGGAAGTGCTGTGTGCTGGGTGATAAAGGTGAAAGACAGGGTTGCAGACCTGTCTAAGACATGCAAATGAATATACAGGAATATTTACAGTTGCTTCATGCTTTACTGTGGATGGAGCTTGCTTAAAAATGTATTTAAAATATTGAAGCTTCTGACCACTATTGATCAGAGTAGCGGTCTGTAACATTGATAATCAAATAAATGTGTTTCCCAGCAAGCCATTTTCCCTGTTAGTGCTTGCTATTCATAACAAAACAAAGACCCCCAAAAACTTTATTCAAAACCAGAACCAAAACCCCAAATATTTTAAAGGCAAAATAAAAATACCAAGCCAAGTGAGCATCTCTATGTATTTCATATGTATTTGATATCAAGAATATATTTTCACAGGTCTGTTAAAGCAGTCCTAACCACCCAAAGTCAGGCTTATAGGATATCCCAGCTTCAGCGCAAGTGGCTCAATCAGTCCCTGCTTCAGCACAGCTGGCTCAATCAGTCCCTGCTTCTGCACAGGTGACTCAATCAGAGGCTGATTGAGTGATCGTGCCACCTGTGCTAAAGCTGGAATATCCTGAAAAGTTAACCTGTTGGGGGGGCTTGAAAACTGGAGTTGAGTCCCCGTGTGTTAAAGAAATGTGACTTGATTGTGCTTTTCACGCCCTTCACTTTTACCTTTCTTCCTTACAGACCAGTTTTTAAATGCCTCTGCTGTGAACCCTCCACCGACCTGCAGTGCTCCTGCAGTTACCACTGCTTACCCTTCATGGAGCAACAGCTCCCACCCAGTAGGGAGGAATACTGAAGTCTACAGACATGGGGCCCAAGGCATGATTTTGCAACAAGGGTCTGCAGGAACACCAATGTATCTACAGCAGATCCCACAGGCAACACGCGCTTACCCTCGTGTATCGGACATGAACGGAGGATTCTACCACACTGCTACAGGAGGATACGCAGGATTTGCAGGACAGGTTAGGGGAGAAGCCACAACGCAGCCTGTTACTTTCCGTCCCAACAAACAGTTGGAAAGACGTGCTACAATAAGGCCTTGTATAATGACCACCCAGTATGCACAACTTCAGCAGCCACCATTCATACCCCTTAGAGGAATGCAGACCTTACAAGGTGAGATATGGAGAATCTTTACTAATCATTATTCAAAATCTTCTCCTTGACTGATACCATTACCTGTTATAAAGATCTTTAATTACGGTCATTCGCCACTGTAGTGTTACAAAGATATAGAACTCTACAGTATGTAGTCCTCGCCAATACTGAAGGGATTAAGCATGTGTTTGCTTTTCTTTCTTTGTGTTATTATGTACAATGTGTTGGTATTTATGATAATTGATGATTTCTCCTTTTTGATTTTGTTACAGTGTGTCAGACCTCGCTTGGAGCCCAACATATTTCCCAGGCCAGTTTAATTACACAAGGAGCAGTTCAGCTTGCTGCTAATGAAAAAAGTGAACCACCTCTAATGTACCCAACTCAACCAGCTCGGAAGCTGAGCCACCTCCCAAAGTTACATATTGAAGTGCAAAGCAACAAAGAGTTATATGTGCCAGTGTGGAAAAGGGGTGGGTTAAAAGATATGGAGAAGAGATCTTCAGAGGTGAAGGCCCCCTCACATATGGCTCAGAAGATTCGTAATAACGTGCTGAGTTCAGTGAAGACTAAGTGTCCGTCGAAGTCTGAGGGGGTACCAAAGTGCTCCACAGTGGAAACAAAGAAGAAAAAGATCCTTTCTTCAGCTGCAAAGGATCAAGTCCCTCAAACTGCACTGCAAAAGAAGGTAAAACCAATGTCAAAGCCAGTAAATCATTCTTCTGCTCCTATACCAGGGAAGTCACCCCATGGCCCACAATCTGGTGACGAGGCTGTTCTGTTAAAAAAGATGAAACATGTGTGTCTCTCAGGTGCCCACATTTCCAATAAGGTATCTGAAAAGATGCTGCAAAGCCGTGAAGGTTCAATGGATGCAAAGACACCTGCTGTTACTCATATTAAATCTAAACTGAAGAAAACTCAGGAGATCGGGATCAAACGTAAAAATGCAAAGACTCCTGCAGTTACTCATAGTCCTGAGCGCAAGACACCTCAGGAGATGGGGATCAAACGTAAACAGAACAGCAATAGCAAGCAGGTAGTGAAGACCAGCTTTTTCAGTTTTAAGCAAGCGCTGGCTTGTGGTACTGATAATAACCCCAAAGCTCCCAAAAGAAAAAGTGCTAATCAGCCTGGGATGAATTCAGAAGTCCTTGGGAAGGGCAAGAAGTCATTGGATCCTTCTAAACAAGGAAAGTTGAAAGCCCATCCCAGCAACCTAAGCCTCCTAATGATTAACGCTGTTCAATTATTTCACCCATTGGGTAACAAAGCAGGTCCCACAGGTCCAGGGGCACCCGCAGGATCCATTACACTTGGAAATAAGCTTGGACCAATGCAAGGAAGCCAAAGCCGGACTTCTGCTTCTCATGTTCAGTGGCCTCCTACTGATGGGATTAAAATGTGGATGGTCAAAAAACAGAGCAGTATTTCTGGAATTGAAGGAGTCGGTATTAATGCCAGGCCTAGGCTATTTAAAATACATGAGTACACAAGACCTGACATTAAAACCAGTGAAATCAAACAACGTGGGAAAAACAAAGCTTCAGTTATAGAGAATCTCAAACACTTCCCAGTGATATCCATGGAACAGGAAGCTGCAGTAAGATGCATTGAAAAGGTCAGCCAAACCACTATCCCCATTCCAGCTCCTGGCATTAAAACCAGTGTAATCAAACAACGTGGGGGAAACAAAGCTTCAGTTATAGAGAATACCAATCACTTCCCAGTGATATCCATAGAACAGGAAGCTGCAGTAAGATGCATTGAAAAGTTCAGCCAAACCACTATCCCCATTCCAGCTCCTGGCATTAAAACCAGTGAAATCAAACAAAGTGGGGAAAACAAAGCTTCAGTTATAGAGAATCCCAAACACTTCCCAGTGATATCCATAAAACGGAAAGCTGCAGTGACATGCCTTAAAAAGGTCAGCCAAACCACTATCCCCATTCCAGCTCCTTTCAACTAGCAGCACCAGCTTTCTAACCTGCAGCTTCCTATCAATGTACCCAGTAGAGTGGACAACTCCACTCAATCCTTCTGTCAACAGCCTCTCCAAGAGCTTGAGGTCTCCATACCTATTCCACCTGGACAGAGAGAGGAGAAGGAGGCTATGAAAAGGAAAGCACAACTGGAGAGGGAGTAAGCCTGTCAACATACCTCCAAGGGGAGGCTACAGTGCTTTGTTCAGAGGCAGAAGGATCATAACATCTCTAAACGTTACGGATACCCACCATTCAGACTTCATTCCCCCATGAGATACTTAAGCCCTAAAAAAACAAAAAACAAACCCTGACTAATCTGTAACTGGTGCCAAGCTCTATGAATATCTGTAAATAAGATTTATATTTATAAGTCAGTTTGTAACATATTTAACTAAGAATATTTTTAAAACTCTTCAATAAAATGTATCTATTTTTATTTGAACTCTTTATTTACTAAATAAATTATTTACAAATGCCAAGGGTTATTGAAATTCTGCAAATTAACTTTAGATTACCCTCTTGATGATACGAGAGAGAGAGAGTGGTAAGGTAAATCAGACCCCACTTATGAGATAGAAACAAATAAATATTTAACTATATACTTTGGCATGTTGGATGTATGTACTGTATGTCTTTATTTATATAGCGGCATTTATGTAGATAGCGCTTCACTGCAGTAATAAAAGTGACAATCATATAAATAATACAAATAACAGATCATGGGAATAAGTGCTTCAGTCATAAAAGTAACATTTAGGAAAAGGAGTCCCTGCTCCGAAGAGCTTACAATCTAATTGGTAGGTGGAACATACAGAGACAGTAGGAGGGCGTTATGGTAAGTGCGTCTGCAAGGGTCCAAGCTTTATGTATGCGGTCTATAGTAGCAGCCACGGAGCTACTCATATGCTTCTTTAAGCAGATGTGTTATAATGTGGGTCTTAAAGGTGGATAGATAGGGTGCTAGTCGGGTATTGAGGGGAAGGGCATTCCAGAGGTGAGGGGCAGTCAGTGAGAAAGTTTTCAGGCGAGAGAGGGTTTTAGATACAAAAGGGGTAAATAGAAGACATCTTTGGGCGGATCGCAAGAGTCGGGATGGTGCATAGCGAGAAATTAGAGCTGAGCTGTAAGGAGGGGCAGAAGAGTGTAAAGCTTTAAAAGAGAGGAGGAGAATTGATTGTGAGATACAGGATTTGATAGGAAGCCAGGAGAGTAATTTCAGCAGGGGAGACGCTGAGACAGATTTAGGAAAGAGTAGAGTGATTCTGGCAGCAGCATTTAGGATAGATTGTAGGGGAGACAGGTGGGAGGCAGTAAGGCCGGACAGCAGAAGGTTCCAGTAATCGAGATGGTAGAGAATGAGGGTCTGTGTCAGAGTTTAGCTGTTGAGCAACAGTGGAAGGACGTATCTTTGTAATATTGCGGAGGAAAAAACGACAGGTTTAGCTACCTTTTGAATGTGAGAGGAGAATGTGAGAGAGTAGTCTGAGACCCCTAAGCAGCGTGCTTGGGCTATTGGATGTATAGTAGTACTTCCAACAGTAATGTGGAAGGAGGTACAGTAGTAGGGCCAGGTTTGGCATGAAATATAAGGAGTTCTGTTTTTGACATGTTAAATTTAAGTCGGCGGAGGATCATGTTGCATTGGGCTTCTCTTTCTTTTGTTTATACTGTACAATGTCACATACCCAGTAGCACTCCCTAAGACAAATATATATGGTGAGGTGTTTTGGATTTGAGGTTACAGGGGGTTTGTGTGTTTCCAAACTTACTCTGCCCACCTTTAAAGCAGCAGTCCAAGCTGTCGTTTAAAAATAAAAAAATCCCTTTAATATGTGCATAAATACAAACCACTCATTGGTAAGTAATTAGCTAAGTTGCGATCGATCGGTGAAGATTCGGCTCGGGGGTTCACTAAATGGTTGCCAGTGCAGCAGAAGAGGAGCAAAGATGCAAAGTTCTCTGGGGAAGATCATGTGACCAGATAGTCACTGGATACAATTGAGTTTTGCACAGCTAGGGAGAGGGCAGGGATCAAAAAAAAGTGGAGGGGGGAGGTGCCAGAGTCTGTTTCAGAAGAGGAAGGGGATGTGACTTGATTGATTGATTGTTACATTATGATACATTAAAATTTTAATACAGAGTTGTTTAAAAAAAATTACTACTACTAGTAGCATTATACTAAAAAAAATAATACAGATGCACAGTAATAGTAGTTTTTATATTTATTAGTGGTGACCATGTCCATCAATAAAATTAACTGACATCCTATCCTTCACAGTCAGGATAAAGGTTTTTGATCTTACCACACTCCTATTATATCATTGTGGTGGGTGTCCTTTTTATTTGTAAGGTGCAGGCAAGAGTGTCTGGGATCCCACTTCTGACACAGTTACTGCACGGGCATAGCTTAGTCTAACAAAAGATGGGAGCTGGCCGGGCACGTGACGGGCATGTCGCCGAAAGTTGCGTGCGCGCTCCTCGCACGTTCCCCTGACTTTCCCGTGCCTCAATAGAAAAGCGCTATGGCGCTTTCTATTGAAAGGGCCCGCGAACCTTCCCGGTTTGTGGCGGGGTACTGCCGCGGGCGCCCGTGGTTTTTTTTAACCGCGGTGACGGCCGTATGAGGATAAACAGTGTCGCCACTGTAAACTTGGCGCTGGATATCTTCTTGCTTCCCTATTCTAAGAAAGTCTTACACCAGACGTTATAGCATGATAAGCTGTGTTGCATCTGACGATGGGAGATCCCCGAAACATTGTGCGTTTGCAATCTGCAAATAAAACAGTTTATCATGCTATAATTTCTGGTGTAAGACTTTATTAGAATAGGGTGGCAAGAAGATATCCATCTCCGACTTTCTATTCTTAGTAAGGAGTTTTCCAAGCTGCCCCCGCTAGCCATTTTAATACCCATTTTGATCTTTTACATCCCATAACATTCAATACCCATTGGATCTGGTCCTGACTAGCATTCTGTATTTTACCCCCGATGTTCAAAGAGTAGACAGGAATCCTCATGGAAAAAGTGTAGCACAGCCGGTCCAAGAAGAAAACAATCCGGGGCTGAGCGAATGAATTAAATATATTCTTTATTGGGGGTGCACAGCATGGTGGCGCAGGGGATATGCCTCTGACATGTTTTGCGCTGAGATAGCGCTTCCTCAAAGAGTATCTGGATACAGAGGCATATCCCCTGCGCCACCATGCTGTGCACCCCCAATAAAGAATATATGTAATTCATTCACTTAGCCCCGGATTGTTTTCTTCTTGGACCGGCTGTGCTTCACTTTTTCCACGAGGATTCCTGTCTGCATTGTATACCAGCTGGATGCACGCCTCTGGGACGGCATACAAACAACACCCATGTGAGTAAGAACTACATCATTATATCACTGGATATTCATATCTTGCTCTAAGGTTGCTGTCTGATAGAGACCTGCTGTTCACACTGATGTTCATATCCACCGGTTAGTTCAGATTAGGTTTTTGTTACACCATTGGCAGCAGTTAACCTGTTAATGAGCTCTGCAATCAAGACATTCCTAGTTGTTTGTGCTTACTTACCTATCCCAAGGTCCGCTTAAGCTTGCTTATTCACTTATGACTATCAGATCTCACACTTTGATGCACTTGGTTTGGAGGACATTCCTCCTACAGTCTCATGTTCAAAGAGTATCTTTTTTAAGGCTCTCGTTGTCATTCCTACATACAGATGTAGCCACACTTATACGTCGCTGTACGTGGTCCCATTCGGAAGTCATGAACTAACCGCAGCAATGCCGGGAGAAGCTACGACGGTCACCTTCACTACTGTAAATCTCATTTTTGCTTTTTAAGTTGTGGCTGTATCTACAGTTGCAAGGACATTGTAAGCAATATATTAGCCCTTCTGGCCCAGCAGCAAGACGCCTGGTAGACGTGCTACTCTGTGTATGCAGAGTATTGAAGAAGAGGCCAATACAGCTTCTGATTCCTTAGCAATATGACAGAATGTCAGAGCGGTGGCTATGCTGCGGTGCTACTGCATTTCCTGCTTGCACGGTGTTGAAACAACAGATGGACTTCGGCACAGGAAGCATCAACAGTCTCTGTCGTTACCCAGACAGGATCACCTGGTCAATGACAGAGAGGAAATAGCTGCAGACCAATGTGGCACTGACATAGGGTGACCGATGTCCCGGGACAGTCCAGATTTTTTATCTAATGTCTCCTGCCCCGACTATCTTCTGCTACAGTATGTCCCGATTTTACCAGGAGCAGAGAGAAAAGTGGAGTGTAAAGTGAGGTAAGCGGGGGTGCGGGGAAGCAGAGGGGCAGAGCAGGAGCCGGGGTTGGGGTCGGGAAGGGGGTTAGAAATGCGCGGGGGTGGAAGGGGGTGCGCGGAGGAACATGCGGCGGCGCGCGTGCCAGCTGGAGTAGATCCCGTCCTGCCACCGGCAAATGTAAGATTAAAAGCTGCCGCTACTGTACATGAATTTTCTTGCAGCTGAAAAGTGCTACGGAATGGACGGAACTAGCCAATAGGTATACTTGTTTCTCTCTTTGTATCTCTCGTGTATCTCCTTGTGGAAAACAGTCTACAGAAGCTTACAAGCATGTGAGCACCTCATTTCAAGGACCCATAAAGAAGTTCAATTTAATATTTGCACAGATCATCTTACCATTAAAACACAGTGTTCAGAGATTTATTTGTATATATTAATATCCACGTAAAGTACAATTAGTGATACATTTTCTATAACATGCTCATCATCTATCAAATAAGTAATTGATCTTCAGACTGTGGTAATTAGCCGAAGGTACCGAGCTTCAACCAATGGGAGACACGCAGCGCTCCTTGGCTTTAACACATGAGCATATGCAGTCCAAGTTTTAAAAGGGGGATGGTAGATGACAGAGAGAAAAAAAGAGGGGCTGGGGGAGAGAGAAAGGGGTAGAGAGGAGTGCGTGATTGTGTTAACAGTAAGAGAATGCGTTTGACACCACATCATGGAACAATCAGGATGCAATGGGGTTAGATGCGTATTCACTACAAAATACTCTGACATTTTAAGCATCAATAAATAGTAAGAATTCTGTTTTCCTTTCTTTTTCTTAGAAGTCATGTAATAAACATTTAGAGCCTCATTCAGAAAGCCTCGATAAGGCCCTTATCGAGCACTTATCGACCAAAATGGCTACTCGTATTCAGAAAGCCTCGATAAGTGCTCGATAACGGCCTGTATCGATGCAAAATTTTATCACCAACAGAAATTCGCCAATTGAGCGGCGATCAGCCGCTTATCGACCATTTTCTGAAGGATCATAAACTCGCGCGATTCAGATACCCGCGAGTCGGCTGTCGCGGCCTATCGCAGCCCATCGCAGCCTTAAAAGGCGTTCTTCTCCCCAAATCCAATTCACCTCAAACTTTAGGTAAATTGGTGGGGAGATGGCCTTGATGAGCTGCGATGTGTCTGGACTTACAAAAAATCAGGCCCTTTTCCTGCCTTGGATTGATGCCGGGGGTCTCGAAGCTGATAGCCATTAATAGCAGCTTAACCGCTAAAGTAATGAAGGGGTTAAACAACCGTGCCAGGCTTTCTGTAAAGACATACATTACAATACAATACTGTGGCTAGCGAGGGTGGGTGAAGGGGGAATTTGGCCCTTAGTGGCTGTTTAGGCCTTGCGGGGGGGGTTGCGGGGGGTTGCGGGGGGAATTAACCCCTTCACTACCTTAGCGGTTAATATCTCTAAGCAATAAAGGGGTTAACCCAACCGCTACCCACCCGCAAGGTCTAGATACCCATCCTTAAGGCTAATACCCCCTTCACCCATCCATGCACCCACCCCTGACTGACTATACCCACCCTATAGCCATTGAGTAGTATAGTGGTACATCATACCCATATAATAATAATATGGGCATGATAAGCCTCTATAGCACTCAATGGGCACCCTAATTACAATACATTAATACACTAGACACACAATAATAAAACCTAACTAAACTCCAAAAAAACACACTTCACTAAATATAAACAGTAGCCAGCTAATCCAATCAATACAAGCAATAACAACATCAACAATGAATTAATTAAACCATTAACCAATCAAACCAATTAATTCCTAAATCAACTCAACATGAATAGTAACACTAACCAATCCAAACAATTAATTACTACAACATTAATGAATTTAAACAGTAAAATACAAAGAATTTTTTTTTAACAATATCTGAACTAACCATAAAACGCATTAGCTAACATAATATAACATTAACTACAAATGAACACAAATCGCAAACCTTTTAGTAGCATTAAGCATGAACAAACAAACAATCACATCCACATAATACAATGAAATGAAAAAAAAACCACAGCAATACCAAGCGAGAAATGCCCTCCAAATATTGGCATAATAATGTATTAATCTGTACCCTAAAGAGGTACAGATTAATATATTATCAGTCAATGTGCCTCCCCAAAAAATCAAAACACACATCCAATGAATAAACCTGTAAAAAGAGACATTTACAAACATTGAATATATTACTTACCAATAGAAGCGGTGGCCCTCCGACTCCCGGGGTAACAGGAAGCTCACGCACCATGAAGCCCTCCAACAGCATCCGATGCCATCTGCCACGAAGATCCGGATCAGGTGCCCAAATCTTCTTTTTTCTAGTTGGGTTCCCGAGGGACTTGTCTGTGCAAGAAGGTGACACACCCCTCTCACAACCCGAGACGCAGGCAATCGACCAAGGTGGTCCCTATACCGGCACCTTCCATCTAATAATTTTATTGACCTTCTTCATACAAACTATATACATGAATAAACCAGTGTGGGTACAAGTCATAACCTATTTACAGTGAACACGAACGAATCCTAGCAACCATCCCGGACTTCTAGTCACCCCAACCCCTCATGCTCTGTGTGATCTTCAGCTCTGCGGCAGAGTCCAGTGCGGTCAACCCTCCCCCCGCTCCGATGCCCAATCCCCTCAAGGCTCCCTCCCTCTTAAACAAGTTATATTTTGCTTTGGCTGAACTTCAAACCTATTTCCTTCTAGGCCACAGTCCCTTAATAACCTCTCCCCTCTGAATGAGTCCCTTGTTTATTATGGCCGCCCACCCTGACTCCCTCCCCCCTCCCCTTTCCCCCCACCCAACCTCCACCATCATTTTTATCTCCGGTATGGGGGCTTTTCTTCTTCGCAGGACCTTTTCAGCTTTAGAGGTGTCCACATACCCAGTTCATCGAAGGTACATAGCGACCGCACTCTCGTTATACACCCCCCTATACATTGCGGCCGAGCATCTCCCCGTCGGGCCCCCATGGACATCTACTGCAGGTAAGTGGAGAGAGAGAGATTAATCATCTGGACCATAGAAAACATGGAGGTCCACCCTAATTCTTGCCCTCATATCTAAGTCCCTAACCCCCCTGCACTTCTAAGACTATCCCTTTTTTCTCTACTTCCCTGTCCCTTCTCTAGACTACTCCTTCTTCCCTCGTCACCCCTTAGCTCCTCAGCGGGGCTGGAGTTTCAGCACTTTTGCTTGGCCCTGTTTGGCTGAACTCCTCCCTCTCCTACCCTACCGAGGGGATGCTTCTATCCCTTCTCCCTCCTAGTCTACTCCCAGCCTTTCTCCCCCACCCTTTCTCCAGCAAGTAGATTAGCTTCCATGTGACCATCCACATCCCCCAGTCTTCTTAACCCCTGCTCCCTTTCCCCTGATCTCTGGCCTGATCTTCGACCCCAGTCTCCCCGCTCCTCCTTCCCTCTCTTCATCTATTCTCTAGCGGCAAGACCCCCTCTCCCCCCCTTATGAGTTGGATAATTATTAAATTTTAGGGCAGCCATGTCCCAGTCGGGTCCTATGGTTCTCCACTGTTCTCTGCCGGTGGGCCTCCTGCTCCCGTCTGGGCCCCCGTCGGTGAGATAATGGAGTCCAGCCGGACTCAGTGCCCTCTTCTACCACCTGGGGTCTCTCCCAGCCGTACCCTCATCATGAGCTTACATGGCCGACATGCACCTTTGCGCCACCAGGGGTCCTCGTCACTCATCTCTCCTTCTGCTGCTACCAAGATGGCCGTGATGCATCTTCCCGCCACCAGGGGACTTCTTCTTTATCTCACTCCTCCAGGAAGAATCAAGATGGCCATGATTCACCTTCCCCTTCCACCAGAGGGACCAACTACACACCGCACAAATCGTATGAAACTCAGAGCCGGGGATGGCTCCTTTAAGTCCTAACTTGGGGATGATTGACACCGGAGAAAAACTTAAGCACTGTGTTTGCTCCTCTGCAGCTCCACACGCTTCCATGACGCCTCCGGAGCTGGATCCTCGGCTGGGAGCTGCTGTTCAGGACCCGAGGAAGAGACAGGTAGGCCTATTTTTTTTCAGAAACTCAGCTCTCCCCTCCACATGTTTCAGAGTGAACATTTTTTAACACCATTAATCCAAATGGGAACAGCTATCTATACCGGATCCCATTATCGCATAGGGCTTTGGTAATTGATGACAGGGCTCTCCTCTTTGACAGGGTTGCCGGGGCAAGGTCCTGAAACACCTGGAGTTTCACTCCCTCGAATTCCAGGGACTTAGCCACTCTGGTGATTTGACATATGTTTTCCTTTAATATAAAGTAGTGTAGCCTTATGATTATGTCCCTCGGCGAGTCTCCATGTTGCGGTTTGGATCGCAACGCTTGGTGACATCTGTCAAATTGTAGCTCTATTTCAGTCTTGTCTGGTAGCATATGCAACAGCCAGTTGGAGGTAAATTCCTCTGGATCTGACACCGATTCCGGGACACCCCGCAGGTGGATATAATTTCGCTGGTCGCGGTTTTCTGAGTCTTCCTGTCTGTCATTTATATCCGCAATCATTTTATAGAGTTGGGCCGTGGATTTCTCATTTTTCTGGATGGCTCTAGTACAGTATTTGCATCCACTTTATTTTCCAGTGTGTTGGTTCTGTCACCTAAACTGTCAATATCTTTCCTGAGTTCCCAGAGCTCTTTCTGAAAAAAGGTCTTCATCTCCGAGTAGAACACTTTCATGTCCTTTCTTGTGGCCCAGTCTTGGTCCGAAGCCTCCGCTCTACTCGCGGGTCTGCTTGTGGATCTTTCACTCTGAGTCGGAGCCCGCCATTTGCCTGCTTTCCTCCCCTACACTCACTCGTGTCAGCTCACCTTTCGGGAAATAAACTGTTACCATCGGGTTCTCTTTCGAGATATCGTTCTCCTTGGCATCCTTGGGGGCCCCGGCGTCTGAATTTCTGGTTTTCACTGTTATTCTCCTGGTTTTTGTGCTGTAAGTACATACATTAATTGCCGGCAGGGATGGAGTGAAAGGATGAGGACGGGGGGGGGGGGTGGGGGGATGAGGAGGGGGAATGCGAAGGGGAGAGGGGGGAGTGAGAGGATGAGAAGGGGGGAGTGAGAGGATGAGGAGGGGGAGCGAGAGGATAAGAAGGGGGAAGATGAGGGGGAGATAGGATGGGGAGAGATGATGTGGTAGGAGAGAGGATAAGGAGGGGAGGAAAGCGGATGAGGAGGGGGATAGGAGAGAGAAAGAATGGGGAGGGGTGGGAGAGGGAATGGGGGAGGGGTGGGAGAGAGAGAATGGGGATATAACAAAAAATATATACTTCATAAAACTCATATGGGTTTTGTTGAGATATGGGTCTCTCTCGGCCCACTTGGTTTGGACATGCGAGAAGGACTAACAGAAGAGCAAAACCTAGATCCAATCGGATAAGGCTCTTTCTGCACGCTTTTGCACAACTCACAGCTACTAGAAAATCCCTGTGTCTATCCAAGAGGAGGTTTTAGTGTACTGACAAAAAACATCCCAAAAATAAATTGTAATTAAGGCTGCGAGGTGTCACTGTATATAGAATATACATCCAGTAGCACTCTCATTGTAAAATACTCTTATCTCTATCCCCCCACAAATAAGCAGGGGGACCCATTCAATACCCATAATGCGTATGTCTGAAGCATTAAAGCAAAGTGCAGTGCTGTACCAAAGTAGTAGTTTAGTTTAGACTGCCCTTGAATGGAGTTGAACACTTCCCCAGTGCTGGAATTAGGACATAAAGGGTCTATGCAGCAACATAGAGTAATTGTGTTTAGACGCATGGCTCTATTTTTTGGAGCAGAGCCGCAGCATATATACTGTAAGAACAGTTTCTTACTTCTGACGTGGTATGTTAGACTTATGGCACTTCAGATATGGAGGATTTTTGGGGGGCAAATAAAAAGTAAAAAAAATAAAAGTATCAGAGAAATGCAAGTTGTGATACATCTCAAAAGAATCTGTGCACCATGTAACTCCCCCAACTCCTCCTACTGACTCTCCCCAAGGTGCATGCTGGACAGACGCACAATGTGATACATCTCCTTATAATCTGTGCACCATGTAACTCCTCCCCAACTCCTCCTACTGACTCTCCCGAAGGTGCATGCTGGGGCAGAGACGCAGACTGTGATACATCTCATTATAATCTGGGCACCATGTAACTCCCCCCCAACTCCTCCTACTGACTCTCCCCAAGGTGCATGCTGGGACAGAGACGCAGACTGTGATAAATCTCATTATAATCTGTGCACCATGTAACTCCCCCCCAACTCCACCTACTGACTCTCCCCAAGGTGCAAGCTGGGACAGATGCAGAATGTGATACATCTCCTTATAATCTGTGCACCATGTAACTCCCCCCCAACTCCTCCTACTGACTCTCCCCAAGGTTCAAGCTGGGACAGACGCAGAATGTAATACATCTCATTATAATCTGTGCACCATGTAACTTCTCCCCAACTCCTCCTACTGACTCTCCCCAATGTACAATCTGAGGAAGATGGGGCACAATTTGGGGCAAAAGGCTTAGATACAGTAAATACAGTAAGTGCAGGGTTTTGCTCCAAAATTGCCTTGATACATAGACCCCAGAGAGAGAGCTTCAAATGTGTTTAAAAAGGAGAAATACTGAGCCTGGCCTTAGTAGGAGCTGACAAATGACTGATTGTATCCGTGCAGGTGGTGTTATTTATTCTGTTTGACATACACAGTAACTTCTCAGCGTTTTACATGTGACATACATAAGGGGATGATACTTTATCTTGCCATGAAGTCAATGCATTTGAACCCAGTGATACAGTATGTTGATCCCACTGCTGTCAGTGGCACTGTCCATATGTGTACTTGTGTCACCCAATGTACGTAATACAATGTATCACAGCAGCTGTGATTTTTATGACTGCTACTCTAGTTAACCACTTCTCAACCCCTTGAAATTAAATGTCAAAGTACTGTAACTGATTTCTCTATTATGACATCACGAGACAGCATCATTGAGCCTCCTAGGAGATGCCAGAAGCCGTGTTCTGTAATGACATCATGGAATCGCCTTAGAGACTGAGATAAATACACAAATGTAAACTTGTTTGTGCGTGACTTGAATTAGTTCCCAAAGGAAACCGGTAGTTTCGTGGACATCTCAGAGATAGGAAAAGTGTGGCGCTGTACAGAGAGACTAATTATCTCCACCTTAACTCTGTATCATGGCAGGTAGGAAGCAACATGACCTTTAAATACTGTACCAAAAAAGAAATGGATAATATCTATATTTTTGAATTGTTTACTTGCACAATGTTTTATGGGGTACAGAACAGATAATATGACTCCTATCAATGGATGGGAGAAAGAAGACGGATGGGGGGGGGAGGGCGTTAGACAACACACAAGGGGTTAGGTACGTGGCCTTGATCGGATAATATTTTTTTTATAAATGTCAAAACTGATTTCTTATAGATACATACACACATATTTGTTTCATTGTATTTACTTTTATATCTGGCTTGTAATTCAAAATCTTAAATGATTTGAACAGTAATGTATAGAAAAGAACACATGTACTGTATACATAAATGTCAAAGCGGCAAACGTCTATGGGATCTATGGGATAGTAAAAAAAGACACAGGGACCTTAGTGTATACAGTAGGATTAGTTATGTATAAGGCATGCTTTTTCCTTGCCCTAAGTTTAGGTCAATAACTATTGGACCAATTCTACACCCTGGGGTGTAATGTTCGACTACTTTCAGCCATATCCTTAAATTATTGTCTACAGCAGTGTTTCTCAACCAAGGTTCCTAGGAACCCTAGGATTCCCCGGGCATCCCTAAAGAGTTCACTGTAATTTCAGGTCATTTTAAAATTGTACTTAATACAGAAGAATTTACAGTACAATGCATCTGATCTCAGACGCGCTATTAGAGAGGTTTGGTGCTCCTAACAATGCATCTGATCTAAGACGTGCTATTAGAGTGGGTTGGTGCTCCTTACACTGCATCTGATCTTAGACGCGCTATTAGAGACGGTTAGGGTTCCTTACAATGCATCAGATCTTAAAAGTGCTATTAGAGAGGGTTGGGGTTCCTCACACTTCATCTGATCTCAGACACGCTATTAGATAGGGTTGGGATATATTACAATGCATCTCATCTTAGACTCGCTGTTAGAGAGGGTTGGGGTCCCACAGAATTTCACATTGGGTTCCTTAACAAAAAAAGTTTGGAAACCACTACTCTACAGTTATACAAAGGCCCCCCAAAAAACAAAGCCACAAAACGAGGGCAGAATCTGCCACTTGATTTACAGATATAGCTGACCTGAGTGCTCCTCCAGATACCTCAATATACCAGACATGTCTCAGAATACCACACCATAATATTACCACAAACTACCACAGTTGGAACAGGCAATTTTTATTTTTTTATTTTTAAATATTCAGTTCCGAAAGCTATGGTACATCTACAATTGTCATTGTGTTCAGAGGTGGACATGAAAGCAGGTGATGGACTGCACAAGTTATATATGTCAGTTGCCACTTGGTGTCGAAAACTACCTAGAAATAGTTTTCTGTCTGTGTTACATCCCAGCACATCATTAATGTGTATATATATATATATGCTGTGAGTGGGTTTACTGGCTTTGCATCTCCCAAGCCCTTGCTTAAAAGCTGTGTCTAAAGCAGCATGCATTGGCTATGGGTTGCTCATGTAATGTGAGCTTGAGATAAAAGGTGGCACTGTGTGCTCATTTGCATGTCCTTTCCCAGAATCCCTTGCTGCAGTGGAAGTGCTGTGTGCTGGGTGATAAGGGTGAAAAACAGGGTTGCAGACCTGTCTAAGACATGCAAATGAATATACAGGAATATTTACAGTTTGCTTTATGCTTTACTGTGGATTGCGCTTGCTTAAAAATGTATTTAAAATATTGAAGCTTCTGACCACTATTGATTGATCAGAGTAGCGGTCTGTAACATTGATAATCAAATAAATGTGTTTCCCAGCAAGCCATTTTCCCTGTTAGTGCTTGCTATTCATAACAAAACAAAGACCCCCAAAAACTTTATTCAAAACCAGAACCAAAACCCCAAATATTTTAAAGGCAAAATAAAAATACCAAGCCAAGTGAGCATCTCTATGTATTTCATATGTATTTGATATCAAGAATATATTTTCACAGGTCTGTTAAAGCAGTCCTAACCACCCAAAGTCAGGCTTATAGGATATCCCAGCTTCAGCACAGGTGGCTCAATCAGTCCCTGCTTCAGCACAGCTGGCTCAATCAGTCCCTGCTTCAGCACAGGTGACTCAATCAGAGGCTGATTGAGTGATTGTGCCACCTGTGCTAAAGCTGGAATATCCTGAAAAGTTAACCTGTTGGGGGGGCTTGAAAACTGGAGTTGAGTCCCCGTGTGCTAAAGAAATGTGCCTTGATTGTGCTTTTTACGCCCTTCACTTTTACCTTTCTTCCTTACAGACCAGTTTTTAAATGCCTCTGCTGTGAACCCTCCACCGACCTGCAGTGCTCCTGCAGTTACCACTGCTTACCCTTCATGGAGCAACAGTTCCCACCCAGTAGGGAGGAATACTGAAGTCTACAGACATGGGGCCCAAGGCATGATTTTGCAACAAGGGTCTGCAGGAACACCAATGTATCTACAGCAGATCCCACAGGCAACACGCACTTACCCTTGTGTATCGGACATGAACGGAGGATTCTACCACACTGCTACAGGAGGATACGCAGGATTTGCAGTACAGGTTAGGGGAGAAGCCACAACGCAGCCTGTTACTTTCCGTCCCAACAAACAGTTGGAAAGACGTGCTACTATAGGGCCTTGTATAATGACCACCCAGTATGCACAACTTCAGCAGCCACCATTCATACCCCTTAGAGGAATGCAGACCTTACAAGGTGAGATATGGAGAATCTTTACTAATCATTGTTCAAAATCTTCTCCTTGACTGATACCATTACCTGTTATAAAGATCTTTAATTACGGTCATTCGCCACTGTAGTGTTACAAAGATATAGAACTCTACAGTATGTAGTCCTCGCCAATACTGAAGGGATTAAGCATGTGTTTGCTTTTCTTTCTTTGTGTTATTATGTACAATGTGTTGGTATTTATGATAATTGATTATTTCTCCTTTTTGATTTTGTTACAGTGTGTCAGACCTCGCTTGGAGCCCAACATATTTCCCAGGCCAGTTTAATTACACAAGGAGCAGTTCAGCTTGCTGCTAATGAAAAAAGTGAACCATCTCTAATGTACCCAACTCAACCAGCTCGGAAGCTGAGCCACCTCCCAAAGTTACATATTGAAGTGCAAAGCAACAAAGAGTTATATGTGCCAGTGTGGAAAAGGGGTGGGTTAAAAGATATGGAGAAGAGATCTTCAAACGTGAAGGCCCCCTCACATATGGCTCAGAAGATTCGTAATGACATGCTGAGTTCAGTGAAGACTAAGTGTCCGTTGAAGTCTGAGGGGGTACCAAAGTGCTCCAAGGTGGAAACAAAGAAGAAAAAGATCCTTTCTTCAGCTGCAAAGGATCAAGTCCCTCAAACTGCACTGCAAAAGAAGGTAAAACCACCAATGTCAAAGCCAGTAAATCATTCTTCTGCTCCTATACCAGGGAAGTCACCCCATGGCCCACAATCTGGTGACGAGGCTGTTCTGTTAAAAAAGATGAAACATGTGTGTCTCTCAGGTGCCCACATTTCCAATAAGGTATCTGAAAAGATGCTGCAAAGCCGTGAAGGTTCAATGGATGCAAAGACACCTGCTGTTACTCATATTAATCCTAAACTGAAGAAAACTCAGGAGATCGGGATCAAACGTAAAAATGCAAAGACTCCTGCAGTTACTCATAGTCCTGAGCACAAGACACCTCAGGAGATGGGGATCAAACGTAAACAGAACAGCAATAGCAAGCAGGTAGTGAAGACCAGCTTTTTCAGTTTTAAGCAAGCGCTGGCTTGTGGTACTGATAATAACCCCAAAGCTCTCAAAAGAAAAAGTGCTAATCCGCCTGGGATGAATTCAGAAGTCCTTGGGAAGGGCAAGAAGTCATTGGAACCTTCTAAACAAGGAAAGTTGAAAGCCCATCCCAGCAACCTAAGCCTCCTAATGATTAACGCTGTTCAATTATTTCACCCATTGGGTAAAAAAGCAGGTCCCACAGGTCCAGGGGCACCTGCAGGATCCATTACACTTGGAAATAAGCTTGGACCAATGCAAGGAAGCCAAAGCCAGACTTCTGCTTCTCATGTTCAGTGGCCTCCTACTGATGGGATTAAAATGTGGATGGTCAAAAAACAGAGCAGTATTTCTGGAATTGAAGGAGTCGGTATTAATGCCAGGCCTAGGCTATTTAAAATACATGAGTACACAAGACCTGAAATTAAAACCAGTGAAATCAAACAACGTGGGAAAAACAAAGCTTCAGTTATAGAGAATCTCAAACACTTCCCAGTGATATCCATGGAACAGGAAGCTGCAGTAAGATGCATTGAAAAGGTCAGCCACACCACTATCCCCATTCCAGCTCCTGGCATTAAAACCAGTGTAATCAAACAACGTGGGGGAAACAAAGCTTCAGTTATAGAGAATCCCAAACACTTCCCAGTGATATCCATAGAACAGGAAGCTGCAGTAAGATGCATTGAAAAGTTCAGCCAAACCGCTATCCCCATTCCAGCTCCTGGCATTAAAACCAGTGAAATCAAACAAAGTGGGGAAAATAAAGCTTCAGTTATAGAGAATCCCAAACACTTCCCAGTGATATCCATAAAACGGAAAGCTGCAGTGACATGCATTAAATAGGTCAGCCAAACCACTATCCCCATTCCAGCTCCTTTCAACCAGCAGCACCAGCTTTCTAACCAGCAGCACCAGCTTTCTAACCTGCAGCTTCCTATCAATGTACCCAGTAGAGTGGACAACTCCACTCAATCCTTCTGTCAACAGCCTCTCCAAGAGCTTGAGGTCTCCATACCTATTCCACCTGGACAGAGAGAGGAGAAGGAGGCTATGAAATGGAAAGCACAACTGGAGAGGGAGTAAGCCTGTCAACATACCTCCAAGGGGAGGCTACAGTGCTTTGTTCAGAGGCAGAAGGATCATAACATCTCTAAACGTTACGGATACCCACCATCCAGACTTCATTCCCCCATGAGATACTTAAGCCCTAAAAAAACAAAAACCCCTGACTAATCTGTAACTGGTGCCAAGCTCTATGAATATCTGTAAATAAGATTTATATTTATAAGTCCGTTTGTAACATATTTAACTAAGAATATATTTAAAACTCTTCAATAAAATGTATCTATTTTTATTTGAACTCTTTACTTACTAAATAAATTATTTACAAATGCCAAGGGTTATTGAAATTCTGCAAATTAACTTTAGATTACCCTTTTGATGATACGAGAGAGAGAGAGAGATGTAAGGTAAGTCAGACCCCACTTATGAGATAGAAACAAATACATATTTAACTATATACTTTGTCATGTTGGATGTATGTACTGTATGTCTTTATTTATATAGCGCCATTTATGTAGATAGCGCTTCACTGCAGTAATAAACGTGACAATCATATAAATAATACAAATAACAGATCATGGGAATAAGTTCTTCAGACATAAAAGTAACATTTAAGAAAAGGAGTCCCTGCTCCGAAGAGCTTAAAATCTAATTGGTAGGTGGAACATACAGAGACAGTAGGAGGGCGTTCTGGTAAGTGCGTCTGCAAGGGGCCAAGCTTTATGTATGCGGTCTACAGTATCGGCCACGGAGCTACTCACATGCTTCTTTAAGCAGATGTGTTAGAATGTGGGTCTTAAAGGTGGATAGATAGGGTGCTAGTCGGGTATTGAGGAGAAGGGCATTCTAGAGGTGAGGGGCAGTCAGTGAGAAAGTTTTCAGGCGAGAGAGGGTTTTAGATACAAAAGGGGTAAATAGAAGACATCCTTGGGCGGATCGCAAGAGTCGCGAGAAATTAGAGCTGAGCTGTAAGGAGTGGCAGAAGAGTGTAAAGCTTTAAAAGTGAGGAGGAGAATTGAGTGTGAGATACAGGATTTGATAGGAAGCCAGGAGAATGATTTCAGCAGGGGAGACGCTGAGACAGATTTAGGAAAGAGTAGAGTGATTGTGGCAGCAGCGTTTAGGATAGATTGTAGGGGAGACAGGTGGGAGGCAGTAAGGCCGGACAGCAGAAGGTTCCAGTAATCGAGATGGTAGAGAATGAGGGTCTGTGTCAGAGTTTTAGCTGTTGAGCAACAGTGGAAGGGCGTATCTTTGTAATATTGCGGAGGAAAAAACGACAGGTTTAGCTACCTTTTGAATGTGAGAGGAGAATTTGAGAGAGTAGTCTGAGACCCCTAAGCAGCGTGCTTGGGCTATTGGATGTATAGTAGTACTTCCAACAGTAATGTGGAAGGAGGTAGTAGGACCAGGTTTGGCATGAAATATAAGAAGTTCTGTTTTTGACATGTTAAATTTAAGTCGGATGAGGATCATGTTGCATTGGGCTTCTCTTTCTTTTGTTTATACTGTACAATGTCACATACCCAGTAGCACTCCTTAAGACAAATATATATGGTGAGGTGGGTTTGGATTTGAGTTTACAGGGGGTTTGTGTGTTTCCAAACTTACTCTGCCCACCTTTAAAGCAGCTGTCCAAGCTGTCGTTTAAAAATAAAAAAATCCCTTTAATATGTGCATCAATACAAACCACTCATTGATAAGTAATTAGCTAAGTTGCGATCGATCGGTGAAGATTCGGCTCGGGGGTTCACTAAATGGTTGCCAGTGCAGCAGAAGAGGACCAAAGATGCAAAGTTCTCTGGGGAAGATCATGGGACCAGATAGTCACTGGATACAATTGAGTTTTGCACAGCTTGGGAGAGGGCAGGGATCAAAAAAAAGTGGAGGGTGGAGGTGCCAGAGTCTGTATAAGAAGAGGAAGGGGATGTGACTTGATTGATTGATTGTTACATTATGATACATTAAAATTTTAATACAGAGTTGTTTAAAAAAAAAGTACTACTACTAGTATTAAACTAAAAAAAATAATACAGATGCACAGTAATAGTAGTTTTTATATTTATTAGTGGTGACCATGTCCATCAATAAAATGAACTGACATCCTATTCTTCACAGTCAGAATAAAGGTTTTTGATCTTACCACACTCCTATTAGATCTTACTTCCCTATTCTAAGAAAGTCTTACACCAGACAATATAGCATGATAAACTGTGTTGCATCTGACGATGGGAGATCCCCGAAACATTGTGCGTTTGCAATCTGCAAATAAAAGAGTTTATCATGCTATAATTTCTGGTGTAAGACTTTATTAGAATAGGGAGGCAAGAAGATATCCAGCTCCCACATTCTATTCCTAGTAAGGAGTTTTCCAAGCTGCCCCCCGCTAGCCATTTTAATACCCATTTTGATCTTTTACATCCCATAACATTCAATACCCATTGGATCTGGTCCTGACTAGCATTCTGTATGTTACCCACATTTTCAAAAAGTAGACAGAAATCCTCGTGGAAAAAGTGAAGAACAGCCGGTCCAAGAAGAAAACAATCCGGGGCTAAGCGAATGAATTAAATATATTCTTTATTGGGGGTGCACAGCGTGGTGGCGAAGGGTATATGCCTCTGACATGTTTCGCGCTGAGATAGCACTTCCTCAAAAAGTATCTGGATACAGAGGCATATCCCCTGCGCCACCATGCTGTGCACCCCCAAAAAAGAATATTTTTAATTCATTCGCTTAGCCCCGGATTGTTTTCTTCTTGGACCGGCTGTGCTTCACTTTCTCCACGAGGATTCCTGTCTGCATTGTATACCAGCTGGATGCACGCCTCTGGGACGGCATACAAACAACACCCATGTGAGTAAGAACTACATCATTATATCACTGGATATTCATATCTTGCTCTAAGGTTACAGCCAGATAGAAACCTGCTGTTCACACTGATGTTCATATTCACCGGTTAGTTCAGATTAGGTTTTTGTTACACCATTGGCAGCAGTTAACCTGTTAATGAGCTCTGCAATCAAGACACTCCTATTTTTTTGTGCTTTCTTACCTATCCCAGGGTCCGCTTAAGCTTGCTTATTCACTTATGACTATCAGATCTCACACTTTGATGCACTTGGTTTGGAGGACATTCCTCCTACAGTCTCATGTTCAAAGAGTATCTTTTTTTAAGGCTCTCGTTGTCATTCCTACATACAGATGTAAAGAAAGAAAAAAGATAAGCCGGCGCCAATTCAAACCGTGAAGTGTAAAGTCCAAATCAAAGTCCTTTGGTGATGATGACAAGCAAAGCGCAGATTTTCTCCAAAACGTGACGTGATATGTGAAAAAATAAAGAGAAAATTATGGTGCAGTATGTCAGAATGAGGACATAAAAACATATAACACTAACAACATAGAACAAACAAGACAGACTCACAACAACAACTAGCCAGACAGAAAATAATAAAAAAGCTATTTATTAACAACTAATGCAGGATTCTGGATAGTTTCACACACTAATCCGGGGGGGCAAAATCGTTACCCTACTCACAGGATGCAGGATGTTTGAAAGCAGCAGGACTGGAAGCACTTTCTGTGGATCCAAGATGGCGACCGGAGCTCACTCTCTGGCGTCCCCACGTGTGGCAGATGCTGTATGGATGTTGTATGGAGCTCCAGGGGCGCTGGATCAGTGATGCTGCTATGCGTGTCACGCTCTCTCCTCCTGCCGGTTTCCAATTCTCCTATTCTCCTGCTACCCAGCCGTGCGGTATACTCTCCACGAATCAATTGCTTCTAAAAAACGAGTCTTCCCAACGCGTTTCGTGCGCATGCGCGCACTTCTTCAAGGGATGTAGCTACCCCTGAATCTGGATAGTTTATATACACAGTCCACTATTCCAATTGGTCCATGTTATAATTGGCTATGTGTTAACTGTATGACTGCCAGAACAGAGGTAGAAACAGAGAAAGCCTGGCTAAACATACATACTATAAATAAGACAAAACAATACAACATTAAAACATTAAAAGACTTAAAATTACTAAAATATTAAATAATAAATGATGAAAGGAGCTCAAGGAAAGGGATTATGTTATAAAAAAGCCTTCAATTCAAAGTCTATATTCAACCCCCTTGGTGAGAGTGTCTTCAATTCATAAATCCAGTAAGCTTCCCGCATACTGGCATGATTGAGTCTATTCCCACCTCGGGGGCCGGCTTGAACCTCCTCAATAGCCTGACACCTTAAGCCTATAGGGTTCTTATTATGGCATAAAAGAAAGTGATGGGAAACGCTATGTGTGACTAGTCCTTTTCTTATATTGTATACGTGTTCATAGACACGTCTCTGATAGGATCTCCCCGTCCTGCCTACATATTGCAAGCCGCAAGGGCATTGCAGCAGATAGATCACAAAAGTTGAGTGGCAGTTAATAAATGTTTTTATCGGGTAGGTCTTAGAGGTGACCATAGATGTAAATTGCCTAGCATTTTTACTAAAGGAACAAGCCACACATTTTGCGCAAGTGAAGAAACCCGTAATATTCCCTATATGTTTTGGTTTGTGCTGTTTGATAGGACAGCTAGGGGCTAGTTTTGATTTTAAATTATTGGCCCTTGTAAATATTATATTTGGTTTATTGGGCAAAATGTCCACCAAATCTTCATCTTTAAGTAAAATGGGCCAATATTTATTCAAAATGTGTTTAATTTTTGGGGCCATTTCGTTATACTGAGTGATAAATGGAACTTGGTTATTGTATTTCTCAGTTCTCTCTTTTTTCTTTACATTATAATTAAGTAAGGTGTCTCTTTGAAGGTTATTGACCTGATCGAATGCTTTATCAATAAGGTCTTCTGGGTATTTTCTCATGATAAATTTATTTTTCAGATCCCTTGCCTGTGTCCTGAATGTTTCGTCATCAGTGCAGTTTCGTTTAAGACGTACTAGCTGGCCCTTTGGGATATTCCGTAGCCACTGAGGATTGTGGTGGCTATCTGCATGTACATAATTGTTCGCCTGTACTGGCTTGAAGAATGTCTTGGTGCATATAGTGTTATTTCTAATATAAATGTGAAGATCCAAAAAGTCAATACATTCCGTGCTATAATTACAAGTAAATTTAAGATTATATTGGTTGTGATTAAGATAAGTGCAAAAATCATCAAGTGAAGCTTGGCTACCCGACCAAACAAAAACCACATCATCAATGTAGCGCCGCCACAGCACAAGGCTCGCTCCTAGTGGACAGTTGTTCCAAATGAACTCCTCCTCCCAACTGTCCATGAATAGATTAGCATAACTAGGAGCAAACCGCGTGCCCATGGCGGTGCCACATTTCTGAATGTAATAATGTGAGTTGAATGTGAAATAATTATGTGTTAAAATAAACCTAATACCATCTACCAAAAAATCCCTTTTGTCAGGTGAATATTTATTCACCTGTTCCAACTTGCGAGACACGGCTTGGCAGCCTAGTTGATGATCAATCACTGTATACAGTGATGTGACATCAGCTGTTACTAATATATATCCAGGCTGCCATTCAAGATCTTTTAAAATTTGTAACACATGCGTCGTGTCTCTCAAATAGGATCGGACACCCGTGACAACTGGTTGGAGGTGATGGTCAATGAATTGTGATAAATTGGAAGTGAGGGAGGAGATACCTGAGATAATGGGTCTCCCGTGGGGTGCAGTTAAATGTTTGTGCATTTTGGGTATAAAATAAAATAAAGGAGTGCGTGGAAACTCTATAGATAAAAAATTAAACTCATCCTCACATATAACTCCATTCTTCAAGCCAGTAGTTAACAGGTTACCAAGTTCAGCCTTAAATTGAACTACAGGGTCGCCTGGGAGGGGGAGGTATGTGGTCGTATCACCCAATAGTCTCATTGACTCATTGATGTAATACTCCTTGTCCATGACTACAATACCCCCCCCTTGTCAGCACACTTGATGACTATTGAATCATTCTTTTCTAAACTGGTCACAGCTTCCTTCTCCTGTACATTAAAATTGTCATACTTGATTTTATATGTACGACATGAATTTTCAAGATCCGTATTCTCCATTTCCACAAAGGAACTAACCAAGTGACCTTGTGCAAACTTAGGATAAAATGTTGATGGTTTTTTGAAACTTTTCTGTGGAGGACTCTCTGCATTGCTCACATCACTAGGTTGAATAACTTGCCTAGATACAGCATCCCTGGCGAAATACTTTTTCAGGGCTAGCTTGCGAGCAAATTTGTGCACATCTATAAATACATTAAAACTATTTGGCCCACAGACAGGGGCAAATGTCAAACCTTTACTGAGTACTTTCTTTTCAACATCAGTAAGAGAATACTTACTGATATTAAAAATATTCGGATATACCGTACTCCTCTTTACCCGATTTCTACCAGTACCTCCTCTTCTCCCTCTGGGCCTGTTTTTCTCTTTTTGTAGTTTGGAGGAAGGCGGGATTCCAGGGATGGTTTTACAACCTCCACTTCTGGAAAGATGTGTTCTCTCTCCTTCCTCCATTCTAAAAAAGAGAAGTTAGTTTTAATAGCAGGCGTAGGAAGGGGTGTGTAGGAGATGCTCTCCGCATCGCTTTCCGAGCCTATCTCCGACAGCAGTGTATATCTATTGCTTACTGTAACAGGAACTGACTGGGGTAACACCAGTGCGTCATAACGCTCCTTGGCTCTTTTTTGTTGGAGATAGAGGTTTTTATCATGCACTGGTGGTTTGACAGGTATAAAGGGTGTTGGGACCATCAAGGTGGTATTAGGTTTCTTTGGAGCATGTTTTTGTTCTCTATGAGTGATATTGCCCCTAGTAGCTCTAGCTTCCTTGGTTATCACCTTTGTATTCCTCTGTTCGGTTATTTTCATATTAGCCTCTTTAGACTTTTTAGCCCAATCTCTCTGGCAACCGGAATCATAGTCCTGTTTGTCTCTAAAAAACTTTTGTTGTTTAATCTGGACTAGTTCTAGTTCTGCCTGGTCCAACCTTTTCTTGATGATTGGTTCAAGTGCAAGCAAATCATCATTGTCCTTATAGGGATCTAATTGAATTTTCATTTCTAAAATATTATTGTCCAGTTCTACCAGGGTCTTTCTTCGCTGATGCACCAATAGCTTCATGAGAGAGAACGAACACTGATCAAGTATTTCGTTCCATTCCTTCATGAATCCTTCATTGTGTGCATCAGCAGTTGTTTTTTTTCGAACTCTCAGACCCCTTGGGATGCGGTGATTTTCCAAATACTTGCTCAGTGTGGTGGCTTCCCACCACTGTTTGCTTTCCAGCACAAGGGTCTTCTCTAACTGAGCAAGTATTGGATGAAAATCGTCTGATGCACTCTCAATAAACTGGACAGAGCTAGGATCATTAAAAATATGGTCCACATTCACATTCCTGCGTGATCGCAATTGCAATAGAGAACTCATAATTAATCTCTAATGTGTAAATAAATAATAATAATAATAGTATAAAATATTATATAAATATGAATATATAAGCAGCTAACACCAATTTGTACAAAACAAGACCCAAAAACAGAAAAGACGGTGCAAAACAGCGCTAAAACACACAATAATAATAATTGATGGCAGCCAGACAAAAACTGACTGTACAGTCAGTGACTTAGCAAAGAAAGAAAAAAGATAAGCCGGCGCCAATTCAAACCGTGAAGTGTAAAGTCCAAATCAAAGTCCTTTGGTGATGATAACAAGCAAAGTGCAGATTTTCTCCAAAACGTGACGTGATATGTGAAAAAATAAAGAGAAAATTATGGTGCAGTATGTCAGAATGAGGACATAAAAACATATAACACTAACAACATAGAACAAACAAGACAGACTCACAACAACAATTAGCCAGACAGAAAATAATAAAAAAGCTATTTATTAACAACTAATGCAGGATTCTGGATAGTTTCACACACTAATCCGGGGGGCAAAATCGTTACCCTACTCACAGGATGCAGGATGTTTGAAAGCAGCAGGACTGGAAGCACTTTCTGTGGATCCAAGATGGCGACCGGAGCTCACTCTCTGGCGTCCCCACGTGTGGCAGATGCTGTATGGATGTTGTATGGAGCTCCAGGGGCGCTGGATCAGTGATGCTGCTATGCGTGTCACGCTCTCTCCTCCTGCCGGTTTCCAATTCTCCTATTCTCCTGCTACCCAGCCGTGCGGTATACTCTCCACGAATCAATTGCTTCTAAAAAACGAGTCTTCCCAACGCGTTTCGTGCGCATGCGCGCACTTCTTCAAGGGATGTAGCTACCCCTGAATCTGGATAGTATAAACTATAAACTATCCAGATTCAGGGGTAGCTACATCCCTTGAAGAAGTGCGCGCATGCGCACGAAACGCGTTGGGAAGACTCGTTTTTTAGAAGCAATTGATTCGTGGAGAGTATACCGCACGGCTGGGTAGCAGGAGAATAGGAGAATTGGAAACCGGCAGGAGGAGAGAGCGTGACACGCATAGCAGCATCACTGATCCAGCGCCCCTGGAGCTCCATACAACATCCATACAGCATCTGCCACACGTGGGGACGCCAGAGAGTGAGCTCCGGTCGCCATCTTGGATCCACAGAAAGTGCTTCCAGTCCTGCTGCTTTCAAACATCCTGCATCCTGTGAGTAGGGTAACGATTTTGCCCCCCCGGATTAGTGTGTGAAACTATCCAGAATCCTGCATTAGTTGTTAATAAATAGCTTTTTTATTATTTTCTGTCTGGCTAGTTGTTGTTGTGAGTCTGTCTTGTTTGTTCTATGTTGTTAGTGTTATATGTTTTTATGTCCTCATTCTGACATACTGCACCATAATTTTCTCTTTATTTTTTCACATATCACGTCACGTTTTGGAGAAAATCTGCGCTTTGCTTGTCATCATCACCAAAGGACTTTGATTTGGACTTTACACTTCACGGTTTGAATTGGCGCCGGCTTATCTTTTTTCTTTCTTTGCTAAGTCACTGACTGTACAGTCAGTTTTTGTCTGGCTGCCATCAATTATTATTATTGTGTGTTTTAGCGCTGTTTTGCACCGTCTTTTCTGTTTTTGGGTCTTGTTTTGTACAAATTGGTGTTAGCTGCTTATATATTCATATTTATATAATATTTTATACTATTATTATTATTATTTATTTACACATTAGAGATTAATTATGAGTTCTCTATTGCAATTGCGATCACGCAGGAATGTGAATGTGGACCATATTTTTAATGATCCTAGCTCTGTCCAGTTTATTGAGAGTGCATCAGACGATTTTCATCCAATACTTGCTCAGTTAGAGAAGACCCTTGTGCTAGAAAGCAAACAGTGGTGGGAAGCCACCACACTGAGCAAGTATTTGGAAAATCACCGCATCCCAAGGGGTCTGAGAGTTCGAAAAAAAACAACTGCTGATGCACACAATGAAGGCTTCATGAAGGAGTGGAACGAAATACTTGATCAGTGTTCGTTCTCTCTCATGAAGCTATTGGTGCATCAGCGAAGAAAGACCCTGGTAGAACTGGACAATAATATTTTAGAAATGAAAATTCAATTAGATCCCTATAAGGACAATGATGATTTGCTTGCACTTGAACCAATCATCAAGAAAAGGTTGGACCAGGCAGAACTAGAACTAGTCCAGATTAAACAACAAAAGTTTTTTAGAGACAAACAGGACTATGATTCCGGTTGCCAGAGAGATTGGGCTAAAAAGTCTAAAGAGGCTAATATGAAAATAACCGAACAGAGGAATACAAAGGTGATAACCAAGGAAGCTAGAGCTACTAGGGGCAATATCACTCATAGAGAACAAAAACATGCTCCAAAGAAACCTAATACCACCTTGATGGTCCCAACACCCTTTATACCTGTCAAACCACCAGTGCATGATAAAAACCTCTATCTCCAACAAAAAAGAGCCAGTCAGTTCCCGTTACAGTAAGCAATAGATATACACTGCTGTCAGAGATAGGCTCGGAAAGCGATGCGGAGAGCATCTCCTACACACCCCTTCCTACGCCTGCTATTAAAACTAACTTCTCTTTTTTAGAATGGAGGAAGGAGAGAGAACACATCTTTCCAGAAGTGGAGGTTGTAAAACCATCCCTGGAATCCCGCCTTCCTCCAAACTACAAAAAGAGAAAAACAGGCCCAGAGGGAGAAGAGGAGGTACTGGTAGAAATCGGGTAAAGAGGAGTACGGTATATCCGAATATTTTTAATATCAGTAAGTATTCTCTTACTGATGTTGAAAAGAAAGTACTCAGTAAAGGTTTGACATTTGCCCCTGTCTGTGGGCCAAATAGTTTTAATGTATTTATAGATGTGCACAAATTTGCTCGCAAGCTAGCCCTGAAAAAGTATTTCGCCAGGGATGCTGTATCTAGGCAAGTTATTCAACCTAGTGATGTGAGCAATGCAGAGAGTCCTCCACAGAAAACTTTCAAAAAACCATCAACATTTTATCCTAAGTTTGCACAAGGTCACTTGGTTAGTTCCTTTGTGGAAATGGTGAATACGGATCTTGAAAATTCATGTCGTACATATAAAATCAAGTATGACAATTTTAATGTACAGGAGAAGGAAGCTGTGACCAGTTTAGAAAAGAATGATTCAATAGTCATCAAGTGTGCTGACAAGGGGGGGGTATTGTAGTCATGGACAAGGAGTATTACATCAATGAGTCAATGAGACTATTGGGTGATACGACCACATACCTCCCCCTCCCAGGCGACCCTGTAGTTCAATTTAAGGCTGAACTTGGTAACCTGTTAACTACTGGCTTGAAGAATGGAGTTATATGTGAGGATGAGTTTAATTTTTTATCTATAGAGTTTCCACGCACTCCTTTATTTTATTTTATACCCAAAATGCACAAACATTTAACTGCACCCCCTGGGAGACCCATTATCTCAGGTATCTCCTCCCTCACTTCCAATTTATCACAATTCATTGACCATCACCTCCAACCAGTTGTCACGGGTGTCCGATCCTATTTGAGAGACACGACGCATGTGTTACAAATTTTAAAAGATCTTGAATGGCAGCCTGGATATATATTAGTAACAGCTGATGTCACATCACTGTATACAGTGATTGATCATCAACTAGGCTGCCAAGCCGTGTCTCGCAAGTTGGAACAGGTGAATAAATATTCACCTGACAAAAGGGATTTTTTGGTAGATGGTATTAGGTTTATTTTAACACATAATTATTTCACATTCAACTCACATTATTACATTCAGAAATGTGGCACCGCCATGGGCACGCGGTTTGCTCCTAGTTATGCTAATCTATTCATGGACAGTTGGGAGGAGGAGTTCATTTGGAACAACTGTCCACTAGGAGCGAGCCTTGTGCTGTGGCGGCGCTACATTGATGATGTGGTTTTTGTTTGGTCGGGTAGCCAAGCTTCACTTGATGATTTTTGCACTTATCTTAATCACAACCAATATAATCTTAAATTTACTTGTAATTATAGCACGGAATGTATTGACTTTTTGGATCTTCACATTTATATTAGAAATAACACTATATGCACCAAGACATTCTTCAAGCCAGTACAGGCGAACAATTATGTACATGCAGATAGCCACCACAATCCTCAGTGGCTACGGAATATCCCAAAGGGCCAGCTAGTACGTCTTAAACGAAACTGCACTGATGACGAAACATTCAGGACACAGGCAAGGGATCTGAAAAATAAATTTATCATGAGAAAATACCCAGAAGACCTTATTGATAAAGCATTCGATCAGGTCAATAACCTTCAAAGAGACACCTTACTTAATTATAATGTAAAGAAAAAAGAGAGAACTGAGAAATACAATAACCAAGTTCCATTTATCACTCAGTATAACGAAATGGCCCCAAAAATTAAACACATTTTGAATAAATATTGGCCCATTTTACTTAAAGATGAAGATTTGGTGGACATTTTGCCCAATAAACCAAATATAATATTTACAAGGGCCAATAATTTAAAATCAAAACTAGCCCCTAGCTGTCCTATCAAACAGCACAAACCAAAACATATAGGGAATATTACGGGTTTCTTCACTTGCGCAAAATGTGTGGCTTGTTCCTTTAGTAAAAATGCTAGGCAATTTACATCTATGGTCACCTCTAAGACCTACCCGATAAAAACATTTATTAACTGCCACTCAACTTTTGTGATCTATCTGCTGCAATGCCCTTGCGGCTTGCAATATGTAGGCAGGACGGGGAGATCCTATCAGAGACGTGTCTATGAACACGTATACAATATAAGAAAAGGACTAGTCACACATAGCGTTTCCCATCACTTTCTTTTATGCCATAATAAGAACCCTATAGGCTTAAGGTGTCAGGCTATTGAGGAGGTTCAAGCCGGCCCCCGAGGTGGGAATAGACTCAATCATGCCAGTATGCGGGAAGCATACTGGATTTATGAATTGAAGACACTCTCACCAAGGGGGTTGAATATAGACTTTGAATTGAAGGCTTTTTTATAACATAATCCCTTTCCTTGAGCTCCTTTCATCATTTATTATTTAATATTTTAGTAATTTTAAGTCTTTTAATGTTTTAATGTTGTATTGTTTTGTCTTATTTATAGTATGTATGTTTAGCCAGGCTTTCTCTGTTTCTACCTCTGTTCTGGCACTCATACAGTTAACACATAGCCAATTATAACATGGACCAATTGGAATAGTGGACTGTGTATATAAACTATCCAGATTCAGGGGTAGCTACATCCCTTGAAGAAGTGCGCGCATGCGCACGAAACGCGTTGGGAAGACTCGTTTTTTAGAAGCAATTGATTCGTGGAGAGTATACCGCACGGCTGGGTAGCAGGAGAATAGGAGAATTGGAAACCGGCAGGAGGAGAGAGCGTGACACGCATAGCAGCATCACTGATCCAGCGCCCCTGGAGCTCCATACAACATCCATACAGCATCTGCCACACGTGGGGACGCCAGAGAGTGAGCTCCGGTCGCCATCTTGGATCCACAGAAAGTGCTTCCAGTCCTGCTGCTTTCAAACATCCTGCATCCTGTGAGTAGGGTAACGATTTTGCCCCCCCGGATTAGTGTGTGAAACTATCCAGAATCCTGCATTAGTTGTTAATAAATAGCTTTTTTATTATTTTCTGTCTGGCTAGTTGTTGTTGTGAGTCTGTCTTGTTTGTTCTATGTTGTTAGTGTTATATGTTTTTATGTCCTCATTCTGACATACTGCACCATAATTTTCTCTTTATTTTTTCACATATCACGTCACGTTTTGGAGAAAATCTGCACTTTGCTTGTCATCATCACCAAAGGACTTTGATTTGGACTTTACACTTCACGGTTTGAATTGGCGCCGGCTTATCTTTTTTCTTTCTTTGCTAAGTCACTGACTGTACAGTCAGTTTTTGTCTGGCTGCCATCAATTATTATTATTGTGTGTTTTAGCGCTGTTTTGCACCGTCTTTTCTGTTTTTGGGTCTTGTTTTGTACAAATTGGTGTTAGCTGCTTATATATTCATATTTATATAATATTTTATACTATTATTATTATTATTTATTTACACATTAGAGATTAATTATGAGTTCTCTATTGCAATTGCGATCACGCAGGAATGTGAATGTGGACCATATTTTTAATGATCCTAGCTCTGTCCAGTTTATTGAGAGTGCATCAGACGATTTTCATCCAATACTTGCTCAGTTAGAGAAGACCCTTGTGCTAGAAAGCAAACAGTGGTGGGAAGCCACCACACTGAGCAAGTATTTGGAAAATCACCGCATCCCAAGGGGTCTGAGAGTTCGAAAAAAAACAACTGCTGATGCACACAATGAAGGCTTCATGAAGGAGTGGAACGAAATACTTGATCAGTGTTCGTTCTCTCTCATGAAGCTATTGGTGCATCAGCGAAGAAAGACCCTGGTAGAACTGGACAATAATATTTTAGAAATGAAAATTCAATTAGATCCCTATAAGGACAATGATGATTTGCTTGCACTTGAACCAATCATCAAGAAAAGGTTGGACCAGGCAGAACTAGAACTAGTCCAGATTAAACAACAAAAGTTTTTTAGAGACAAACAGGACTATGATTCCGGTTGCCAGAGAGATTGGGCTAAAAAGTCTAAAGAGGCTAATATGAAAATAACCGAACAGAGGAATACAAAGGTGATAACCAAGGAAGCTAGAGCTACTAGGGGCAATATCACTCATAGAGAACAAAAACATGCTCCAAAGAAACCTAATACCACCTTGATGGTCCCAACACCCTTTATACCTGTCAAACCACCAGTGCATGATAAAAACCTCTATCTCCAACAAAAAAGAGCCAAGGAGCGTTATGACGCACTGGTGTTACCCCAGTCAGTTCCCGTTACAGTAAGCAATAGATATACACTGCTGTCGGAGATAGGCTCGGAAAGCGATGCGGAGAGCATCTCCTACACACCCCTTCCTACGCCTGCTATTAAAACTAACTTCTCTTTTTTAGAATGGAGGAAGGAGAGAGAACACATCTTTCCAGAAGTGGAGGTTGTAAAACCATCCCTGGAATCCCGCCTTCCTACAAACTACAAAAAGAGAAAAACAGGCCCAGAGGGAGAAGAGGAGGTACTGGTAGAAATCGGGTAAAGAGGAGTACGGTATATCCGAATATTTTTAATATCAGTAAGTATTCTCTTACTGATGTTGAAAAGAAAGTACTCAGTAAAGGTTTGACATTTGCCCCTGTCTGTGGGCCAAATAGTTTTAATGTATTTATAGATGTGCACAAATTTGCTCGCAAGCTAGCCCTGAAAAAGTATTTCGCCAGGGATGCTGTATCTAGGCAAGTTATTCAACCTAGTGATGTGAGCAATGCAGAGAGTCCTCCACAGAAAACTTTCAAAAAACCATCAACATTTTATCCTAAGTTTGCACAAGGTCACTTGGTTAGTTCCTTTGTGGAAATGGTGAATACGGATCTTGAAAATTCATGTCGTACATATAAAATCAAGTATGACAATTTTAATGTACAGGAGAAGGAAGCTGTGACCAGTTTAGAAAAGAATGATTCAATAGTCATCAAGTGTGCTGACAAGGGGGGGGGTATTGTAGTCATGGACAAGGAGTATTACATCAATGAGTCAATGAGACTATTGGGTGATACGACCACATACCTCCCCCTCCCAGGCGACCCTGTAGTTCAATTTAAGGCTGAACTTGGTAACCTGTTAACTACTGGCTTGAAGAATGGAGTTATATGTGAGGATGAGTTTAATTTTTTATCTATAGAGTTTCCACGCACTCCTTTATTTTATTTTATACCCAAAATGCACAAACATTTAACTGCACCCCCTGGGAGACCCATTATCTCAGGTATCTCCTCCCTCACTTCCAATTTATCACAATTCATTGACCATCACCTCCAACCAGTTGTCACGGGTGTCCGATCCTATTTGAGAGACACGACGCATGTGTTACAAATTTTAAAAGATCTTGAATGGCAGCCTGGATATATATTAGTAACAGCTGATGTCACATCACTGTATACAGTGATTGATCATCAACTAGGCTGCCAAGCCGTGTCTCGCAAGTTGGAACAGGTGAATAAATATTCACCTGACAAAAGGGATTTTTTGGTAGATGGTATTAGGTTTATTTTAACACATAATTATTTCACATTCAACTCACATTATTACATTCAGAAATGTGGCACCGCCATGGGCACGCGGTTTGCTCCTAGTTATGCTAATCTATTCATGGACAGTTGGGAGGAGGAGTTCATTTGGAACAACTGTCCACTAGGAGCGAGCCTTGTGCTGTGGCGGCGCTACATTGATGATGTGGTTTTTGTTTGGTCGGGTAGCCAAGCTTCACTTGATGATTTTTGCACTTATCTTAATCACAACCAATATAATCTTAAATTTACTTGTAATTATAGCACGGAATGTATTGACTTTTTGGATCTTCACATTTATATTAGAAATAACACTATATGCACCAAGACATTCTTCAAGCCAGTACAGGCGAACAATTATGTACATGCAGATAGCCACCACAATCCTCAGTGGCTACGGAATATCCCAAAGGGCCAGCTAGTACGTCTTAAACGAAACTGCACTGATGACGAAACATTCAAGACACAGGCAAGGGATCTGAAAAATAAATTTATCATGAGAAAATACCCAGAAGACCTTATTGATAAAGCATTCGATCAGGTCAATAACCTTCAAAGAGACACCTTACTTAATTATAATGTAAAGAAAAAAGAGAGAACTGAGAAATACAATAACCAAGTTCCATTTATCACTCAGTATAACGAAATGGCCCCAAAAATTAAACACATTTTGAATAAATATTGGCCCATTTTACTTAAAGATGAAGATTTGGTGGACATTTTGCCCAATAAACCAAATATAATATTTACAAGGGCCAATAATTTAAAATCAAAACTAGCCCCTAGCTGTCCTATCAAACAGCACAAACCAAAACATATAGGGAATATTACGGGTTTCTTCACTTGCGCAAAATGTGTGGCTTGTTCCTTTAGTAAAAATGCTAGGCAATTTACATCTATGGTCACCTCTAAGACCTACCCGATAAAAACATTTATTAACTGCCACTCAACTTTTGTGATCTATCTGCTGCAATGCCCTTGCGGCTTGCAATATGTAGGCAGGACGGGGAGATCCTATCAGAGACGTGTCTATGAACACGTATACAATATAAGAAAAGGACTAGTCACACATAGCGTTTCCCATCACTTTCTTTTATGCCATAATAAGAACCCTATAGGCTTAAGGTGTCAGGCTATTGAGGAGGTTCAAGCCGGCCCCCGAGGTGGGAATAGACTCAATCATGCCAGTATGCGGGAAGCATACTGGATTTATGAATTGAAGACACTCTCACCAAGGGGGTTGAATATAGACTTTGAATTGAAGGCTTTTTTATAACATAATCCCTTTCCTTGAGCTCCTTTCATCATTTATTATTTAATATTTTAGTAATTTTAAGTCTTTTAATGTTTTAATGTTGTATTGTTTTGTCTTATTTATAGTATGTATGTTTAGCCAGGCTTTCTCTGTTTCTACCTCTGTTCTGGCAGTCATACAGTTAACACATAGCCAATTATAACATGGACCAATTGGAATAGTGGACTGTGTATATAAACTATCCAGATTCAGGGGTAGCTACATCCCTTGAAGAAGTGCGCGCATGCGCACGAAACGCGTTGGGAAGACTCGTTTTTTAGAAGCAATTGATTCGTGGAGAGTATACCGCACGGCTGGGTAGCAGGAGAATAGGAGAATTGGAAACCGGCAGGAGGAGAGAGCGTGACACGCATAGCAGCATCACTGATCCAGCGCCCCTGGAGCTCCATACAACATCCATACAGCATCTGCCACACGTGGGGACGCCAGAGAGTGAGCTCCGGTCGCCATCTTGGATCCACAGAAAGTGCTTCCAGTCCTGCTGCTTTCAAACATCCTGCATCCTGTGAGTAGGGTAACGATTTTGCCCCCCCGGATTAGTGTGTGAAACTATCCAGAATCCTGCATTAGTTGTTAATAAATAGCTTTTTTATTATTTTCTGTCTGGCTAGTTGTTGTTGTGAGTCTGTCTTGTTTGTTCTATGTTGTTAGTGTTATATGTTTTTATGTCCTCATTCTGACATACTGCACCATAATTTTCTCTTTATTTTTTCACATATCACGTCACGTTTTGGAGAAAATCTGCACTTTGCTTGTCATCATCACCAAAGGACTTTGATTTGGACTTTACACTTCACGGTTTGAATTGGCGCCGGCTTATCTTTTTTCTTTCTTTGCTAAGTCACTGACTGTACAGTCAGTTTTTGTCTGGCTGCCATCAATTATTATTATTGTGTGTTTTAGCGCTGTTTTGCACCGTCTTTTCTGTTTTTACATACAGATGTAGCCACACTTATACGTCGCTGTACGTGGTCCCATTCGGAAGTCATGAACTAACCGCAGCAATGCCGGGAGAAGCTACGACGGTCACCTTCACTACTGTAAATCTCATTTTTGCTTTTTAAGTTGTGGCTGTATCTACAGTTGCAAGGACATTGTAAGCAATATATTAGCCCTTCTGGCTCAGCAACAAGACGCCTGGTAGACGTGCTACTCTGTGTATGCAGAGTATTGAAGAAGAGGCCAATACAGCTTCTGATGCCTTAGCAATATGACAGAATGTCAGAGCGGTGGCTATGCTGCGGTGCTACTGCATTTCCTGCTTGCACGGTGTTGAAACAACAGATGGACTTCGGCACAGGAAGCATCAACAGTCTCTGTCGTTACCCAGGCAGAATCACCTGGTCAATGACAGAGAGGAAATAGCTGCAGACCAATGTGGCACTGACATAGGGTGACCGATGTCCCGGGACAGTCCAGATTTTTTATCTAATGTCTCCTGCCCCGACTATCTTCTGCTACAGTATGTCCCGATTTTACCAGGAGCAGAGAGAAAAGTAGGGTCTGCCACTGCAATTTCTCCTCCAGCCATTAGGTGGCGTTATGCTGCGCAGCTCATTTTCTGACTGGGTGCAGTGTGAGTGTGTGTGTGTGTGTGTGAGTGTATGACATGTGGAGGGAAGGTGGAGGGGTGAGAAAAGTGGCGAGGGGAGGGGGGTTGAAGGAGAGACATGGCGAGGGGATGGGGGTGAAAGAGACATGTGGAGGGGGTGAAAAAGAGACATGGCGAGGGGGTGAAAGAGAGTCTTAGGAAGGGGGGTGAAAGAGACATGGGGAGGGAGTGAAAGAGACATGGGGAGGGGGGGTGAAGAGATATGGGGAGCCGGGGGTGAAGAGACATGGGGAGGGGGGATGAAACAGACATGGGGATGGTGAAAGAGGCATGGAAAATGGGGGGGTGAAAGAGCAACATGGGCAGGGAAGGGGAGGTGAAAGAGAGACATGGGGAGGGGGTGAGAGACATGGGGAGGGAATGGGGTGAAAGAGGCATGGGCGGGGTGAATAAGCGACATGGGGGGTGAAAGAGAGACATGGAGAGGGGAGGTGATAGAGAAACACGGGGAGGGGGTGCAAGAGACATAGAGAGGGGGATGAAAGAGAGCCATTGGGAGCGGGGTGAAAGAGAGACCTGGGGAGATGGGTGAATGAGAGACATGGGGAGGGAGGCGATAGAGAGACAAGGGGGGGATGAAAGAGAGACATGGGGAGGGGGGATGAAAGAAAGCTATGGGGGGAGTGAAAGAAAGTCACAGGGAGGGTGGGTAGTTCTTTTTTTCTTCTTCACATGTCTGGGAGATGTTGATCAGACGGCTTCTTAGGGTCAAATACGACGTGACAGACTTAATAAAAGGCCTGTGACGTCACATTTGACCGGCAAATGATACATCCACCAATCTGATTGGTGGATGTACCATGTGATGGCTTCCATATTTTTTTTTGGCTGAAATGACATCATCTTAAGTGATCGGATAATAAAAGAACTATTGGATCTCAATATAAATGTAGAAAATATGCAGGGCAAAAGCTATGACAATGCTGCAAATATATGGGGAAAGCATAATGGAGTTCAAAGACATATTGAACATGAATCCATGTGCGTTTTATGTACCATGTAGTTCTCATTATTTGAACCCGGTGGTTAACAACGTGGCCAAACCCAATATAGGTGCCATTTCATTTTTTGGCTTAATTCAACCGTTGTATAATTTCTTCCCCAGGTCCTCCAACAGGTAGATCGTTCTTTTAAAATCCTTACCCAATTTAACACTAAAGAGAGTCTGTGAAACATGTTGGGAGCCTCGTATTGATGCAGTTAGACCAATTCGATACCATCTGGGAGCGCTCTATGTTGAATTAGTGTATATTAAAGAAGATGTGACATTTAAAAGTGAACATCATGGCCCCCAGAGTAGAGCTACAAACTATGACAAAGTCCAAAGACCAAATCTGTGGCTCCAAAAAACAATCCCAACAGTAGATCTTGGGCCCTGTTTGTTTAAATCAAAAACACTACAGAAATGTCCAATCCTTTGTCACATAAATAGAAAGGTATCCTTACCAACTCCACTTATAAATGGTGTAAATGATCAGTCTTGGGGTTTACAGTATATACATGTAGAAAAGATGGCGTCTGGCTGGTTCTGCTCTGTTATTGAGCTATCACAAATCAGCTGTAAATGTTCACATGGAATGGCACCTAGTTAACTTCTTAAATCAATAACTGTAGACTTGCTAGTCCCCTATATCATAGACGGAATCCTCAATAATAACAAAGTGGAGACTCACGGTTATGAAAGGGTTCATCAGTTCAATCCTGCTCCTGTGGGTTGCTGTAGGACACCTTTTGGTGTTCTGTTCGCTAGGTAGATAGTACAAAGTGAAAAATGTGCGATGCACAACCGGAACGAAAAAATAAATGAACTGGAGAGAGGGTACAACAACTACACAATTTGCTTTTAATAACTCATCTAATCAAATGACCGGCAAAAAAATGTGCGCGCACACGGAGGTTTTCAAACACCTCTATGGAGCTTGGTCCCGCCCCCCGTTCGCGTCACGCGTCACTCACTCGCGGCGCGCTTACGCGACAATCGTGCACCGCTCCCCAGCTGCGAGACAACACCCGTAACAATGCCCACCTGTCTCCTGCGCTCTGCGTCCAATCACAGCTCCCGCGGGGGCCGCACCTTCGTTCCGCCTCTCACTCTCATTGCTTCAGTCCTCCTATTTAATCTCTGCTTGCTCAGTCACAGAATGCTGAGCATAGACCATAGTAGCCTTGTGTTCCTACATTCCTGCTTTGCCTTGCCTTGTGCCTTGCCTCTCTTGCTTTCAGTTTGACCTCACGTGTACCGACCCGGCTAGACTCTTGGACCCTCTCTGTATAACGACCCCGGCTTCCCCACGACTACCTGCATCTCTCCATCCCTGACCACGGCTATAGGACATTCTACTAACGCACCGGCTCCAACCCTCGACCTCAGCACAACGGACATCTACCATTCTACTGGCTCCTCCCCACAACCGCGGCAAGTATCTGGACTACCCTCTCTCTCCAACCCCGACCCGGCTACACTGACAATCCATGTATGCCTCCACTGCTGCAGGTGCGCATTTTCTACTTTCCCACCTCAGTACCGGGGGTCCGCCTTGTTCGTGGTGAGCGCAAGCGTTACAATTAGAGAGGGTTGGGGTTCCTTACAATGCATCTGTTCTCAGATGCACTATTAGAGAGGGTTGGGGTTCCTTACAAAGCATCTAATCTCAGACGCGCTATTAGAGAGGGTTGGGGTTCCTTACAATGCATCTGATCTCAGACGTACTATTAGAGAGGGTTAGGGTTCCTCAGAATTTCACAATATAATTATAAGTTTCCTTAACCAAAAGAAGGCTTAAAACCACTGGTCAATACCACCTATACCACCTGTGTTGTGATTTACAGAACCCGCTTTGTTTGGTGTGTCTCATTTTTGTACAATTAGTACAGATATGCAAGTGAAGTGAGAATTTATTCTCTGCCAATAAATGTGTATAGGTTTACGTAACATGAGGGCTTCCTATGGACTGTTCTGTTTTTCAAACACACTGATATGAATAGCATTATGGGGAGATCAATATTGTAGACATGCTTTCCCTTAGCAACAAGATGCAATAGTAATAGATTATTATGTAATGAGAGAACAAAAAGATGGAACCGGGCGCTTCTAACTATGAAATAACTGAAGTGAATTAGTGGTAAAAAATAACCAATAACAGTGAACCTAAAAACCAAATAAGTATTTATATATATATATATATATATATATATATATATATATATATATATATATATATATAAATATAGTGAATAAATAACCTTCACCAAAAAACGTGATCAGTGAAATATTAAATGTGAAATACAATACAAATGAATACAGCAGCTCTACACCCTTTAAAGGACTGTCCAGGTCCAATGTAGTCTTGCATTGTCTTACAGTTAGGAGGAGCGCTGTGGTACTCGAGATAATTTGTGAAAAATAGAAAAAATAGTATAATAGTTCAGATGGTATTAATAAGTGAAATATAAAATTGTCTCTGTGTTAGTGTCACTCACAAATTGATTCAGATATATCAGACGTATCAGAGATCCATCTCTCTCTGATGGGAGCCCTTTATTGGAAGCCCTCTGGTGATGGAAGCCTTATAACTGTTGGTCTGGTAAGCTTGACGTGTGATAGAATCGTAAAGTACTCAGTATACCTCCCAAGAAATGTGGAGAAAGAAAGGAGAGAGCGCACAATAGTGTGGTATGATAAGGGTATGTATTGCACAAAAATAGCATATAGGTAATGCACTCACATTTTGGCATTAGAGACAATTAGTTGGAGAGAACTGCTGGTGACTCGTGGAGGACGCCAGTGTATTCAGTCACTGGAAAGCTTCCGCATCTGCCTACGTCACGTCCTGTGACGGTGTCACGCCTGTATGCCCGCAGACCTGGCAAGACCCCAGTACTGAGGTGGGAAAGGTATTACACCACAAACCCTCAGCAGTGGGAGCAAGCCCGGAGTGTGGTATAGCGTTGCTGGGCCTGTTGCAGAGGTTCCAGAGAGCAGCGTGGTCGAGAGCGTAGCAAGGTTCAAAGGGATACACAGAGCAGAATAGTCCAGAGTAAGCAGGGTCAAAGCCAGGGAAATCCAAAGGAGAAACACAGGAGCAGGATACAGCAGGGACACAGAGGGAGCACAGCATAGGTCAGCACACAGGGAAACAGGAACTATGCAGAGCAAGGAAGAAGTGGACAGACAGGGATTATCATACTGCTCCCTTGTAGCTATTAATTCAAGCTCCCACATTTTATCTGTCAGGCTTCTTGCATTAGCAAGCATGCATTTAAGTTTTTTTCAGCCTGTACTATTATCTTATCTGCTCCTTCCTTTCTGCTCCCACTTGGTTTAGTCTTTAGAAGTTTTCTAAATTACTTTTACAATGTCAGTTTTATGCCTAAATGTTCAAATCTGTGAACTTGTTACCGTATGTTATGCACAGTGGATTTCATAAAAGACCGAGGACCATAAATTGAATGAATTCACACGATTTCCATTATTTTGGGGATATACTGTACAGTCAGTGCCTTAATTCCATTTTCTTCTGTAATAATGCTCTTTGACACTATTTTCCACTGCCATCTACTCCCTGACAAAGAGCTGCAGGAGAGGTAAACAGTAATTACCTGGCCAATGGCAAATATGCAATTCTGCATCACCACTATAATATTTTTTAGCAGTTTTTACAATCATCCTAATTGACAGAGCGGTAAGACCACTATGCAAAAATTGCATTATCAATTAGATCTTTTCCCTCCTTATTTCTCAGACTGTATATAATGGGATTCAACAAGGGGGTCACCACACAGTAGAATATAGACACAACTTTGTCAATGTCAAATGAGTACTTAGACTGTGGCCAGACATATATAAATATAATCGTCCCCTAGATAGAATATGCCGACCACTGTGAGGTTACACACACATGTGGAAAAGGCTTTCCGACAGCCTGTGAGTGAGGAGATCCACAAAATGGTTACAATGATGCAAACATAGGACACCATAGTGAGAAGAAAGGTTGCTGGTAAGATGACAGACGTGGACATGTAATATATGGCATCAACTACATGGGTAGAGGACCAAGACAGTTTTAACACTGCAGCCACATTGCAGAGTTAGTGGTCAATAGAGTTAGAACCACAAAACGTCAACTGAGATGTAGAATAAGTGGTGAGTATACACCATAGAAACCCAGCAGAGCATGGCCAGCATGTGACACGTCCTGTTGGTCATTATACGTAGCTGTGTAAAGTAATGGCTTACAAATGGCAAGGGAATGATCGTAAGCCATGCCAGCCAGGAGGAAACGCTCAGTGGAATCCAACGAAAATGAGAAGTACATTTGAGCCATGTAGCTGAAGAAAGAGATTGCCGTTGGCTTGGTCATGAGGTTCCTGAGCATCTTGGGACATATATAAATATAATCGTCCCCTAGATAGAATATGCCGACCACTGTGAGGTTACACACACATGTGGAGAAGGCTTTCCGACAGCCTGTGAGCGAGGAGATCCACAAAATGGTTACAATGATGCTGTCACGGTTGTGCTCGCCACAAACCTGGGTCAGGCCGTGTGGCTGAGATGGGGTTGTAAAAGCACCGACCTTAGACCACGCAGGCTGATCCGGATTGCGCAGTTCGTAGTCATACGTAGCAGGATCAGGATAGGGGAAGACAGCATCGTCGTTGTACAAGCCAGGGTCAGGACAGGAGACGTCAGGATAAACATTGTCCAAGCAGGAGTTCGGCAACAGGTAGTCAGGAAATCCCCGCTTCAGCTTAGGAGCGCGGGGGTGGCCTCTGTGCGTGCGGCGACCATGGCCCATGGTACTGGTCTCAGGAGGTGGTAGACAGACCAGATTTACACACCGCCTAGCTGCACGGGTAAACCAGTGCTACAGCGCAAGAGTCCTGAGCGGGCTAGGGAATCCTCCGTTTCAGCACAGGAACCAGGACACAGCCTCTCTAGATTAGGGAAAGAGTAGGCCCCAGGAACCAGGAAGCTGAAGAAACACAGGGAAACCTCCGCTAGTGCAGGAAAGCAGGAAACTGAAGACGTAGGGGATTCTTTTGCTTCAGTGCAGTAAACCAGGAAGCTGAAGACGTAGGGGATACCTTTGCTTCAGTGCAGGAAATCAGGAAGCTGAAGACGTAGGGATATCTTTGCTTCAGTGCAGGAAACCAGGAAGCTGAAGGCGTAGGGGATACCTTTGCTTCAGCATAGGAGAACGGAAGCTGAAGGACGCAGGGGAAACCTCTGTATCAGCATAGGAGAAGGAAGCTGAAGGACGCAGGGGAGACCTCCGTATCAGCATAGGAGAACAAGCGAGGGCTTGTGGCAGAACAGTAAGTGACATCCGGAAAGGACTATGCTCGGCGGGGAGCATTGTGGGAAAGCAGTACTTAGTGGCCAGCGGGCCAATCCCAGGAGGGGTGTGTGAAGGTACTGCTCCAATAAGTGAATACAAGGCTGGATTGCAGTGATAGATTGCACAGCTGCAGTTGATACCAGAGGGAGTGTGTGGCAGTATTGCTTTGGTGAGTGAATCCAGGCTGCAGTAATATCAGGTGAAGAGTTCCAGAACTGCACCGGTCTGCAAGGTAAGGCAACCAGTAAACCGCAGAGCGGATTCCTTACAGTACCCCCCCCTTCACGCGAGACCTCCGGGCGAACATGAGCACTCATAGAGTTGGAGGACCGGGAATTGTTGCTGAACCGTCTAGGATTGGGGGTAGAGTCGTAGTCCAGAGACTCGTGGTTAGTCCTTAGTGTACCCCCACCCCCCGGTGAGAACTGCGGCCAGACAGGACCATCCATGGGTCTCGGGGACATCGAGTTGTTCCTAAAGTTCTTTAGGTGAAAAGGGGTCCGTCAATGAGCAGTTCTTTGGTGAGTACAGTTCTAGGATATGAGAGTGGTGGAAGAAACATCCTTGGTACATGGCTCGCCCCGCAAAATGACTTGGAAATCCAGGGCTGTGAAGAACCAGAGGGTTCCAGAGCAGAAACGGCAGAAGAACTCCCACTGGAAGCCCAGACTTTAGTAAAGGAGCCAGAATCTAGGATAAGCGGCCTTGATAGTTGATCGAAAATCCCAGGAGGAATCTCGGGACAGAAAAAGTCTTGGCTGACTACTGCATGTTGGAATTTGCGCGGGACTCTCCCTCCAGAAGTCTCCCAGGTAATGGTTAGTGAGGAAATAGGCTGGGTGGAAGCATCTCCCGGTATTGGTATGGAAGGTAACAAGGCAAGCAGTAAACCAGGCATCAAGACAGAAATCTTGGGATACATACAGAGTATTTCCAACTGAGAGGAAATAACAGGGACAGCCGAAGGTTCCGAGGGAAAAAAACATGGTTTAGCAGAGGCAGAGAAGCAAACCATAGTGGAGCTCTCAAATACTGGGAAATCCTCAGTGGGAGATAGTATTGTCAGGGAATCAGGAATAGGCCTTGGAATTTTCCTATCAGGAGCTTGAGAAAAAGGCAGAACCAGGGTAGTGGTGGGAGGGAAGCTAACATCAGAAGCTGAAGTCTGTACCTCAGTGACAGGGACCTGAGAGACAACAAATGGCAAGTGGGAACCCTGGAAACTCTTAGTGACAGGCACCTTAGGAGCACAGGGAGCCTTAACTGAAACGGCAAGAGCCCTAACCACAGGGGTACTTAACCTGACAAAAACCTGAATAGGCATGTTTTCTGATGCACCAATTCTGAAAGCAGGACTCCTAGCCAGTAGTGAGGGTGTCTGGGTTTGGCTAGTGAAAAACTCAGATGTATTGACAGATGACTTAGAATCAATTACTGAGGTTCTAGATTTGTTGGACATGTGTGAAAAAAATACCCTTTACGACAGGAGCTTTAATTTCTACCCAGAGTAACCCAATGGTTGCTGGGGCATATTTAGACGCAGAACTGAGGGACTGCGTTTTAGCAAGGGCAGGAAAACTAAATAGCTCAGATTTAAACCCCAGGACTTGTAATATAGGCAGAATGGTCACAGACAGAACTAATGAAGTAACCACAGATATGCTGATCCCTGGAGGATTGGCCCGGGCAGAGAAAACAGGGGAACCCCCAGCCAGGATAACTATTGTAGGAAAGGATTCAGAAACCGAAGGAGGGTTATCACCTCTCAGGAACTCAGGACCAGTAAGACACAATACAGTGAGAGGAGAAACTGTGTGCAGGCTTCTTACTAGTATATGTGTGAAAGCGTCACTTTTGAGAGAAAGTCGTGTGTCAGCAAACATTCCTGGGAACATAACATGAACCCCAGGAGAAACATACAGACTACTGTATGTTTTTAACCCTAAGCTTAGAGAGGAGGAGAACACAGACAGTACATGGGGGTTAAACATAACTGTACTGGTCTCTGAAGTAGGTATTTGGTAAGGAATGTCTGGGAAACCAGAAATGAATACAGATTCCACAATGTGGGGACTATGCGCTGAAGAAGGGATCCCCGCTCTCTGGGCAACAGGCTGGTTCAGTGAAATACCCGGGAGAAGGAACTCTGTGAGCAAGATTAGGGGAAAACCTGATTCCTGAATACATTTTACAGGATATGTAGAAAGAGTAGAAAAGAACCCAGTGTAGCACTCAAGTTCACCCTCTGGTGATTAGTGTGTGATTTAAAACATAAACTTTATTAATACAACACATATATAAAATTATGGGTGTTAAAATGACATACTAGAGGTCGTAGAATCATTATACTGACAGCCATAGGGCTCGTGATCAATATAATAGATGTCTCCTGTTATGTATCAATATCACACAGGAAACTAAATAAATCTTGATAAGAACCTCAATGAGGGTGAAAAGGTAGGGTTAACTCGACAATGTACTCTACCACCAACTTACAATAGGCAATATATGCATAAACCATAAGTGGTAATGTTGTGACTGGTGGTAACCGGTGTACTTTGAAGCAAATATATTGTGCACCGGTAGATCTCAATGTGCAGTCTTAAACAACCTCCTCACTGGTAATGAATGTGTGCACAGTACTGTATGAAGCTGATCACAGGTAGACCCCAGAGGTTCACAGTATAGGCATATAATACCCTGTAGTGACCACTGCAATAATGTCATAGATGGTGATAGTTTGCAATGTGTTTAAATTGTGATGGTGGGCACCCTAATATGATCAGCTGTGCACAAAAATCACCACTACATATGTGGAGGCGGAGGCTGTGAATACAGATCGTGGTAACTCAATAGCAGTATAATACAGCACATATATGTAAGGACTGCACTCAGTACTTAGTAGGGAGCAATGACCCTAACAGTATACAGTGACAAGAGGCTCTAAGTGTCCATCGGGGCACTGGTAGCCTGTATAACAGCGCGGGCAGGACACCGCATCAACTCGCAGTCAGAGACATGAATGTGGAAGTGATTTCAGCCCTGCGCGTGCACGTGTGGAAACAGAGCTGACGCGCGCGTTTCGCGAGGGGCTTTCTCAAGGCGAAACAGTAAGAGTTACTAAGGGTACCCTGCAGGTGAGCAGGTATATATAGGGAGCCTCCAGATTGGTGACATCACTGCTTAACCCTTGAAGTGCCTGGCTATGCGTGGAGCTGCAGCAAGATCGCAGTAAGTATACCACAGTGTGTGACTGCAGAGCTGGCACAATAAAGATCTATCTGTCTGACTCACAATTATTACTAGTATTGTAGTTACAGGTAAGTCAGATTTTGTCACAAGTAGAGGTAAGGTACACTCTATTTGGGCTACAAGGGTAATATACAGGTGGTGCAGTATAATAAGTTTAGTGAGTACTGTTGGGGGATACTAGGGTCCAGAGATGCCCTAGATAAATTATTGAAGTAATAGATTAATAGTCAGGATCTGGAGAAACCTAATATAGGCACAGCAGAATAGAAGATACATCTATTAATGTCCACATAGATGACAGTGTATATAATGAGCTTGACAGAGCGCCCAAAATAGTGGCTGTCACAAAAAGGGAGTATATAGGCATCCCTCATTGAGACCTCTCGGAGAGAGTGTTCCAAGTGTGTATATCCATCTGGACTCTTTTTGGAGTAGGACCTTGTCCCAGTCTCCTTTTCTCTGTCCTCGCAAAGGGTGTTCGATCCCGCAAAAAGAGACTGCCCTGAGATCACCGTCATGGCACAGATTAACATGTCTCGACAGTGGTTTATCAGCCTTATTCCTGATGGTGCTGATATGTTCCAGCACCCTCAATTTCAGACATCTACCAGTTTTTCCAACATATACCTTCCCGCATATACATTTGCCCTGGTATATGACCCCAGTACTCAAGCAGTTAATAAAGCTGCATATTGGGTACCGCTTGGTGTCATCCCAATTACCAAAATGTTTGGTGGTAGTCATATACTGACATGCTTTGCATCTCTGGCAGGTGTATGATCCGGTAGGTTTTGGGGGGAGCCAGGTCCTAGGTGTCTCTTCCACATAGTGACTATGTACCAGCAGATCGCGCAAATTCTTTGCCCGTCTACTAGTCATTGATGGATAGTCTTTTGTGACCCCCTTCAGCAGATCGTCTGCTCTAAGGATGTGCCAGTGTTTCCTCAGGATGGCTCGTGCTTTAGGCCATTCTCGATTAAAAGTGCCAATAAAGCGAACCACTCGATCTCTTGGACTGGGTGGTTTGTCCATAATGAGTGATCTCCTAGCGGTGTATTTAGCTCTCTTATAAGCCTTCTTAATACTCCTTCTGCTATAGCCCCTGTCCTCAAAACGTTGTTTCATTTTGATGGACTGGCATTCAAACTCTTGGTCAGTGCTACAGGTCCTTCTAATCCGAAGGAACTGGCCCGTTGGTATGCCATTAACCTGAGCTCTTGGGTGATGGCTACTTGCTTCCAAGAGGTTATTAGTAGCTGTCGCTTTCCGATAAATGGTGGTGTGCAGAAAACCATCATTCCCCCTCGAGATCCGCAGATCTAGAAAGCACATAGTGTCTTTGTTGTGTTCCAGAGTGAGATGTAAATTGAACATATTAGTGTTCAGTATACTAATAAACTCTTTGAGAGCTCCCTCTGGGCCCCGCCATAAGACAAACACATCGTCGATGTAGCGGACCCAGAGGTCAATATGCTCTGTGTGTACCTCCATTTCTTCAGTAAATACTACCTGGGATTCCCACCATCCCAGGTAGAGGTTGGCATAAGTAGGGGCACATTTGGTGCCCATTGCCGTGCCTCTCAATTGGTGGTACACTGTTGTCAAAGAGAAAATAGTTTCTGGTTAACACAAACTTGAGCAGTTCCAAGGTAAAGACATTATGTTTCGTATACCAGCCACCCCTGGTGTTAAGAAAGTGGGATACTGCTTTGAGGCCATAATCATGGTCAATACTTGTGTAAAGACCTTCTACGTCTAAACTCACTAGTATCGTATCTTCGCTGATGCAGACATCATCTAATCTCTTAAGGACATCTTTGGTGTCCTTAAGGTAAGATGGTAGGGTCACCACGAAGGGTCTCAGGATCTTATCAATGTAGGCACTGGCCCGTTCAGTAAGGCTTCCTATTCCTGATACAATTGGTCTACCAGGTGGAGGGACCTTGTTCTTATGCAGTTTGGGTAAACTATAAAAAGTAGCGATTTTCGGTGTTTTCCCATATGTAGGCTAATTCATTCTTATCGATGACCTTGTCATCTAGCCCTTTCTGCAAAATTGTATTAAGTTCTTTATTGAAGGTATTGGTGGGATCCCCTCCCAATACCTCGTAACAATTAGGGTCCGCTAGGAGTCTTAGATTCTCCTTTTTATAATCGCTTCTATTGAGGATTACCAGATTCCCTCCCTTGTCTGAGGGTTTAATGACTATACTGCACCGACACACTTTATTCGAGCAAATACCCAGTATGTACCTGGCAGATACCTGGAATGCGCCGCTCCTCACCTCTGACAAGCCCCGTTGCGTTTGCCTTCCCAGCCTGGGTTCATGCCTGGCTGATGGGCGGCTGATCTGTTAAATGTTAATGATTAGGATTTAATAGGCTGCAATGCTTCGTGTGTCTACTAGATGGCATAAATTCATGAATTGTAATGCAGTATATATATATATACTGTGCAGTATTGCAGCCAGCGGGAATAAAATGCTTCAATCCCTGCCTGGAAAATACCTCAATGCACTCGGGCAGAAAACAGTCACAAACCTCAATACACCCAGGTATACCCGAATTCGTGGGACTAGCCGAGCTCGAATAAAGTGTGTCGCCAGTGTACTGTAGTTTCATTTGAGGCCAGGTCTTTCAATGCCTTTCTTTCCTGTATAGTCAAGTTGTCTGGTAATCTACCCAAGCTGAGATGTTCCAAATCCGTGGTTACCAAATCAATGAATACATCGATATTGGCGAAGTTCTCACTAAATGGAACAAACTTAGAGTTAGGACGTAGATTAGTGAATGGCCCTTCCCCTGGGGGTCTACTGCTCTCTTCTAATAGTGCTTCCAGGTCTTGACAGATCTCCATATCCTGAGTATCAAGGGGAGTAATATCCATTGAGTTGGCTATTCTGATTTCTCTCATTCGGAAAAACTTATGGAGTTTGAGTTTTCTACCGAACAGGTTGATGTCTTTAACCCATTCAAATAGGTCCATACTTGTTGACGGTGAAAAGGACAGGCTTTTGCTAAGTAACTGGAGATGATGTTCAGTCAGAGTCGTGTCAGACAGGTTGACTATTTGTAATTTGGCACTGTCTAGTATCTCGGAGGCTTCCCCCTCTTTTTCGGGTATTGTGACCCGGTAGCTCTGCTCCTTAGTACCCAGACTTTTTCCTCGTCTTGTTTTCCTCTTCCTCTTGGGCCTGATGCCGTCCTGTGCTGTTCCAAAAAAGGAACCTGAGGAGGGGGAAGGTGGGAGGTGGAGGCTATCTGATTTGTCATGCCCTCAGTCAGAAGTGAATTAGGTCTTTCATCTTCACTGTCAGTCACTTCCCACTCAGTAGATGAGGTCTGGTCGGGTGGCTTAGGCTTAGACTTCTTCTTAATAAGATTATAGCGGAAGATTTTATTCTCCTGGAAGTCCTTTTATCCCTGGCGAACTTGATTCGTTTGCGCTCCTTGAGTTCTTTCGCAAACTTATCTAGGTTATTTTCTAGTTTCCCCTCAAGTTCGCTAAATTTGGGGTTGGGCCTCCAGGTGTCTACTTCAGAAAGTTTCAGCTCAAGTTCACTTTCGATCTTCTTAAGTTTTTCTTTCTGAAACTCCAGTAAAAGGTTCATAAGCATGATGGAGCATTGCTTAAGAACCAGCTCCCATGATCTAATGAAATCTGGGTCCACTATATTGTGTGCTGGGGCAACGTTAGCATGTAGGCCTCTGGGGATCAGTTCAGCTGCTAAGTAGTTTTCAAAACGGAATATTTCCCACCAAGCCCTCCAGCGTTGTCTATAGGTATTATCGAGCTCGTTGAAAAATTTGGAAATATCTGGTTGTTCGGGGTTCGCTTCTCCCTCAAACTCACTGGAAAATATATTCTCAGCTTCTTTCTGCCATGCTTCATAATCAGGTAGGCCAGACAGGAATCCTGACATAATAAATGAGTGTAAGGCGAGCTAGGGACAGAGTAGGCAAAGAACACCTATATGAACTAGATAGGGTAATAGGGGAGCCCCTGCTGCTGCCTCATAGAATATGAACGGTGAACGGTGCTCTGGGTATACACTGAATATGTAGAAAGAGTAGAAAAGAACCCAGTGTAGCACTCAAGTTCACCCTCTGGTGATTAGTGTGTGATTTAAAACATAAACTTTATTAATACAACACATATATAAAATTATGGGTGTTAAAATGACATACTAGAGGTCGTAGAATCATTATACTGACAGCCATAGGGCTCGTGATCAATATAATAGATGTCTCCTGTTATGTATCAATATCACACAGGAAACTAAATAAATCTTGATAAGAACCTCAATGAGGGTGAAAAGGTAGGGTTAACTCGACAATGTACTCTACCACCAACTCACAATAGGCAATATATGCATAAACCATAAGTGGTAATGTTGTGACTGGTGGTAACCGGTGTACTTTGAAGCAAATATATTGTGCACCGGTAGATCTCAATGTGCAGTCTTAAACAACCTCCTCACTGGTAATGAATGTGTGCACAGTACTGTATGAAGCTGATCACAGGTAGACCCCAGAGGTTCACAGTATAGGCATATAATACCCTGTAGTGACCACTGCAATAATGTCATAGATGGTGATAGTTTGCAATGTGTTTAAATTGTGATGGTGGGCACCCTAATATGATCAGCTGTGCACAAAAATCACCACTACATATGTGGAGGCGGAGGCTGTGAATACAGATCGTGGTAACTCAATAGCAGTATAATACAGCACATATATGTAAGGACTGCACTCAGTACTTAGTAGGGAGCAATGACCCTAACAGTATACAGTGACAATTTAAACACATTGCAAACTATCACCATCTATGACATTATTGCAGTGGTCACTACAGGGTATTATATGCCTATACTGTGAACCTCTGGGGTCTACCTGTGATCAGCTTCATACAGTACTGTGCACACATTCATTACCAGTGAGGAGGTTGTTTAAGACTGCACATTGAGATCTACCGGTGCACAATATATTTGCTTCAAAGTACACCGGTTACCACCAGTCACAACATTACCACTTATGGTTTATGCATATATTGCCTATTGTGAGTTGGTGGTAGAGTACATTGTCGAGTTAACCCTACCTTTTCACCCTCATTGAGGTTCTTATCAAGATTTATTTAGTTTCCTGTGTGATATTGATACATAACAGGAGACATCTATTATATTGATCACGAGCCCTATGGCTGTCAGTATAATGATTCTACGACCTCTAGTATGTCATTTTAACACCCATAATTTTATATATGTGTTGTATTAATAAAGTTTATGTTTTAAATCACACACTAATCACCAGAGGGTGAACTTGAGTGCTACGCTGGGTTCTTTTCTACTCTTTCTACATATTCAGTGTATACCCAGAGCACCGTTCACCGTTCATATTCTATGAGGCAGCAGCAGGGGCTCCCCTATTACCCTACATTTTACAGGAACCAGAACTTTAGCCGAAGTCTCCGGAGGTGAGACTGCGGAAACTTGAGCTGAAGCAGGGGATTTATAGCAAAGAATTTCTAAGGACTCCGTAAGGTTAGGGGAATCCTTCAATGCAACCTCTGCTGTCTGACTTGGGGACTCATTCTCTGAGGCTAAAACGAAGGCATTAACCTGGAGGCAGCAAGAATTTACAGGGGTTAATGCAGACAGTGCCTGAGAGTAGAACATAGGTAATCTTCTCTCTGTATTAGGAGAGACAAGGAATCTCTCCTCTGGAGCTAGGGGCGTGACCATTGCTGGCAGAGAACAGGGAATTATCAAAGGAGACTCAGAGAGCTGCCCCACAGGGGTTAATACAGAAATTACCCTGGGAACAGAACTTAGGGATTCTCTCTCTGATGGGGAAAGCGCACAGAACTGCCTAGCAGGGGTTAAAGCTGGAAAACCCTCAGGACCTGGAGTGAGAGATTCAGAGTTAGAAATAGGGGAACTAAGGAACTTATTCTCTCATACTAGAACCTTAGTGTTGGGTAGAGAAACATAGGTATCCTCCAGGGGGACCTCACATGACTGATCGGCAGGGGTTAACGTAGACATATCATTAGTGTCAGGGAACCCGGCTATACAATCAGGGCAAGGATCCGTGGTAGACCAGGGATACAGCCAAGCGGCAGCGAAGCTGGCGAGGGGAGGATCCTGTTCCTTTATGCAAATGTCCAATGTCATGGAAAGGACATGGAGTGTGTTTTGGGCGTGAGCCAACATGAGGAGAGGGTCCTCTTGTGCTATATAAATGTCTAAAGACAAGGCCAGGGAAGAGAGTTCCTTTTGGGCGTCGTCCAGTTCCAAAGGGTACACGTTTTCCCAGGTTAAAGGGTAACCAGGAAAGCAAATACAAGCGGCCAGCGACTGTTTTAAGTCCTGGAGGCAGTAAACCTTCATCATGAGATCATTACGGCATTTACTTTGCAAAGCGGTTAAACCTTTAAACACAATCAGATCTTCAATCAGGGGTAGTATTTCACATACAAACTGGTATTCAAACTGGGACTGGTTTACAGGCCGGGACAGGCTTTCAGACAGAAACTTACCAACCCACACCACAGGGCGGTCCGAGTTTGTAGGGCCGAGCATACTGTCACGGTTGTGCTCGCCACAAACCTGGGTCGGACCGCGTGGCTGAGGTGGGGTTGTAAAAGCACCGACCTTAGACCGCGCAGGCTGATCCGGATTGCGCAGTTCGTAGTCATACATAGCAGGATCAGGATAGGGGAAGACAGCATCGTCATTGTACAAGCCAGGGTCAGGACAGGAGACGTCAGGATAAACATTGTCCAAGCAGGAGTTCGGCAACAGGTAGTCAGGAAAGCCCCGCTTCAGCTTAGGAGCGCGGGGATGGCCTCTGCGCGTGCGGCGACCATGGCCCATGGTACTGGTCTCAGGAGGTGGTAGACAGACCAGATTTACACACCGCCTAGCTGCACGGGTAAACCAGTGCTACAGCGCAAGAGTCCTGAGCGGGCTAGGGAATCCTCCGTTTCAGCGCAGGAACCAGGACACGGCCTCTCTAGATTAGGGAAAGAGTAGGCCCCAGGAACCAGGAAGCTGAAGAAACACAGGGAAACCTCCGCTAGTGCAGGAAAGCAGGAAACTGAAGACGTAGGGGATACCTTTGCTTCTGTGCAGGAAACCAGGAAGCTGAAGACGTAGGGGATACCTTTGCTTCCGTGCAGGAAACCAGGAAGCTGAAGACGTAGGGAATACCTTTGCTTCAGTGCAGGAAACCAGGTAGCTGAAGACGTAGGGGATACCTTTGCTTCAGCATAGGAGAACGGAAGCAGAAGGACGCATGGGAAACCTCCGTATCAGCATAGGAGAAGGAAGCTGAAGGACGCAGTTGAGACCTCCGTATCAGCATAGGAGAACAAGCGAGGGCTTGTGGCAGAACAGTAATTGACATCCGGAAAGGACTATGCTCGGCGGGGAGCATTGTGGGAAAGCAGTACTAAAAGGCCAGCGGGCCAATCCCAGGAGGGGGGTGTGAAGGTACTGCTCCAATAAGTGAATACAAGGCTGGATTGCAGTGATAGATTGCACAGCTGTAGTAGATACCAGAGGGAGTGTGTGGCAGTATTGCTTTGGTGAGTGAATCCAGGCTGCAGTAATATCAGGTGAAGAGTTCCAGAACTGCACCGGTCTGCAAGGAAAGGCAACCAGTAAACCACGGAGCGGATTCCTTACAGATGCAAACATAGGACACCATAGTGAGAAGAAAGGTTGCTGGTAAGATGACAGACGTGGACATGTAATATATGGCATCAACTACATGGGTAGAAGACCAAGACAGTTTTAACACTGCAGCCACATTGCAGAGTTAGTGGTCAATAGAGTTAGGACCACAAAACGTCAACTGAGATGTAGAATAAGTGGTGAGTATACACCATAGAAACCCAGCAGAGCATGGCCAGCATGTGACACGTCCTGTTGGTCATTATACGTAGCTGTGTAAAGTAATGGCTTACAAATGGCAAGGGAATGATCGTAAGCCATGCCAGCCAGGAGGAAACGCTCTGTGGAATCCAATGAAAAGGAGAAGTACATTTGAGCCATGTAGCTGAAGAAAGAGATTGCCGTTGGCTTGGTCATGAGGTTCCTGAGCATCTTGGGAACACTGACGGAGGTGTATCACATTTCCATAAAGGTGGAGTTTCACGGGAGCAAATACTGTACATGGGCTCATGAAGGTATCAGTCCAGGCTGATAATGGGTGAGGATAGTGATATTGCCCATCAGGGTCACTGTGTAGAATAAGGAGAACAAGATAGAAGGGACCAGGTAAAAATTCTGAAAGTTGGGAAAATTCAGGAGGGTCAATTCTGTGACGAGTTCTATTCTCCCTCAGGGTCTTCCCAGTCTGTAATAATACTGAAAATGTCTTCATTTAATTACATATACATTATAAATTATCCAATATATTATAATATTATGTGACAATATTACAACAACTGGCATATATTAAATTTACAGTATACATCTACGTTGCACCAAAGGTGGACAGCCTTTGGGGCAGACGAAGGGCAGGCAAAGGGTTTGAGCTATTTACTGATGTTAAAACTTCTCTATTTCAATCTGAAACTCACCAGCCCTTTTTTTTATCCCTTTTTCCAACTCTATCTGTCCATGAAATGTCTGTGAATTGACTGTATAACTCTGTTCATTGAATGTAACCATGTATTGTTATAACTCTGTGTCCAAGACATACTTGAAAACGAGAGGTAACTCTCAATGTATTACTTCCTGGTAAAACATTTTTATAAATAATATATCTACTGATAATTATAAATACTATGTCTCTGCTACAAGCCTACTAACGTTTTTTTTTCAAGCCACCAATTTTATATGAAAAGGATTGCTAAAGTCCTGAAAGGATTCAACAGAAGGGTCACCCCCTGCTTTCCTCTTACAAAGTTCAGTCACTTATGAATATTGCTACTGTAGGATCCATTTTAAAGCTCAGCTTTCAAATTATTGCTACTTTATCTTAGATTAGTCCAGTTCAGGAGTGGCCAACTCCAGTCCAGGTCAGGTCATTGACTGAGCCTCTAATTGAGCCACACACATGGCTGAGAAAGGTTCACTCCTTAAGTCAGGAGGCTACAAGAACCCAAATTCCGGGGAAATATGTAGGGTAAAGGCTAGTTAGCTTTCGAAGCATGTATTTGAGCTCGAGGAAGGTTTTTTGTATTATTCACTACAGTGCGAGGGGAGGAGAAAGTTAATTTTGAATTCTCTCTCTCTCTTCTATGTAACTTGGTACTAAATAAACTCACTATGATATTCTGAACCCTTAGACTTATTGATATTATTTGTACGCTTTCACACACTCACTGGTTAGTTGAACTTCTAGGCTCTAGGGCATTCATCCAGCAGCAGAAACAGTAGTGATATAGTCCAAAGATAGAAAAACAGACGCGTTTCGGGTGTTCCTACTCTTTGACAAAGGGCAGGAACGCTCGAAACGCATCAGAGTAGATTCTATACCCACTCACTTTGATGTTCCCCATTTCATTCCCTAATAAATAGGTCTTTAATTAAATTCCTTGATGTTCTGTACTGCATTTTTCCTCAACACGCTGTGCACCGTTTTTCCATCTTTGGACTATATAATTTCTCCTCAATTGACTGTCACAAACCGGTATTAATGCTGATATACAGCAGCGGCAGCTTTTATTCTCACATTTCCCGCATGGCAGGATGCGTGCAGGAAACGTGGTGACGCTGCTTCTCGCGGTGTCACTGTGACGTCACTGTCACGTGACGTGCCCGGCTTCCCCGGCTTCCCCGACACCCCTGGAGTGTAAAGTGAGGTACGCGGGGGTGCGGGGAAGCAGAGGGGCAGAGCAGGAGCCGGGTTTGGGGTCGGGAAGGGGGTTAGAAATGTGCAGGGGTGGAGGGGGTGCGCGGAGGAACACGCGGCCAGCTGGAGTAGATCCCGGCCTGCCGCTGGCAAATATAAGAATAAAAGCTGCCGCTACTGTACATGAATTTACTTGCAGCTGAAAAGTGCTACGGAATGGACGGAACTAGCCAATAGGTACACTTCTTTCTCTCTTTGTATCTCTCGTGTATCTCCTTGTGGAAAACAGTCTACAGAAGCTTACAAGCAAGTGAGCTCCTCATTTCAAGGACCCATAAAGATGTTCAATTTAATATTTGCACAGATTATCTTACCATTAAAACACGGTGTTCAGAGATTTATTTGTATATATTAATATCCACGTAAAGTACAATTAGTGATACATTTTCTATAACATGCTCATCATCTATCAAATAAGTAATTGATCTTCAGCCGAAGGTACCGAGCTTCAACCAATGGGAGACACGCAGCGCTCCTTGGCTTTAACACATGAGCATATGCAGTCCAAGTTTTAAAAGGGGGATGGAAGATGAGAGAGAGAAAAAAAGAGGGGCTGGGGGAGAGAGAAAGGGGTAGAGAGGAGTGCGTGATTGTGTTAACAGTAAGAGAATGCGTTTGACACCACATCATGGAACAATCAGGATGCAATGGGGTTAGATGCGTATTCACTACAAAATACTCTGACATTTTAAGCATCAATAAATAGTAAGAATTCTGTTTTCCTTTCTTTTTCTTAGAAGTCATGTAATAAACATTTAGAGCCTCATTCAGAAAGCCTCGATAAGGCCCTTATCGAGCACTTATCGCCCAAAATGGCTACTCGTATTCAGAAAGCCTCGATAAGTGCTCAATAACGGCCTGTATCGAAGCAAAATTTTATCACCAACAGAAATTCGCCAATTGAGCGGTGATCAGCCGCTTATCGACCATTTTCTGAAGGATCATAAACTTGCGCGATTCAGATACCCGCGAGTCGGCTGTCGCGGCCTATCGCAGCCCATCGCAGCCCTAAAAGGCGTTCTTCTCCCCAAATCCAATTCACCTCAAATTTTAGGTAAATTGGTGGGGAGATGGCCTTGATGAGCTGCGATGTGTCGGGACTTACAAAAAATCAGGCCCTTTTCCTGCCTCGGATTGATGCCGGGGGTCTCCGAAGCTGATAGCAATTAATAGCAGCTTAACCGCTAAGGTAATGAAGGGTTTAAACAACCGTGCCAGGCTTTCTGTAAAGACATACATTACAATACAATACTGTGGAAAGCGAGGGTGGGTGAAGGGGGAATTTGGCCCTTAGTGGCTGTTTAGGCCTTGCGGGGGGGTTGCGGGGGGGTTGCGGGGGGAATTAACCCCTTCACTACCTTAGCGGTTAATATCGCTAAGCAATAAAGGGGTTAACCCAACCGCTACCCACCCGCAAGGTCTAATCACCCATCCTTTAGGCTAATACCCCCTTCACCCATCCATGAAGCCTAAGCACCCACCCCTGACTGACTATACCCACCCTATAGCCATTGAGTAGTATAGTGGTACATCATACCCATATAATAATAATATGGGCATGATAAGCCTCTATAGCACTCAATGGGCACCCTAATTACAATACATCAATACACTAGACACACAATAATAAAACCTAACTAAACTCCAAAAAAACACACTTCACTAAATATAAACAGTAGCCAGCTAATCCAATCAATACAAGCAATAACAACATCAACAATGAATTAATTAAACCATTAACCAATCAAACCAATTAATTCCTAAATCAACTCAACATGAATAGTAACACTAACCAATCCAAACAATTAATTACTACAACATTAATGAATTTAAACAGTAAAATACAAAGAAAGAAATTCTAACAATATCTGAACTAACCATAAAACGCATTAGCTAACATAATATAACATTAACTACAAATGAACACAAATCACAATCCTTTTAGTAGCATTAAGCATGAACAAACAAACAATCACATCCACATAATATAATGAAATGAAAAAAAAACCACAGCAATACCAAGCGAGAAATGCCCTCCAAATATTGGCATAATAATGTATTAATCTGTACCCTAAAGAGGTACAGATTAATATATTATCAGTCAATGTGCCTCCCCAAAAAATCAAAACACACATCCAATGAATAAACCTGTAAAAAGAGACATTTACAAACATTGAATATATTACTTACCAATAGAAGCGGTGGCCCTCCATCTCCCATGGTAAGAGGAAGCTCACGCACCTTGAAGCCCTCCAACAGCATCCAATGCCATCTGCCACGAAGATCCGGATCAGGTACCCAATCTTCTTTTTTCTAGTTGGGTTCCTGAGGGACTTGTCTGTGCAAGAAGGTGACACACCCCTCTCACAACCCGAGACGCAGGCAATCGACCAAGGTGGTCCCTATACCGGGACCTTCCATCTAATAATTTTATTGACCTTCTTCATACAAACTATATACATGAATAAACCAGTGTGGGTACAAGTCATAACCTATTTACAGTGAACACGAACGAATCCTAGAAACCATCCCGGACTTCTAGTCACCCCAACCCCTTGTGCTCTGTGTGATCTTCAGCTCTGCGGCAGAGTCCAGTGCGGTCAACCCTCCCCCCGCTCCGATGCCCAATCCCCTCAAGGCTCCCTCCCTCTTAAACAAGTTATATTTTGCTTTGGCTGAACTTCAAACCTATTTCCTTCTAGGCCACAGTCCCTTAGTAACCTCTCCCTTCTGCATGCTTCCCTTGTTTATTATGGCCGCCGGAGGAGGTGAGAGGATGAGGAGGGTGGGAGAGGATGAGGAGGGGTGGGTGAGAGAATGAGGAGGGAGTGAGAGGAGGATGAGGATGGGGAGAAGCGAGATGATGAGGAGGGGGAGTGAGAGCAGGAGGAGGGGGGAGTGAGAGGATGAGGAGGGGGAGAAGCAAGATGATGAGGATGGAGGAGTGAGAGGAGACGGAGGGGGAGTAAGAGGATGAGGAGAGGGATTGAGAGGATGAGGAGGGGGTGAGTTTTAGGATGAGGTGAGGGAGTGAAAGGATGAGGAGGGGTGTAGTGAGGATGAGGGAGGGTGTAGTGAGAGGATAAGGATGAGGAGTGGTGGGGGTGAGAGCATGAGGAGCAGTGTAGTGAGAGGATGAGGAGGGGGGAGTGAGATGATGAGGAGGCATGGAAAGATGGTGAGGAGGCGGGAGATGGTGAGGAGGGGCAGAGGCGGAGTAGGGGTTGAGAGGCTGGGCAGGAAGCAGAGAGGATGAGGAGGGGGAGAGGTGGGGGAGAGGAGGGGGGAAGAGGGGGGAGACGATGAGGAGAGGGAGAGGATTAGGAGGGGAAGAGGATGAGGAGGGTGGAGGTAGGATAAACAGGGGGGAGTGAGAGGATGAAAAGGGAGAGAAAGGATAATGAGGGGGAGAGTATGAGGAGGAAGGGGAGAGGATGAGGAGGGGGAGAGAGGATGAGGAGTGGGGAGTGAGAGGATAAGAAGGGGGAAGATGAGGGGGAGATAGGATAGGGAGAGATGATGTGGTAGGAGAGAGGATAAGGAGGGGAGGAAAGCGGATGAGTATGGGGATAGGAGAGAGAAAGAATGGGGAGGGGTGGGAGAGGGAATGGGGGAGGGGTGGGAGAGAGAGAATGGGGATAAAACAAAAAATATATACTTCATAAAACTCATATGGGTTTTGTTGAGATATGGGTCTCTCTCGGCCCACTTGGTTTGGACATGCGAGAAGGACTTACAGAAGAGCAAAACCTAGAAATCCAATCGGATAAGGCTCTTTCTGCACGCTATTGCACAACTCACAGCTACTAGAATATCCCTGTGTCTACCCAAGAGGAGGTTTTAGTGTACTGACAAAAAACATCCCAAAAATAAATTGTAATTAAGGCTGCGAGGTGTCACTGTATATAGAATATACATCCAGTAGCACTCTCATTGTAATAGACTCTTATCTCTATCCCCCCACAAATAAGCAGGGGGACCCATTCAATACCCATAATGCGTATGTCTGAAGCATTAAAACAAAGTGCAGTGCTGTACCAAAGTAGTAGTTTAGTTTAGACTGCCCTTGAAAGGAGTTGAACACTTCCCCAGTGCTGGAATTAGGACATAAAGGGTCTATGCAGCAACATAGAGTAATTGTGTTTAGACGCATGGCTCTATTTTTTGGAGCAGAGCCGCAGCATATATACTGTAAGAACAGTTTCTTACTTCTGACGCGGTATGTTAGACTTATGGCACTTCAGATATGGAGGATTTTCTGGGGGCAAATAAAAAGTAAAAAAAAAAAAAGTATCAGAGAAATGCAAGTTGTGATACATCTCAAAAGAATCTGTGCACCATGTAACTCCCCCAACTCCTCCTACTGACTCTCCCCAAGGTGCATGCTGGGACAGATGCACAATGTGATACATCTCCTTATAATCTGTGCACCATGTAACTCCTCCCCAACTCCTCCTACTGACTCTCCCCAAGGTGCATGCTGGGGCAGAGACGCAGACTGTGATACATCTCATTATAATCTGTGCACCATGTACAGTAGAGGCAACTCTTATTCTAACAAAAACCAGTGTCAATTCCCCAAAATTCCCAGGAAACACCCAGGTACATTCTGAGTACATGCCTTAAACTTTCCTTAAACTATCCCCAGCATTTCTGCATTGATGAATGGCCTATCAGATTAACAGCGGGGGTCCCTGGCAGTCCCATTCAAACTGAATTGGACTGCCAGGGATCCCTGCTGTGTTAATCCTATGGGTCGTTAGTCAATGCAGAAATGCCTTAAACGTGCCTCAAACTAGCCCAGAACATACCCAGCACAATAAACGTTGCCTCTACTGTAACTCCCCTCCAACTCCTCCTACTGACTCTCCCCAAGGTGCATTTTGGGACAGAGACGCAGACTGTGATACATCTCATTATAATCTGTGTACCATGTAACTCCCCCCCAACTCCTCCTACTAACTCTCCCCAAGGTGCATGCTGGGACAGAGACGCAGACTGTGATACATCTCATTATATTCTGTGCACCATGTAACTCCCCCCCAACTCCTCCTACTGACTATCCCCAAGGTTCAAGCTGGGACAGATGCAGAATGTGATACATCTCCTTATAATCTGTGCACCATGTAACTCCCCCCCCACTCCTCCTACTGACTCTCCCCAAGGTGCAAGCTGGGACAGACGCAGAATGTAATACATCTCATTATAATCTGTGCACCATGTAACTTCTCCCCAACTCCTCCTACTGACTCTCCCCAATGTACAAGCTGAGGAAGATGGGGCACAATTTGGAGCAAAAGGCTTAGATACAGTAAATAAAGTAAGTGCAGGGTTTTGCTCCAAAATTGCCTTGATACATAGACCCCAGATAGAGAGCTTCAAATGTGTTTAAAAAGGAGAAATACTGAGCCTGGCCTTAGTAGGAGCTGACAAATGACTGATTGTATCCGTGCAGGTGGTGTTATTTATTCTGTTTGACATACACAGTAACTTCTCAGCATTTTACATGTGACATACATAAGGGGATGATACTTTATCTTGCCATGAAGTCAATGCATTTGAACCCAGTGATACAGTATGTTGATCCCACTGCTGTCAGTGGCACTGTCCATATGTGTACTTGTGTCACCCAATGTACGTAATACAATGTATCACAGCAGCTGTGATTTTTATGACTGCTACTCTAGTTAACCACTTCTCAACCCCTTGAAATTAAATGTCAAAGTAACTGATTTCTATATTATGACATCACGAGACAGCATCATTGAGCCTCCTAGGAGATGCCAGCAGCAGTGTTCTGTAATGACATCATGGAATCGCCTTAGAGACTGAGATAAATACACAAATGTAAACTTGTTTGTGCGTGACTTGAATTAGTTCCCGAAGGAAACCGGTAGTTTCGTGGACATCTCAGAGATAGGAAAAGTGTGGCGCTGTACAGAGAGACTAATTATCTCCACCTTAACTCTGTATCATGGCAGGTAGGAAGCAACATGTCCTTTAAATACTGTACCAAAAAAGAAATGGATAATATCTATATTTTTGAATTGTTTACTTGCACAATGTTTTATGGGGTACAGAACAGATAATATGACTCCTATCAATGGATGGGAGAAAGAAGACGGATGGGGGGGGGGGGGGGGGGGGGGCGTTAGACAACACACAAGGGGTTAGGTACGTGGCCTTGATCGAATAATATTTTTTTTATAAATGTCAAAACTGATTTCTTATAGATACATACACACATATTTGTTTTATTGAATTTACTTTTATATCTGGCTTGTAATTCAAAATCTTAAATGATTTGAACAGTAATGTATAGAAAAGAACACATGTACTGTATACATAAATGTCAAAGCGGCAAACGTCTATGGGATCTATGGGATAGTAAAAAAAGACACAGGGACCTTAGTGTGTACAGTAGAATTAGTTATGTATAAGGCATGCTTTTTCCTTGCCCTAAGTTTAGGTCAATAACTATTGGACCAATTCTACACCCTGGGGTGTAATGTTCGACTACTTTCAGCCATATCCTTAAATTATTGTCTACAGCAGTGTTTTTCAACCAAGGTTCCTAGGAACCCTAGGATTCCCCAGGCATCCCTAAAGAGTTCGCTGTAATTTCAGGTCATTTTAAAATTGTACTTTAATACAGAAGAATTTACAGTACAATGCATCAGATCTTAGAAGCGCTATTAGAGAGGGTTGGGGTTCCTCACACTTCATCTGATCTCAGACACGCTATTAGATAGGGTTGGGATATATTACAATGCATCTCATCTTAGACTCGCTGTTAGAGAGGGTTGGGGTCCCACAGAATTTCACATTGGGTTCCTTAACAAAAAAAGTTTGGAAACCACTACTCTACAGTTATACAAAGGCCCCCAAAAAAACAAAGCCACAAAACGAGGGCAGAATCTGCCACTTGATTTACAGATATAGCTGACCTGAGTGCTCCTCCAGATACCTCAATATACCAGACATGTCTCAGAATACCACACCATAATATTACCACAAACTACCACAGTAGGAACAGGCAATTTTTATTTTTTTATTTTTAAAGATCCAGTTCCGAAAGCTATGGTACATCTACAATTGTCATTGTGTTCAGAGGTGGACATGAAAGCAGGTGATGGACTGCACAAGTTATATATGTCAGTTGCCACTTGGTGTCGAAAACTACCTAGAAATAGTTTTCTGTCTGTGTTACATCCCACCACATCATTAATGTGTATATATATATATATGCTGTGAGTGGGTTTACTGGCTTTGCATCTCCCAAGCCCTTGCTTAAAAGCTGTGTCTAAAGCAGCATGCATTGGCTATGGCTTGCTCATGTAATGTGAGCTTGAGATAAAAGGTGGCACTGTGTGCTCATTTGCATGTCATTTCCCAGAATCCCTTGCTGCAGTGGAAGTGCTGTGTGCTGGGTGATAAAGGTGAAAGACAGGGTTGCAGACCTGTCTAAGACATGCAAATGAATATACAGGAATATTTACAGTTGCTTCATGCTTTACTGTGGATGGAGCTTGCTTAAAAATGTATTTCAAATATTGAAGCTTCTGACCACTATTGATCAGAGTAGCGGTCTGTAACATTGATAATCAAATAAATGTGTTTCCCAGCAAGCCATTTTCCCTGTTAGTGCTTGCTATTCATAACAAAACAAAGACCCCCAAAAAATTTATTCAAAACCAGAACCAAAACCCCAAATATTTTAAAGGCAAAATAAAAATACCAAGCCAAGTGAGCATCTCTATGTATTTCATATGTATTTGATATCAAGAATATATTTTCACAGGTCTGTTAAAGCAGTCCTAACCACCCAAAGTCAGGCTTATAGGATATCCCAGCTTCTGCGCAGGTGGCTCAATCAGTCCCTGCTTCAGCACAGTTGGCTCAATCAGTCCCTGCTTCAGCACAAGTGACTCAATCAGAGGCTGATTGAGTGATTGTGCCACCTGTTCTAAAGCTGGAATATCCTGAAAAGTTAACCTGTTGGGGGGGCTTGAAAACTGGAGTTGAGTCCCCGTGTGTTAAAGAAATGTGCCTTGATTGTGCTTTTCACGCCCTTCACTTTTACCTTTCTTCCTTACAGATCAGTTTTTAAATGCCTCTGCTGTGAACCCTCCACCGACCTGCAGTGCTCCTGCAGTTACCACTGCTTACCCTTCATGGAGCAACAGCTCCCACCCAGTAGGGAGGAATACTGAAGTCTACAGACATGGGGCCCAAGGCATGATTTTGCAACAAGGGTCTGCAGGAACACCAATGTATCTACAGCATATCCCACAGGCAACACGCGCTTACCCTCGTGTATCGGACATGAACGGAGGATTCTACCACACTGCTACAGGAGGATACGCAGGATTTGCAGGACAGGTTAGGAGAGAAGCCACAACGCAGCCTGTTACTTTCCGTCCCAACAAACAGTTGGAAAGACGTGCTACAATAGGGCCTTGTATAATGACCACCCAGTATGCACAACTTCAGCAGCCACCATTCATACCCCTTAGAGGAATGCAGACCTTACAAGGTGAGATATGGAGAATCTTTACTAATCATTGTTCAAAATCTTCTCCTTGACTGATACCATTACCTGTTATAAAGATCTTTAATTACGGTCATTCGCCACTGTAGTGTTACAAAGATATAGAACTCTACAGTATGTAGTCCTCACCAATACTGAAGGGATTAAGCATGTGTTTGCTTTTCTTTCTTTGTGTTATTATGTACAATGTGTTGGTATTTATGATAATTGATTATTTCTCCTTTTTGATTTTGTTACAGTGTGTCAGACCTCGCTTGGAGCCCAACATATCTCCCAGGCCAGTTTAATTACACAAGGAGCAGTTCAGCTTGCTGCTAATGAAAAAAGTGAACCACCTCTAATGTACCCAACTCAACCAGCTCGGAAGCTGAGCCACCTCTCAAAGTTACATATTGATGTGCAAAGCAACAAAGAGTTATGTGTGCCAGTGTGGAAAAGGGGTGGGTTAAAAGATATGGAGAAGAGATCTTCAGAGGTGAAGGCCCCCTCACATATTGCTCAGAAGGTTCGTAATAACGTGCTGAGTTCAGTGAAGACTGAGTGTCCGTCAAAGTCTGAGTGGGTACCAAAGTGCTCCACAGTGGAAACAAAGAAGAAAAAGATCCTTTCTTCAGCTGCAAAGGATCAAGTCCCTCAAACTGCACTGCAAAAGAAGGTAAAACCAATGTCAAAGCCAGTAAATCATTCTTCTGCTCCTATACCAGGGAAGTCACCCCATGGCCCACAATCTGGTGACGAGGCTGTTCTGTTAAAAAAGATGAAACGTGTTTGTCTCTCAGGTGCCCACATTTCCAATAAGGTATCTGAAAAGATGCAGCAAAGCCGCGAAGGTACAATGGATGCAAAGACACCTGCTGTTACTCATATTAATCCTAAACTGAAGAAAACTCAGGAAATCAGGATCAAACGTAAAAATGCAAAGACTCCTGCAGTTACTCATAGTCCTGAGCGCAAGACACCTCAGCAGATGGGGATCAAACGTAAACAGAACAGCAATAGCAAGCAGGTAGTGAAGACCAACTTTTTCAGTTTTAAGCAAGCGCTGGCTTGTGGTACTGATAATAACCCCAAAGCTCTCAAAAGAAAAAGTGCTAATCCGCCTGGGATAAATTCAGAAGTCCTTGGGAAGGGCAAGAAGTCATTGGAACCTTCTAAACAAGGAAAGTTGAAAGCCCATCCCAGCAACCTAAGCCTCCTAATGATTAACACTGTTCAATTATTTCACCCATTGGGTAAAAAAGCAGATCCCACAGGTCCAGGGGCACCCGCAGGATCCATTACACTTGGAAATAAGCTTGGACCAATGCAAAGAAGCCAAAGCCAGACTTCTGCTTCTCATGTTCAGTGGCCTCCTACTGATGGGATTAAAATGTGGATGGTCAAAAAACAGAGCAGTATTTCTGGAATTGAAGGAGTCGGTATTAATGCCAGGCCTAGGCTATTTAAAATACATGAGTACACAAGACCTGACATTAAAACCAGTGAAATCAATCAACGTGGGGGAAACAAAGCTTCAGTTATAGAGAATACCAAACACTTCCCAGTGATATCCATAGAACAGGAAGCTGCAGTAAGATGCATTGAAAAGTTCAGCCAAACCACTATCCCCATTCCAGCTCCTGGCATTAAAACCAGTAAAATCAAACAAAGTGGGGAAAGCAAAGCATCAGTTATAGAGAATCCCAAACACTTCCCAGTGATATCCATAAAACGGAAAGCTGCAGTGACATGCCTTAAAAAGGTCAGCCAAACCACTATCCCCATTCCAGCTCCTTTCAACTAGCAGCACCAGCTTTCTAACCTGCAGCTTCCTATCAATGTACCCAGTAGAGTGGACAACTCCACTCAATCCTTCTGTCAACAGCCTCTCCAAGAGCTTGAGGTCTCCATACCTATTCCACCTGGACAGAGAGAGGAGAAGGAGGCTATGAAAAGGAAAGCACAACTGGAGAGGGAGTAAGCCTGTCAACATACCTCCAAGGGGAGGCTACAGTGCTTTGTTCAGAGGCAGAAGGATCATAACATCTCTAAACGTTACGGATACCCACCATTCAGACTTCATTCCCACATGAGATACTTAAGCCCTAAAAAAAACAAAAAACAAACCCTGACTAATCTGTAACTGGTGCCAAGCTCTATGAATATCTGTAAATAAGATTTATATTTATAAGTCAGTTTGTAACATATTTAACTAAGAATATTTTTAAAAATCTTCAATAAAATGTATCTATTTTTATTTGAACTCTTTATTTACTAAATAAATTATTTACAAATGCCAAGGGTTATTGAAATTCTGCAAATTAACTTTAGATTACCCTCTTGATGATACGAGAGAGAGAGAGTGGTAAGGTAAATCAGACCCCACTTATGAGATAGAAACAAATAAATATTTAACTATATACTTTGTCATGTTGGATGTATGTACTGTATGTCTTTATTTATATAGCGCCATTTATGTAGATAGCGCTTCACTGCAGTAATAAACGTGACAATCATATAAATAATACAAATAACAGATCATGGGAATAAGTGCTTCAGTCATAAAAGTAACATTTAGGAAAAGGAGTCCCTGCTCCGAAGAGCTTACAATCTAATTGGTAGGTGGAACATACAGAGACAGTAGGAGGGCATTCTGGTAAGTGCGTCTGCAAGGGTCCAAGCTTTATGTATGTGGTCTATAGTAGCAGCCACGGAGCTACTCATATGCTTCTTTAAGCAGATGTGTTATAATGTGGGTCTTAAAGGTGGATAGATAGGGTGCTAGTCGGGTATTGAGGGGAAGGGCATTCCAGAGGTGAGGGGCAGTCAGTGAGAAAGTTTTCAGGCGAGAGAGGGTTTTAGATACAAAAGGGGTAAATAGAAGACATCCTTGGGCGGATCGCAAGAGTCGGGATGGTGCATAGCGAGAAATTAGAGCTGAGCTGTAAGGAGGGGCAGAAGAGTGTAAAGCTTTAATAGTGAGGAGGAGAATTGAGTGTGAGATACAGGATTTGATAGGAAGCCAGGAGAGTAATTTCAGCAGGGGAGACGCTGAGACAGATTTAGGAAAGAGTAGAGTGATTCTGGCAGCAGCGTTTAGGATAGATTGTAGGGGAGACAGGTGGGAGGCAGTAAAGCCGGACAGCAGAAGGTTCCAGTAATCGAGATGGTAGAGAATGAGGGTCTGTGTCAGAGTTTAGCTGTTGAGCAACAGTGGAAGGGTGTATCTTTGTAATATTGAAAAAACGACAGGTTTAGCTACCTTTTGAATGTGAGAGGAGAATGTGAGAGAGTAGTCTGAGACCCCTAAAGCAGCGTGCTTGGGCTATTGGATGTATAGTAGTACTTCCAACAGTAATGTGGAAGGAGGTACAGTAGTAGGGCCAGGTTTGGCATGAAATATAAGGAGTTCTGTTTTTGACATGTTAAATTTAAGTCGGCGGAGGATCATGTTGCATTGGGCTTCTCTTTCTTTTGTTTATACTGTACAATGTCACATACCCAGTGGAACCCCCTAAGACAAATATATATGGTGAGGTGGTTTTGGATTTGAGGTTACAGGGGGTTTGTGTGTTTCCAAACTTACTCTGCCCACCTTTAAAGCAGCAGTCCAAGCTGTCGTTTATAAATAAAAAAATCCCTTTAATATGTGCATAAATACAAACCACTCATTGGTAAGTAATTAGCTAAGTTGCGATCGATCGGTGAAGATTTGGCTCGGGGGTTCACTAAATGGTTGCCAGTGCAGCAGAAGAGGACCAAAGATGCAAAGTTCTCTGGGGAAGATCATGTGACCAGATAGTCACTGGATACAATTGAGTTTTGCACAGCTAGGGAGAGGGCAGGGATCAAAAAAAAGTGGAGGGGGGAGGTGCCAGAGTCTGTTTCAGAAGAGGAAGGGGATGTGACTTGATTGATTGATTGTTACATTATGATACATTAAAATTTTAATACAGAGTTGTTTAAAAAAAATTACTACTACTAGTAGCATTATTCTAAAAAAAATAATACAGATGCACAGTAATAGTAGTTTTTATATTTATTAGTGGTGACCATGTCCATCAATAAAATTAACTGACATCCTATTCTTCACAGTCAGGATAAAGGTTTTTGATCTTACCACACTCCTATTAGATCATTGTGGTGGGTGTCCTTTTTATTTGTAAGGTGCAGGCAAGAGTGTCTGGGATCCCACTTCTGACACAGTTACTGCACGGGCACAGCTTAGTCTAACAAAAGATGGGAGCTGGCCGGGCACGTGACGGGCATGTCGCCGAAAGTTGCGTGCGCGCTCCTCGCACGTTCCCCTGACTTTCCCGCGCCTCAATAGAAAAGCGCTATGGCGCTTTCTATTGAAAGCGCCCGAGGCGCTGGAAAGCGTCCGCGAACCTTCCCGGTTTGTGGCGGGGTACTGCCGCGCGGCGCCCGTGGTTTTTTTTAACCGCGGTGATGGCCGTATGAGGATAAACAGTGTCGCCACTGTAAACTTGGCGCTGGATATCTTCTTGCTTCCCTATTCTAAGAAAGTCTTACACCAGACGTTATAGCATGATAAGCTGTGTTGCATCTGACGATGGGAGATCCCCGAAACATTGTGCGTTTGCAATCTGCAAATTAAACAGTTTATCATGCTATAATTTCTGGTGTAAGACTTTATTAGAATGGGGTGGCAAGAAGATATCCAGCTCCGACTTTCTATTCTTAGTAAGGAGTTTTCCAAGCTGCCCCCGCTAGCCATTTTAATACCCATTTTGATCTTTTACATCCCATAACATTCAATACCCATTGAATCTGGTCCTGACTAGCATTCTGTATGTTACCCCTGATGTTCAAAGAGTAGACAGGAATTCTCATGGAAAAAGTGAAGCACAGCCGGTCCAAGAAGAAAACAATCCGGGGCTAAGCGAATTAATTAAATATATTCTTTATTGGGGGTGCACAGCATGGTGGCGCCGGGGATATGCCTCTGACATGTTTTGCGCTGAGATAGCGCTTCCTCAAAGAGTATCTGGATACAGAGGCATATCCCCTGCGCCACCATGCTGTGCACCCCCAATAAAGAATATATGTAATTCATTCGCTTAGCCCCGGATTGTTTTCTTCTTGGACCGGCTGTGCTTCACTTTTTCCATGAGGATTCCTGTCTGCATTGTATACCAGCTGGATGCACGCCTCTGGGACGGCATACAAACAACACCCATGTGAGTAAGAACTACATCATTATATCACTGGATATTCATATCTTGCTCTAAGGTTGCTGCCAGATAGAAACCTGCTGTTCACACTGATGTTCATATCCACCGGTTAGTTCAGATTAGGTTTTTGTTACACCATTGGCAGCAGTTAACCTGTTAATGAGCTCTGCAATCAAGACATTCCTAGTTGTTTGTGCTTACTTACCTATCCCAGGGTCCGCTTAAGCTTGCTTATTCACTTATGACTATCAGATCTCACACTTTGATGCACTTGGTTTGGAGGACATTCCTCCTACAGTCTCATGTTCAAAGAGTATCTTTTTTTAAGGCTCTCGTTGTCATTCCTACATACAGATGTAGCCACACTTATACGTCGCTGTACGTGGTCCCATTCGGAAGTCATGAACTAACCGCAGCAATGCCGGGAGAAGCTACGACGGTTACCTTCACTACTGCAAATCTCACTTTTGCTTTTTAAGTTGTGGCTGTATCTACAGTTGCAAGGACATTGTAAGCAATATATTAGCCCTTCTGGCTCAGCAGCAAGACGCCTGGTAGACGTGCTACTCTGTGTATGTAGAGTATTGAAGAAGAGGCCAATACAGCTTCTGATGCCTTAGCAATATGACAGAATGTCAGAGCGGTGGCTATGCTGCGGTGCTACTGCATTTCCTGCTTGCACGGTGTTGAAACAACAGATGGACTTCGGCACAGGAAGCATCAACAGTCTCTGTCGTTACCCAGACAGGATCACCTGGTCAATGACAGAGAGGAAATAGCTGCAGACCAATGTGGCATTGACATAGGGTGACCGATGTCCCGGGACAGTCCAGATTTTTTATCTAATGTCTCCTGCCCCGACTATCTTCTGCTACAGTATGTCCCGATTTTACCAGGAGCAGAGAGAAAAGTAGGGTCTGCCACTGCAATTTCTCCTCCAGCCATTAGGTGGCGTTATGCTGCGCAGCTCATTCTCTGACTGGGTGCAGTGTGAGTGTGTGTGTGTGTGTGTGTGAGTGTATGACATGTGGAGGGAAGGTGGAGGGGTGAGAAAAGTGGCGAGGGGAGGGGGGTTGAAGGAGAGACATGGCGAGGGGATGGGGGTGAAAGAGACATGTGGAGGGGGTAAAAAAGAGACATGGCGAGGGGGTGAAAGAGAGTCTTATGGAGGGGGGGTGAAAGAGACATGGAGAGGGAGTGAAAGAGATATGGGGAGGGGGGGTGAAGAGATATGGGGAGCCGGGGGTGAAGAGACATGGGGAGGGGGATTGAAACAGACATGGGGATGGTGAAAGAGGCATGGAAAATGGGGGGGTAAAAGAGCGACATGGGGAGGGAAGGGGAGGTGAAAGAGAGACATGGGGAGGGGGTGAGAGACATGGGGAGGGAATGGGGTGAAAGAGGCATGGGTGGGGTGAATAAGCGACATGGGGGGGTGAAAGAGAGACATGGAGAGGGGAGGTGATAGAGAAACACGGGGAGGGGGTGCAAGAGACATAAAGAGGGGGATGAAAGAGAGCCATTGGGAGCGGGGTGAAAGAGAGACATGGGGAGATGGGTGAAAGAGAGACATGGGGAGGGAGGCGATAGAGAGACAAGGGGGGGATGAAAGAGAGACATGGGGAGGGGGGATGAAAGAAAGCTATGGGGGAAGTGAAAGAAAGTCACGGGGAGGTAGTTCTTTTTTTCTTCTTCACATGTCTGGGAGATGTTGATCGGACGGCTTCTTAGGGTCAAATACGACGTGACAGACTTTATATAAGGCCTGTGATGTCACATTTGACCGGCAAATGATACATCAACCAATCTGATTGGTGGATGTGCCATGTGATGGCTTCCATTTTTTTTTTGGCTGAAATGACATCATCTTAAGTGATCGGATAATAAAAGAACTATTGGATCTCAATATAAATGGAGAAAATATGCAGGGCCAAAGCTATGACAATGCTGCAAATATACGGGGAAAGCATAATGGAGTTCAAAGACATATTGAACATGAATCCATGTGCGTTTTATGTACCATGTAGTTCTCATTATTTGAACCCGGTGGTTAACAACGTGGCCAAACCCAATATAGGTGCCATTTAATTTTTTGGCTTAATTCAACCGTTGTATAATTTCTTCCCCAGGTCCTCCAACAGGTAGATCGTTCTTTTAAAATCCTTACCCAATTTAACACTAAAGAGAGTCTGTGAAACATGTTGGGAGCCTCGTATTGATGCAGTTAGACCAATTCGATACCATCTGGGAGCGCTCTATGTTGCATTAGTGTATATTAAAGAAGATGTGACATTTAAAAGTGAACATCATGGCCCCCAGAGTAGAGCTACAAACTATGACAAAGTCCAAAGACCAAATCTGTGGCTCCAAAAAACAATCCCAACAGTAGATCTCGGGCCCTGTTTGTTTAAATCAAAAACACTACAGAAATGTCCAATCCTTTGTCTCATAAATAGAAAGGTATCCTTACCAACTCCACTTATAAATGGTGTAAATGATCAGTCTTGGGGTTTACAGTATATACATGTAGAAAAGATGGCATCTGGCTGGTTCTGCTCTGTTATTGAGCTATCACAAATCAGCTGTAAATGTTCACATGGAATGGCACCTAGTTAACTTCTTAAATCAATAACTGTAGACTTGCTAGTCCCCTATATCATAGATGGAATCCTCAATAATAACAAAGTGGAGACTCACGGTTATGAAAGGGTTCATCAGTTCAATCCTGCTCCTGTGGGTTGCTTCAGGGCACCTTTTGGTGTTCTGTTCGCTAGGTAGATAGTACAAAGTGAAAAATGTGCGATGCACAACCGGAACGAAAAAATAAATGAACTGGAGAGAGGGTACAGCAACTACACAATTTGCTTTTAATAACTCATCTAATCAAATGACCGGCAACAAAACGTGCGCGCACACGGAGGTTTTCAAACACCTCTATGGAGCTTGGTCCCACCCCCCGTTCGCGTCACGCGTCACTCACGCGCGGCGCGCTTACGCGACAATCGTGCACCGCTCCCCAGCTGCGAGACAACACCCGTAACAATGCCCACCTGTCTCCTGCGCTCTGCGTCCAATCACAGCTCCCGCGGGGGCCGCACCTTCATTCCGCCTCTCACTCTCTTTGCTTCAGTCCTCCTATTTAATCTCTGCTTGCTCAGTCACACAATGCTGAGCATAGACCATAGTAGCCTTGTGTTCCTACATTCCTGCTTTGCCTTGCCTTGTGCCTTGCCTCTCTTGCTTTCAGTTTGACCTCACGTGTACCGACCCGGCTAGACTCTTGGACCCTCTCTGTATAATGACCCCGGCTTCCCCTTGACTACCTGCATCTCTCCATCCCTGACCACGGCTATAGGACATTCTACTAACGCACAGGCTCCAACCCTCGACCTCGGCACAACGGACATCTACCATTCTACTGGCTCCTCCCCACAACCGCGGCAAGTATCTGGACTACCCTCTCTCTCCAACCCCGACCCGGCTACACTGACAATCCAGGTATGCCTCCACTGCTGCAGGTGCGCATTTTCTACTTTCCCACCTCAGTACCGGGGGTCCGCCTTGTTCGTGGTGAACGCAAGCGTTACAATAAGAGAGGGTTGGGGTTCCTTACAATGCATCTGATCTCAGACGCGCTATTAGAGAGGGTTGGGGATCCTTACAATGCATCTGATCTCAGACGTACTATTAGAGAGGGCTAGGGTTCCTCAGAATTTCACAATATAATTAGAAGTTTCCTTAACCAAAAGAAGGCTTAAAACCACTGGTCAATACCACCTATACCACCTGTGTTGTGATTTACAGAACCCGCTTTGTTTGGTGTGTCTCATTTTTGTACAATTAGTACAGATATGCAAGTGAAGTGAGAATTTATTCTCTGCCAATAAATGTGTATAGGTTTACGTAACATGCGGGCTTCCTATGGACTGTTCTGTTTTTCAAACACACTGATATGAATAGCATTATGGGGAGATCAATATTGTAGACATGCTTTCCCTTAGAAACAAGATGCAATAGTAATAGATTATTATATAATGAGAGAACAAAAAGATGGAACCGGGCGCTTCTAACTATGAAATAACTGAAGTGAATTAGTGGTAAAAAATAACCAATAACAGTGAACCTAAAAACCAAATAAGTATATATATATATAAATATAGTGAATAAATAACCTTCACCAAAAAACGTGATCAGTAAAATATTAAATGTGAAATATAATACAAATGTATACAGCAGCTCTACACCCTTTAAAGGACTGTCCAGGTCCAATGTAGTCTTGCGTTGTCTTACAGGTAGGAGGAGCGCTGTGGTTCTCGAGATAATTTGTGAAAAATAGAAAAAATAGTATAATAGTTCAGATGGTATTAATAAGTGAAATATAAAATAGTCTCTGTGTTAGTGTCACTCACAAATTGATTCAGATATATCAGACGTATCAGAGATCCATCTCTCTCTGATGGGAGCCCTTTATTGGAAGCCCTCTGGTGATGGAAGCCTTATAACTGTTGGTCTGGTAAGCTTGACGTGTGATGGAATCGTAAAGTACTCAGTATACCTCCCAAGGAATGTGGAGAAAGAAAGGAGAGAGCGCACAATAGTGTGGTATGATAAGGGTATATATTGCACAAAAATAGCATATAGGTAATGCACTCACATTTTGGCATTTGAGAAAATTAGTTGGAGAGAACTGCTGGTGACTCGTGGAGGACGCCAGTGTATTCAGTCACTGGAAAGCTTCCGCATCTGCCTACGTCACATCCTGTGACGGTGTCACGCCTGTATGCCCGCAGACCTGGCAAGACCCCAGTACTGAGGTGGGAAAGGTATTACACCACACACCCTCAGCAGTGGGAGCAAGCCCGGAGTGTGGTATAGCGTTGCTGGGCCTGTTGCAGAGGTTCCAGAGAGCAGCGTGGTCGAGAGCGTAGCAAGGTTCAAAGGGATACACAGAGCAGAATAGTCCAGAGTAAGCAGGGTCAAAGCCAGGGAAATCCAAAGGAGAAACACAGGAGCAGGATACAGCAGGGACACAGAGGGAGCACAGCATAGGTCAGCACACAGGGAAACAGGAACTATGCAGAGTGAGGAAGAAGTGGACAGACAGGGATTATCATACTGCTCCATTGTAGCTATTAATTCAAGCTCCCACATTTTATCTGTCAGGCTTCTTGCATTAGCAAGCATGCATTTAAGTTTTTTTCAGACTGTACTATTATCTTATCTGCTCCTTCCTTTCTGCTCCCACTTGGTTTAGTCTTTAGAAGTTTTCTAAATTACTTTTACAATGTCAGTTTTATGCCTAAATGTTCAAATCTGTGAACTTGTTACCGTATGTTATGCACAGTGGATTTCATAAAAGACCGAGGACCATAAATTGAATGAATTCACACGATTTCCATTATTTTGGGGATATACAGTCAGTGCCTTAATTCCATTTTCTTCTGTAATAATGCTCTTTGACACTATTTTCCACTGCCATCTACTCCCTGACAAAGAGCTGCAGGAGAGGTATACAGTAATTACCTGGCCAATGGCAAATATGCAATTCTGCATCACCACTATAATATTTTTTAGCAGTTGTTACAATCATCCTAATTGACAGAGCGGTAAGACCACTATGCAAAAATTGCATTATCAATGAGATATTTTCCCTCCTTATTTCTCAGACTGTATATAATGGGATTCAACAAGGGGGTCACCACACAGTAGAATATAGACACAACTTTGTCAATGTCAAATGAGTACCTAGACTGTGGCCAGACATATATAAATATAATCGTCCCCTAGATAGAATATGCCGACCACTGTGAGGTTACACACACATGTGGAGAAGGCTTTCCGACAGCCTGTGAGCGAGGAGATCCACAAAATGTTACAATGATGCAAACATAGGACACCATAGTGAGAAGAAAGGTTGCTGGTAAGATGACAGACGTGGACATGTAATATATGGCATCAACTACATGGGTAGAGGACCAAGACAGTTTTAACACTGCAGCCACATTGCAGAGTTAGTGGTCAATAGAGTTAGGACCACAAAACGTCAACTGAGATGTAGAATAAGTGGTGAGTATACACCATAGAAACCCAGCAGAGCATGGCCAGCATGTGACACGTCCTGTTGGTCATTATACGTAGCTGTGTAAAGTAATGGCTTACAAATGGCAAGGGAATGATCGTAAGCCATGCCAGCCAGGAGGAAACGCTCTGTGGAATCCAACGAAAAGGAGAAGTACATTTCAGCCATGTAGCTGAAGAAAGAGATTGCCGTTGGCTTGGTCATGAGGTTCCTGAGCATCTTGGGAACACTGACGGAGGTGTATCACATTTCCATAAAGGTGGAGTTTCACAGGAGCAAATACTGTACATGGGCTCGTGAAGGTATCAGTCCAGGCTGATAATGGGTGAGGATAGTGATATTGCCCATCAGGGTCACTGTGTAGAATAAGGAGAACAAGATAGAAGGGACCAGGTGAAAATTCTGAAAGTTGGGAAAATTCAGGAGGGTCAATTCTGTGACGAGTTCTATTCTCCCTCAGGGTCTTCCCAGTCTGTAATAATACTGAAAATGTCTTCATTTAATTACATATACATTTATAAATTATCCATGTATTAAAAAATCCATCATCCAACTAAAATTAAATGTATAAATGTAAAACTATTGGACATTGTGCTATGTTCTGCCCATTGTACTATATTATACAGGACATGCATTACATTGAATCCAGTGTCCCTGCTCCATAGAGCTTACAATCTGATTTTAGGTGCCTGAGGCACAGGAAGATTATTTGGACTGCAGTGATCCTAGTCCATAATATATTATAATATTATGTGACAATATTACAACAACTGGCATATATTACATTTACAGTGTACATCTACGTCGCACCAAAGGCGGACAGCCTTTGGGGCAGGCGAAGGGCAGGCAAAGGGTGTGAGCTATTTGCTGATGTTAAAACTTCTCTATTTCAATCTGAAACTCACCAGCCCTTTGTTTTATCCCTTTTTCCAACTCTATCTGTCCATGAAATGTCTGTGAATTGACTGTATAACTCTGTTCATTGAATATAACCATGTATTGTTATTACTCTGTGTCCAGGACACACTTGAAAACGAGAGGTAACTCTCAATGTATTACTTCCTGGTAAAACATTTTTATAAATAATATATCTACTGATAATTATAAATACTATGTCTCTGCTACAAGCCTACTAACGGTTTTTTTTAAAGCCACCAATTTTATATGAAAAGGATTGCTAAAGTCCTGAAAGGATTCAACAGAAGGGTCACCCCCTGCTTTCCTCTTACAAAGTTCAGTCACTTATGAATATTGCTAGGATCCATTTTAAAGCTCAGCTTTCAAATTATTGCTACTTTATCTTAGATTAGTCCAGTTCAGGAGTGGCCAACTCCAGTCCTCAAGGGCCACCGGCGGCAGGTCAGGTCATTGACTGAGCCTCTAATTGAGCCACACACATGGCTGAGAAAGGTTCACTCCTTAAGTGAGGAGGCTACAAGGCCCCAAATTCCGGGGAAATATGTAGGGTAAAGGCTAGTTAGCTTGCGAAGCATGTATTTGAGCTCGGGGAAGGTTTTTTGTATTATTCACTACAGTGCAAGGGGAGGAGAAAGTTAATTTTGAATTCTCTCTCTCTCTTCTATGTAACTTGGTACTAAATAAACTCACTATGATATTCTGAACCCTTAGACTTATTGATATTATTTGTACGCTTTCACACACTCACTGGATAGTTGAACTTCTAGGCTCTAGGGCATTCATCCAGCAGCAGAAACAGTAGTGATATAGTCCAAAGATAGAAAAACCGACGCGTTTCGGGTGTTCCTACTCTTTGACAAAGGGCAGGAACGCGCGAAACGCATCAGAGTAGATTCTATACCCACTCACCTTGATGTTCCCCATTTCATTCCCTAATAAATAGGTCTTTAATTAAATTCCTTGATGTTCTGTACTGCATTTTTTCCTCAACACGCTGTGCACCGTTTTTCCATCTTTGGACTATATAATTTCTCCTCAATTGACTGTCACAAACCGGTATTAATGCTGATATACAGCAGCGGCAGCTTTTATTCTCACATTTCCCGCACGGCAGGATGCGTGCGGGAAACGTGGTGACGCTGCTTGTCGCGGCGTCACTGTGACGTCACTGTCACGTGACATGCCCGGCTTCCCCGGCCTCCCCGACACCCCTGGAGTGTAAAGTGAGGTAAGCGGGGGTGCGGGGAAGCAGAGGGGCAGAGCAGAAGCCGGGTTTGGGGTCGGGAAGGGGGTTAGAAATGCGCGGGGGTGGAGGGGGGTGCGCGGAGGAACACGCGGCGGTGCGCGGTCTAGACCGCGCGCCAGCTGGAGTAGATCCCGGCCTGCCGCCGGCAAATGTAAGAATAAAAGCTGCCGCTACTGTACATGAATTTACTTGCAGCTGAAAAGTGCTATGGAATGGACGGAACTAGCCAATAGGTACACTTCTTTCTCTCTTTGTATCTCTCGTGTATCTCCTTGGGGAAAACAGTCTACAGAAGCTTACAAGCAAGTGAGCTCCTCATTTCAAGGACCCATAAAGATGTTCAATTTAATATTTGCACAGATCATCTTACCATTAAAACACAGTGTTCAGAGATTTATTTGTATATATTAATATCCACGTAAAGTACAATTAGTGATACATTTTCTATAACATGCTCATCATCTATCAAATAAGTAATTGATCTTCAGCCGAAGGTACCGAGCTTCAACCAATGGGAGACTCGCAGCGCTCCTTGGCTTTAACACATGAGCATATGCAGTCCAAGTTTTAAAAGGGGGATGGAATATGAGAGAGAGAAAAAAAGAGGGGCTGGGGGAGAGAGAAAGGGGTAGAGAGGAGTGCGTGATTGTGTTAACAGTAAGAGAATGCGTTTGACACCACATCATGGAACAATCAGGATGCAATGGGGTTAGATGCGTATTCACTACAAAATACTCTGACGTTTTAAGCATCAATAACTAGTAAGAATTCTGTTTTCCTTTCTTTTTCTTAGAAGTCATGTAATAAACATTTAGAGCCTCATTCAGAAAGCTTCGATAAGGCCCTTATCGAGCACTTATCGACCAAAATGGCTACTCGTATTCAGAAAGCCTCGATAAGTGCTCGATAACGGCCTGTATCGATGCAAAATTTTATCACCAACAGAAATTCGCCAATTGAGCGGTGATCAGCCACTTATCGACCATTTTCTGAAGGATCATAAACTCGCGCGATTCAGATACCCGCGAGTCGGCTGTCGCGGCCTATCACAGCCCATCGCAGCCCTTAAAGGCGTTCTTCTCCCCAAATCCAATTCACCTCAAACTTTAGGTAAATTGGTGGGGAGATGGCCTTGATGAGCTGCGATGTGTCGGGACTTACAAAAAATCAGGCCCTTTTCCTGCCTCGGATTGATGCCGGGGGTCTCCGAAGCTGATAGCCATTAATAGCAGCTCCGGACCCCCCCGGCATGCATCCGAGGCAGGAAAAATGCATGTACAACAACTTCATTACTTTAGCGGCTAACCGCTAAGGTAATGAAGGGTGTGACAAACGCCCCCTCTTTTGTAGCGCTGACGTCTGTCTGGGTTCTTCCCGACACAGTCTTCTAGGGTTAATTATACAACAAACAGGAACATGCAATGTATTACGTTGCTTAACTCAGGCTTCTGCCTGCTTTATTTTCATCCAAGTAAGATACTGCAGCTTTAACAAGAGTAGATTAGAGGTACTCAGATACTTTCATTCAGCAGTTCTCATTTCAGTGTTATAGTATTTCCGACACTGTTATTTCAAGTAAAAAGAAACCAAATTATAAACAAAATCCTATCCCTTTCAGGGATCTAACTACACATTAGAATCAGTCTCTCTAACAGCTGCTGGTCAACTAACCTGGTTCCCCAGCTTAAAACAATGCCCTCTCATTTAGGGTCACTTATATACAGCACAGTCTTTCAGCAACAGCAGTAAACATTTGTTTTTGTCTTATCTGTTCGTGGTGGGAACTCGGTCCCAAGTGTCCAGGCAAATCCTCTGGTACTGTGATACTTGGAGGGGCCATCCACCCCGAAACTGGATACCGGGGAGCAGCGATACCCCCAGCCTCCAGGCTCTAAGGAGAGAGAGTGAAATGCAAAACCTCTCTGCTCTAAATACCTGTGCATGTGATTAAAAGAGCAGGTGAGGGAGAACTAGAGCCATTGTAATCTGTGGTCTGGATTTTCCATCCAGCTGCTTGAGTTAATGGGAAGCTGTGGAACGGATCATTTTTAACTATTCCTGCACTTTCTGACCTAAAATGGGGTAGAAAGCTGCCTAACATCTTTGGACTATGTCACATATCCCCCTCCCCATCTCACACCTACTGGGGTGAGAGGCCATGGACCTCACTGGGGTGAGCGTCCTACCTGAAATACTTGAGCTAACTCCTCAGTACAACATTAAGTATTCACATGACACGAAAATGAACTTCATTATATATTTACCAACCGAAAAGGGCATTTTTTTTTCTATATTGTAAGCTACCACTATTTTTTTCTTTCTTATACTACAGCCTTGTAATCTTAAGGGCCATCAACCCTGTATATTAATTTGTAGTTTAGCTACATTTTCAACACAGAGAACCAATATAACATTGTAATATTGACAAAATGCTTATTCTAGAGGCCTAATATACCTTAACTACAATAGCTTATTTGCATAGTTAAGTGTCCGTGACATAGTCCACACGTGTAATAACAAAAAAATATCGGTCAATTCCCCAAACACATTTTTTTTTTCTTTGACTCCCAGTCCATTACATTTCCTGACTTTATTTCATAGGCCGCTGCAACCTGCAAATGACTGGACTGTTTCTTTAGCTTCTGACTGAACTCTGGGGCCGGATAGTCTTTGTCTTTATATTGTGGCCCAGGGTGGCGAGATCCGGAAAAATTCAAGGCCAGCGTTGACCTTCGTCGCTTTTGCTTTGCAACCTTTGAACCTTTATGGTACTTCTTACTGCCATGTATTTTCTCACGACCATCACTCTCAGAGATTTGGGATTTCCCCTCTGGGGCAATTATATGGTACTTAGAAGATGAAGCACTGATGACCTTGATGGGGCTCTCACTAACTCCGGCTGTACCCTGTGGCATTTTACCTTTGCAGCCGGCAGGCATGTAGTCTTGGGCCTCTCTTTCCTGAGGCCTACATTTATTCAGGCAGAAGTACCGCTGGATAACCAGTGACGCATTTCTCAGGGTTTGATAGCGAATCCTGTTCTGTGGCATCCTAGTCAGCGACTGGATTTTTATAGTTGCTCCTTTCATAATGAGGAACCTGTTTCATACCATGCGGGCACGGTAGAATGATTGAAGAACACAGGCTGCTTTATTCCGGCGATTAAACTGACGAATTTTCATCCCTCTGTAGGCAGCCTGTAGGATGATAGTTGCGGCGCGTTTACGCCGATAATTTTCTCTTTCACTTCTTCCTTGGATAAGAGCTTTGCAGTGCTTCTGAATTATTCTAATGCTTTTCTCCTTTTTCAAAACGTTAAGTTCCTCCACGAGAGAATTCTGTTTTGTGCATACATGTCGCAATTCTGTTCTCAGAGCGTCCATTTCTTCCTGGTGCTGGCTCTGAGTGTGCATCAATGCATTCTGTAGTGCTTCCTGCACTTCTAATTTTTCCTGAGTCAACTGTTCCCGTGACAATTCTGCCGGTCCCTCCGGTCTGCAGCACATCTCGGCGCCTTTCTGACGCATGTCCTGACCGCGCAGGTTCAAGTGGCTCGGTCACTTCCCCTGTGACTTGAGGAACAGTTTTCTTTATCTTCTTCTTTCTTTTTGCTTTATTAGCTCCAGAGATATCAGTGGTACTGGGCACACACTCACTGGTATCAGCTTCCACATCTTGCTTGCACTCACAGGGCGTTGCTTGCTTTTGAAGCTGTTTGTCTTTGAAAAATTTGTGGCACACATCTTCCATGTGACCTACTTCATGACAGGCCCAGCATACTAAATTCATCTGTAGATACGGCTCTCTTCCAGGGGCCACATACGAATCATCGTCGTCGTCATCATCATCATCGTATAGCCTGAAGGGACACTGTTTTGCATGATTATGTACATTACAAAACAAACATTTCACGTCGGCCATTTTAGAAACCCGGCAGGGACAATTTGCTAGCTGCAATTTCACTCACTTCAGCAACTTACATACAGCACTTGCTAGCTGCAAATGCACGCACTTTAGCAAAAGGCATTAGCTTTACAAACAGCACTTGCTAGATGCAATTTTTCCTTCAGCAAAACATTTTTGGTTTTCTGTTTGGGTTCAGGGTGCTATTGCATCCACACTTCGCACATTCTCTGTGTATGCTAGAAGCACAACTGATATACACAGTGGGACAGACTTCACTCATAGCATCTGTACTTTATCTTCGGCTGGGCGGCCATTTTAAACCCCCGCATTTATTTGCAAACCCACAGACTTTTTAGTGTCGACCCGCATTCTCCACCATATGTGACAAACGCCCCCTCTTTTGTAGCGCTGACGTCTGTCTGGGTTCTTCCCGACACAGTCTTCTAGGGTTAATTATACAACAAACAGGAACATGCAATGTATTACGTAGCTTAACTCAGGCTTCTGCCTGCTTTATGTTCATCCAAGTAAGGTACTGCCGCTTTAACAAGTGTAGATTAGAGGTACTCAGATACTTTCATTCAGCAGTTCTCATTTCAGTGTTATAGTATTTCCCACACTGTTATTTCAAGTAAAAAGAAACCAAATTATAAACAAAATCCTATCCCTTTCAGGGATCTAACTACACATTAGAATCAGTCTCTCTAACAGCTGCTGGCCAACTAACCTGGTTCCCCAGCTTAAAACAATGCCCTCTCATTTAGGGTCACTTAGATACAGCACAGTCTTTCAGCAACAGCAGTAAACATTTGTTTTTGTCTTATCTGTTCGTGGTGGGAACTCGGTCCCAAGTGTACAGGCAAATCCTCTGGTACTGTGATACTTGGAGGGGCCGTCCACCCTGAAACTGGATACCGGGGAGCAGCGATACCCCCAGCCTCCAGGCTCTAAGGAGAGAGAGTGAAATGCAAAACCTCTCTGCTCTAAATACCTGTGCATGTGATTAGAAGAGCAGGTGTGGTCTGGATTTTCCATCCAGCTGCCTGAGTTAATGGGAAGCTGTGGAACGGATCATTTTTAACTATTCCTGCACTTTCTGACCTAAAAGGGGGCATAAAGCTGCCTAACATCTTTGGACTATGTCACAAGGGGTTAAACAACCGTGCCAGGCTTTCTGTAAAGACATACATTACAATACAATACTGTGGCTAGCGAGGGTGGGTGAAGGGGGAATTTGGCCCTTAGTGGCTGTTTAGGCCTTGCGGGGGGGTTGCGGGGGGGTTGCGGGGGAAATTAACCCCTTCACTACCTTAGAGGTTAATATCGCTAAGCAATAAAGGGGTTAACCCAACCGCTACCCACCCGCAAGGTCTAGACACCCATCCTTAAGGCTAATACCCCCTTCACCCATCCATGAAGCCTAAGCACCCACCCCTGACTGACTATACCCACCTTATAGCCATTGAGTAGTATAGTGGTACATCATACCCATATAATAATAATATGGGCATGATAAGCCTCTATAGCACTCAATGGGCACCCTAATTACAATACATTAATACACTAAACACACAATAATAAAACCTAACTAAACTCCAAAAAAACACACTTCACTAAATATAAACAGTAGCCAGCTAATCCAATCAATACAAGCAATAACAACATCAACAATGAATTAATTAAACCATTAACCAATCAAACCAATCAATTCCTAAATCAACTCAACATGAATAGTAACACTAACCAATCCAAACAATTAATTACTACAACATTAATGAATTTAAACAGTAAAATACAAAGAAAGAAATTCTAACAATATCTGAACTAACCATAAAACGCATTAGCTAACATAATATAACATTAACTACAAATGAACACAAATCGCAAACCTTTTAGTAGCATTAAGCATGAACAAACAAACAATCACATCCACATAATACAATGAAATGAAAAAAAAACCACAGCAATACCAAGCGAGAAATGCCCCCCAAATATTGGCATAATAATGTATTAATCTGTACCCTAAAAAGGTACAGATTAATATATTATCTGTCAATGTGCCTCCCCAAAAAATCAAAACACACATCCAATGAATAAACCTGTAAAAAGAGACATTTACAAACATTGAATATATTACTTACCAATAGAAGCGGTGGCCCTCCGACTCCCGGGGTAACAGGAAGCTCACGCACCTTGAAGCCCTCCAACAGCATCCGATGCCATCTGCCACGAAGATCCGGATCAGGTACCCAAATCTTCTTTTTTCTAGTTGGGTTCCTGAGGGACTTGTTTGTGCAAGAAGGTGACACATCCCTCTCACAACCCGAGACGCAGGCAATCGACCAAGGTGGTCCCTATACCGGCACCTTCCATCTAATAATTTTATTGACCTTCTTCATACAAACTATATACATGAATAAACCAGTGTGGGTACAAGTCATAACCTATTTACAGTGAACACGAACGAATCCTAGCAACCATCCCGGACTTCTAGTCACCCCAACCCCCGTGCTCTGTGTGATCTTCAGCTCTGCGGCAGAGCCCAGTGCGGTTAACCCTCTCCCCGCTCCGATGCCCAATCCCCTCAAGGCTCCCTCCCTCTTAAACAAGTTATATTTTGCTTTGGCTGAACTTCAAACCTATTTCCTTCTAGTGGGTATTCTGCTGGAGGCAGTGTGTCAGAGCACAGCCATAATGATCAGGAAAGCAGCTTGTGGTTAAAAGATATTCTTTATTCAGACATCATGGTGCAGTCAGGAAAATGGAGGGAGCTCTTACGCGTTTCACGCCTCGTTGGCGCTTCGTCAGAGAGTGAAAAAGTAATGCTGGGACCCCCTTGATATAGTGCCTCTCATTGCGTTTCAAATTGCTCACAGCCGCGGCTCGATTGGCCGGAAGTGACGACACCGGAAGTCAGGAACCGGATGTGACGCGACGGGCTCCATGCATGGATGGTTTGTTTACAAGCTATGCTTGTAGTCATGGAGATCGCAGCGTCATCACTCCGTAGCAATGGGGAAATCTTAATTACAAACGGGACCCAGCATTATCACCCCACCATACAAAAAACATACATAATCAAAGGTGGTGGTTAAAAACAACATCTAAAGCATATAAACTATGCATAAACTGAAGGACTCTTTGTAAACAATTTGATATTATCCATAATGTATGGTTGCAATCATATTTGTAAACGTTTTTGAGTGTCTGGTGACATATGTAAATAGTTTATAATGATAAACTTTAAATCATTGATCCGGGTTGTATAGTCTATATGACTATACAACCCGGATCAATGATTTAAAGTTTATCATTATAAACTATATGACTATACAACCCGGATCAATGATTTAAAGTTTATCATTATAAACTATTTACATATGTCACCAGACACTCAAAAACGTTTACAAATATGATTGCAACCATACATTATGGATAATATCAAATTGTTTACAAAGAGTCCTTCAGTTTATGCATAGTTTATATGCTTTAGATGTTGTTTTTAACCACCACCTTTGATTATGTATGTTTTTTGTATGGTGGGGTGATAATGCTGGGTCCCGTTTGTAATTAAGATTTCCCCATTGCTACGGAGTGATGACGCTGCGATCTCCATGACTACAAGCATAGCTTGTAAACAAACCATCCATGCATGGAGCCCGTCGCGTCACATCCGGTTCCTGACTTCCGGTGTCGTCACTTCCGGCCAATCGAGCCGCGGCTGTGAGCAATTTGAAACGCAATGAGAGGCACTATATCAAGGGGGTCCCAGCATTACTTTTTCACTCTCTGACGAAGCGCCAACGAGGCGTGAAACGCGTAAGAGCTCCCTCCATTTTCCTGACTGCACCATGATGTCCGAATAAAGAATATCTTTTAACCACAAGCTGCTTTCCTGATCATTATGGCTGTGCTCTGACACACTGCCTCCAGCAGAATACCCACTTATCTACCACTTTTCCGGATGCACGCCACCAACAAGAAGAAACCAGGCTTTTTTCATGTGAGTTTATCCTTTATTCTATTTTGGAGGTATACACTAGGGTGGTTCAAGCGTGTGTGACATTGTCCTCATTAGGAGTGATGTGATGGAGCTTAACACTCTTCATTCACAACACCTCTAGGACTTCAATATATATGTCCTCTACACAGCGCTCACCTACATACCCAATACTCACCTGTATATCAATAGCCTGCATCAAGACATCTTCTATCAAGAATATCTGTATTGACATTGTTATTTTCATTATCCATAGTCATTTAGAGCACTATTGATGAACTTTGTTCTTCTACTGCTATTTCCTTCTAGGCCACAGTCTCTTAATAACCTCTCCCCTCCACATGAGTCCCTTGTTTATTATGGCCGCCCACCCTGACTCCCTCCCACCTCCCTTTTTCCCCCACCCAACCTCCACCATCATCCTTATCTTCGGTATGGGGGCTTTTCTTCTTCGCAGGACCTTTTCAGCTTTAGAGGTGTCCACATACCCAGTTCAGCGAAGGTACATAGCGACCGCACTCTCGTTATACTCCCCCCTATACATTGCGGCCGAGCATCTCCCCGTCGGCCCCCCATGGACATCTACTGCAGGTAAGTGGAGAGAGATTAATCATCTGGACCATAGAAAACATGGAGGTCCACCCTAATTCTTGCCCTCATATCTAAGTCCCTAACCCCCCTGCACTTCTAAGACTATCCCTTTTTTCTCTACTTCCCTGTCCCTTCTCTAGACTACTCCTTCTTCCCTCGTCACCCCTTAGCTCCTCAGCGGGGCTGGAGTTTCAGCGCTTTTGCTTGGCCCTGCTTGGCTGAACTCCTCCCTCTCCTACCCTACCGAGGGGATGCTTCTATCCCTTCTCCCTCCTAGTCTACCCCCAGCCTTTCTCCCCCACCCTTTCTCCAGCGAGTAGATTAGCTTCCATGTGACCATCCACATCCCCCAGTCTTCTTAACCCCTGCTCCCTTTCCCCTGATCTCTGGCCTGATCTTCGACCCCAGTCTCCCCGCTCCTCCTTCCCTCTCTTCATCTATTCTCTAGCGGCAAGGCCCCCCTCTCCCCCCCCTTATGAGTTGGATAATTATTCAATTTTAGGGCAGCCATGTCCCAGTCGGATCCTACGGTTCTCCACTGTTCTCTGCCGGTGGGCCTCCTGCTCCCGTCTGAGCCCCCGTCGGCGAGATAATGGAGTCCAGCCGGACTCAGTGCCCTCTTCTACCACCTGGGGTCTCTCCCAGCCGTACCCTCATCATGAGCTTACATGGCCGACATGCACCTTCGCGCCACCAGGGGTCCTCGTCACTCATCTCTCCTTCTGCTGCTACCAAGATGGCCGTGATGCATCTTCCCGCCACCAGGGGACTTCTTCTTTATCTCACTCCTCAAGGAAGAATCAAGATGGCCGTGATTCACCTTTCCCTTCCACCAGAGGGACCAACTACACACCGCACAAATCATATGAAACTCAGAGCCGGGGATGGCTCCTTTAAGTCCTAACTTGGGGATGATTGACACCGGAGAAACACTTAAGCACTGTGTTGCTCCTCTGCAGCTCCACACGCTTCCATGACGCCTCCGGAGCTGGATCCTCGGCTGGGAGCTGCTGTTCAGGACCCGAGGAAGAGACAGGTAGGCCTATTTTTTTCAGAAACTCAGCTCTCCCCTCCACGTGTTTCAGAGTGAACATTTTTTAACACCATTAATCCAAATGGGAACAGCTATCTATACCGGATCCCATTATCGCATAGGGCTTTGGTAATTGATAACAGGGCTCTCCTCTTTGACAGGGTTGCCGGGGCAAGGTCCTGAAACACCTGGAGTTTCACTCCCTCGAATTCCAGGGACTTAGCCACTCTGGCGATTTGACATATGTTTTCCTTTATTTTAAAGTAGTGTAGCCTTATGATTATGTCCCTCGGCGAGTCTCCATGTTGCGGTTTGAATCGCAACGCTTGGTGACATCTGTCAAATTGTAGCTCTATTTCAGTCTTGTCTGGTAGCATATGCAACAGCCAGTTGGAGGTAAATTCCTCTGGATCTGACACCGACTCCGGGACACCCCGCAGGTGGATATTATTTTGCTGGTCGCGGTTTTCTGAGTCTTCCTGCCTGTCATTTATGTCCGCAATCATTTTATAGAGTTGGGCCGTGGATTTCTCATTTTTCTGGATGGCTCTAGTACAGTATTTGCATCCACTTTATTTTCCAGTGTGTTGGTTCTGTCACCTAAACTGTCAATATCTATCCTGAGTTCCCAGAGCTCTTTCTGAAAAAAGGTCTTCATCTCCGAGCAGAACACTTTCATGTCCTTTCTTGTGACCCAGTCTTGGTCCGAAGCCTCCGCTCTACTCGCGGGTCTGCTTGTGGATCTTTCACTCTGAGTCGGAGCCCGCCATTTGCCTGCTTTCCTCCCCTACACTCACTCGTGTCAGCTCACCTTTCGGGAAATAAACTGTTACCATCGGGGTTCTCTTTCGAGATATCGTTCTCCTTGGCATCCTTGGGGGCCCCGGCGTCTGAATTTCTGGTTTTCACTGTTATTCTCCTGGTTTTTGTGCTGTAAGTACATACATTAATTGCCGGCATGGACGGAGTGAAAGGATGAGGAGGGGGTAGTGAGAGGATGAGGAGGGGGGAGTGAGAGGATGAGGAGGGGGGAGTGAGAGGATGAGGAGGGGGAGTGCGAAGGGGAGAGGGGGGAGTGAGAGGATGAGGAGGGGGAGTGAGAGGATGAGGAGGGAGTGAGAGGATGAGGAGTGGGTGAGAGGATGAGGAGGTTGGGAGAGGATGAGGAGGGGTGGGTGAGAGAATGAGGAGGGAGTGAGAGGAGGATGAGGATGGGGAGAAGCGAGATGATGAGGAGGGGGAGTGAGAGCAGGAGGAGGGGGGAGTGAGAGGATGAGGAGGGGGAGAAGCAAGATGATGAGGATGGAGGAGTGAGAGGAGACGGAGGGGGAGTAAGAGGATGAGGAGAGGGATTGAGAGGATGAGGAGGGGGTGAGTTTGAGGATGAGGTGAGGGAGTGAAAGGATGAGGAGGGGTGTAGTGAGGATGAGGGAGGGTGTAGTGAGAGGATAAGGATGAGGAGTGGTGGGAGTGAGAGCATGAGGAGCAGTGTAGTGAGAGGATGAGGAGGGGGGAGTGAGATGATGAGGAGGCATGGAAAGATGGTGAGGAGGGGGGAGATGGTGAGGAGGGGCAGAGGCGGAGAAGGGGTTGAGAGGCTGGGCAGGAAGCAGAGAGGATGAGGAGGGGGCGAGGTGGGGGAGAGGAGGGGGGAACAGGAGGGGAGACGATGAGGAGAGGGAGAGGATTAGGAGGGGAAGAGGATGAGGAGGGTGGAGGTAGGATAAACAGGGGGGAGTGAGAGGATGAAAAGGGAGAGAAAGGATAATGAGGGGGAGAGTATGAGGAGGAAGGGGAGAGGATGAGGAGGGGGAGAGAGGATGAGGAGTGGGGAGTTAGAGGATAAGAAGGGGGAAGATGAGGGGGAGATAGGATGGGGAGAGATGATGTGGTAGGAGAGAGGATAAGGAGGGGAGGAAAGTGGATGAGGAGGGGGATAGGAGAGAGAAAGAATGGGGAGGGGTGGGAGAGGGAATGGGGAGGGGTGGGAGAGAGAGAATGGGGATATAACAAAAAATATATACTTCATAAAACTCATATGGGTTTTGTTGAGATATGGGTCTCTCTCGGCCCACTTGGTTTGGACATGCGAGAAAGACTTACAGAAGAGCAAAACCTAGAAATCCAATCGGATAAGGCTCTTTCTGCACGCTTTTGCACAACTCACAACTACTAGAATATCCCTGTGTCTATCCAAGAGGAGGTTTTAGTGTACTGACAAAAAACATCCCAAAAATAAATTGTAATTAAGGCCGCGAGGTGTCACTGTATATAGAATATACATCCAGTAGCACTCTCATTGTAAAAGACTCTTATCTCTATCCCCCCACAAATAAGCAGGGGGGCCCATTCAATACCCATAATGCGTATGTCTGAAGCATTAAAGCAAAGTGCAGTGCTGTACCAAAGTAGTAGTTTAGTTTAGACTGCCCTTGAATGGAGTTGAACACTTCCCCAGTGCTGGAATTAGGACATAAAGGGTCTATGCAGCAACATAGAGTAATTGTGTTTAGACGCATGGCTCTATTTTTTGGAGCAAAGCCGCAGCATATATACTGTAAGAACAGTTTCTTACTTCTGACGTGGTATGTTAGACTTATGGCACTTCAGATATGGAGGATTTTTGGGGGGCAAATAAAAAGTAAAAAAAATAAAAGTATCAGAGAAATGCAAGTTGTGATACATCTCAAAAGAATCTGTGCACCATGTAACTCCCCCAACTCCTCCTACTGACTCTCCCCAAGGTGCATGCTGGGACAGACGCACAATGTGATACATCTCCTTATAATCTGTGCACCATGTAACTCCTCCCCAACTCCTCCTACTGACTCTCCCCAAGGTGCATGCTGGGGCAGAGACGCAGACTGTGATACATCTCATTATAATCTGTGCACCATGTAACTCCCCCCCAACTCCTCCTACTGACTCTCCCCAAGGTGCATGCTGGGACAGAGACGCAGACTGGGGTACATCTCATTATAATCTGTGCACCATGTAACTCCTCCCCAACTCCTCCTACTGACTCTCCCCAAGGTGCATGCTGGGGCAGAGACGCAGACTGTGATACATCTCATTATAATCTGTGCACCATGTAACTCCCCCCCAACTCCTCCTACTGACTCTCCCCAAGGTGCAAGCTGGGACAGACGCAGAATGTAATACATCTCATTATAATCTGTGTACCATGTAACTTCTCCCCAACTCCTCCTACTGACTCTCCCCAATGTACAACCTGAGGAAGATGGGGCACAATTTGGAGCAAAAGGCTTAGATATAGTAAATAAAGTAAGTGCAGGGTTTTGTTCCAAAATTGCCTTGATACATAGACCCCAGAGAGAGAGCTTCAAATGTGTTTAAAAAGGAGAAATACTGAGCCTGGCCTTAGTAGGAGCTGACAAATGACTGATTGTATCCGTGCAGGTGGTGTTATTTATTCTGTTTGACATACACAGTAACTTCTCAGCATTTTACATGTGACATACATAAGGGGATGATACTTTATCTTGCCATGAAGTCAATGCATTTGAACCCAGTGATACAGTATGTTGATCCCACTGCTGTCAGTGGCACTGTCCATATGTGTACTTGTGTCACCCAATGTACGTAATACCATGTGTCACAGCAGCTGTGATTTTTATGACTGCTACTCTAGCTAACCACTTCTCAACCCCTTGAAATTAAATGTCAAAGTAACTGATTTCTCTATTATGACATCACGAGACAGCATCATTGAGCCTCCTAGGAGATGCCAGCAGCCGTGTTCTGTAATGACATCATGGAATCGCCTTAGAGACTGAGATAAATACACAAATGTAAACTTGTTTGTGCGTGACTTGAATTAGTTCCCAAAGGAAACCGGTAGTTTCGTGGACATCTCAGAGATAGGAAAAGTGTGGCGCTGTACAGAGAGACTAATTATCTCCACCTTAACTCTGTATCATGGCAGGTAGGAAGCAACATGACCTTTAAATACTGTACCAAAAAAGAAATGGATAATATCTATATTTTTGAATTGTTTACTTGCACAATGTTTTATGGGGTACAGAACAGATAATATGACTCCTATCAATGGATGGGAGAGAGAAGACGGATGGGGGGGGGGGGGGGTGTTAGACAACACACAAGGGGTTAGGTACATGGCCTTGATCGGATAATATTTTTTTTATAAATGTCAAAACTGATTTCTTATAGATACATACACACATATTTGTTTTATAGAATTTACTTTTATATCTGGCTTGTAATTCAAAATCTTAAATGATTTGAACAGTAATGTATAGAAAAGAACACATGTACTGTATACATAAATGTCAAAGCGGCAAACGTCTATGGGATCTATGGGATAGTAAAAAAAGACACAGGGACCTTAGTGTATACAGTAGGATTAGTTATGTATAAGGCATGCTTTTTCCTTGCCCTAAGTTTAGGTCAATAACTATTGGACCAATTCTGCACCCTGGGGTGTAATGTTCGACTACTTTCAGCCATATCCTTAAATTATTGTCTACAGCAGTGTTTTTCAACCAAGGTTCCTAGGAACCCTAGGATTCCCCGGGCATCCCTAAAGAGTTCGCTGTAATTTCAGGTCATTTTAAAATTGTACTTAATAAAGAAGAATTTACAGTACAATGCATCAGATCTTAGAAGCGCTATTAGAGAGGGTTGTGGTTCTCACACTTCATCTGATCTCAGACACGCTATTAGATAGGGTTGGGATATATTACAATGCATCTCATCTTAGACTCGCTGTTAGAGAGGGTTGGGGTCCCACAGAATTTCACATTGGGTTCCTTAACCAAAAAAATGTTGGAAACCGCTACTCTACAGTTATACAAAGGCCCCCAAAAAAACAAAGCCACAAAACGAGGGCAGAATCTGCCACTTGATTTACAGATATAGCTGACCTGAGTGCTCCTCCAGATACCTCAATATACCAGACATGTCTCAGAATACCACACCATAATATTACCACAAACTACCACAGTAGGAACAGGCAATTTTTATTTTTTTATTTTTAAAGATCCAGTTCCGAAAGCTATGGTACTTCTACAATTGTCATTGTGTTCAGAGGTGGACATGAAAGCAGGTGATGGACTGCACAAGTTATATATGTCAGTTGCCACTTGGTGTCGAAAACTACCTAGAAATAGTTTTCTGTCTGTGTTACATCCCAGCACATCATTAATGTGTATATATATATGCTGTGAGTGGGTTTACTGGCTTTGCATCTCCCAAGCCCTTGCTTAAAAGCTGTGTCTAAAGCAGCATGCATTGGCTATGGGTTGCTCGTGTAATGTGAGCTTGAGATAAAAGGTGGCACTGTGTGCTCATTTGCATGTCATTTCCCAGAATCCCTTGCTGCAGTGGAAGTGCTGTGTGCTGGGTGATAAGGGTGAAAGACAGGGTTGCAGACCTGTCTAAGACATGCAAATGAATATATAGGAATATTTACAGTTGCTTTATGCTTTACTGTGGATGGAGCTTGCTTAAAAATGTATTTAAAATATTGAAGCTTCTGACCACTATTGATCAGAGTAGCGGTCTGTAACATTGATAATCAAATAAATGTGTTTCCCAGCAAGCCATTTTCCCTGTTAGTGCTTGCTATTCATAACAAAACAAAGACCCCCAAAAACTTTATTCAAAACCAGAACCAAAACCCCAAATATTTTAAAGGCAAAATAAAAATACCAAGCCAAGTGAGCATCTCTATGTATTTCATATGTATTTGATATCAAGAATATCTTTTCACAGGTCTGTTAAAGCAGTCCTAACCCTCCAAAGTCAGGCTTATAGGATATCCCAGCTTCAGCGCAGGTGGCTCAATCAGTCCCTCCTTCAGCACAGCTGGCGCAATCAGTCCCTGCTTCAGCACAGGTGACTTAATCAGAGGCTGATTTAGTGATTGTGCCACCTGTGCTAAAGCTGGAATATCCTGAAACGTTAACCTGTTGGGGGGGCTTGAAAACTGGAGTTGAGTCCCCGTGTGTTAAAGAAATGTGCCTTGATTGTGCTTTTTACGCCCTTCACTTTTACCTTTCTTCCTTACAGACCAGTTTTTAAATGCCTCTGCTGTGAACCATCCACTGAACTGCAGTGCTCCTGCAGTTACCACTGCTTACCCTTCATGGAGCAACAGCTCCCACCCAGTAGGGAGGAATACTGAAGTCTACAGACATGGGGCCCAAGGCATGATTTTGCAACAAGGGTCTGCAGGAACACCAATGTATCTACAGCAGATCCCACAGGCAACACGCACTTACCCTTGTGTATCAGACATGAACGGAGGATTCTACCACACTGCTACAGGAGGATACGCAGGATTTGCAGGACAGGTTAGGGGAGAAGCCACAACGCAGCCTGTTACTTTCCGTCCCAACAAACAGTTGGAAAGACGTGCTACAATAGGGCCTTGTATAATGACCACCCAGTATGCACAACTTCAGCAGCCACCATTCATACCCCTTAGAGGAATGCAGACCTTACAAGGTGAGATATGGAGAATCTTTACTAATCATTGTTCAAAATCTTCTCCTTGACTGATACCATTATCTGTTATAAAGATCTTTAATTACGGTCATTCGCCACTGTAGTGTTACAAAGATATAGAACTCTACAGTATGTAGTCCTCGCCAATACTGAAGGGATTAAGCATGTGTTTGCTTTTCTTTCTTTGTGTTATTATGTACAATGTGTTGGTATTTATGATAATTGATTATTTCTCCTTTTTGATTTTGTTACAGTGTGTCAGACCTCGCTTGGAGCCCAACATATTTCCCAGGCCAGTTTAATTACACAAGGAGCAGTTCAGCTTGCTGCTAATGAAAAAAGTGAACCACCTCTAATGTACCCAACTCAACCAGCTCGGAAGCTGAGCCACCTCCCAAAGTTACATATTGAAGCGCAAAGCAACAAAGAGTTATATGTGCCAGTGTGGAAAAGGGGTGGGTTAAAAGATATGGAGAAGAGATCTTCAGAGGTGAAGGCCCCCTCACATATGGCTCAGAAGATTCGTAATAACGTGCTGAGTTCAGTGAAGACTAAGTGTCCGTTGAAGTCTGAGGGGGTACCAAAGTGCTCCAAGGTGGAAACAAAGAAGAAAAAGATCCTTTCTTCAGCTGCAAGGGATCAAGTCCCTCAAACTGCACTGCAAAAGAAGGTAAAACCAATGTCAAAGCCAGTAAATCATTCTTCTGCTCCTATACCAGGGAAGTCACCCCATGGCCCACAATCTGGTGACGAGGCTGTTCTGTTAAAAAAGATGAAATATGTGTGTCTCTCAGGTGCCCACATTTCCAATAAGGTATCTGAAAAGATGCTGCAAAGCAGTGAAGGTTCAATGGATGCAAAGACACCTGCTGTTACTCATATTAATCCTAAACTGAAGAAAACTCAGGAGATCGGGATCAAACGTAAAAATGCAAAGACTCCTGCAGTTACTCATAGTCCTGAGCGCAAGACACCTCAGGAGATGGGGATCAAACGTAAACAGAACAGCAATAGCAAGCAGGTAGTGAAGACCAGCTTTTTCAGTTTTAAGCAAGCGCTGGCTTGTGGTACTGATAATAACCCCAAAGCTCTCAAAAGAAAAAGTGCTAATCAGCCTGGGATGAATTCAGAAGTCCTTGGGAAGGGCAAGAAGTCATTGGAACCTTCTAAACAAGGAAAGTTGAAAGCCCATCCCAGCAACCTAAGCCTCCTAATGATTAACGCTGTTCAATTATTTCACCCATTGGGTAAAAAAGCAGGTCCCACAGGTCCAGGGGCACCCGCAGGATCCATTACACTTGGAAATAAGCTTGGACCAATGCAAGGAAGCCAAAGCCAGACTTCTGCTTCTCATGTTCAGTGGCCTCCTACTGATGGGATTAAAATGTGGATGGTCAAAAAACAGAGCAGTATTTCTGGAATTGAAGGAGTCGGTATTAATGCCAGGCCTAGGCTATTTAAAATACATGAGTACACAAGACCTGACATTAAAACCAGTGAAATCAAACAACGTGGGAAAAACAAAGCTTAGTTATAGAGAATCTCAAACACTTCCCAGTGATATCCATGGAACAGGAAGCTGCAGTAAGATGCATTGAAAAGGTCAGCCACACCACTATCCCCATTCCAGCTCCTGGCATTAAAACCAGTGTAATCAAACAACGTGGGGGAAACAAAGCTTCAGTTATAGAGAATCCCAAACACTTCCCAGTGATATCCATAAAACGGAAAGCTGCAGTGACATGCATTAAAAAGGTCAGCCAAACCACTATCCCCATTCCAGCTCCTTTCAACCAGCAGCACCAGCTTTCTAACCTGCAGCTTCCTATCAATGTACCCAGTAGAGTGGACAACTCCACTCAATCCTTCTGTCAACAGCCTCTCCAAGAGCTTGAGGTCTCCATACCTATTCCACCTGGCCAGAGAGAGGAGAAGGAGGCTATGAAATGGAAAGCACAACTGGAGAGGGAGTAAGCCTGTCAACATACCTCCAAGGGGAGGCTACAGTGCTTTGTTCAGAGGCAGAAGGATAATAACATCTCTAAACGTTACGGATACCCACCATCCAGACTTCAGTCCCCCATGAGATACGTAAGCCCTAAAAAAACAAAAAACAAACCCTGACTAATCTGTAACTGGTGCCAAGCTCTATGAATATCTGTAAATAAGATTTATATGTATAAGTCAGTTTGTAACATATTTAACTAAGAATATATTTAAAACTCTTCAATAAAATGTATCTATTTTTATTTGCACTCTTTATTTACTAAATAAATTATTTACAAATGCCAAGGGTTATTGAAATTCTGCAAATTAACTTTAGATTACCCTCTTGATGATACGAGAGAGAGAGAGAGAGAGAGAGGTAAGGTAAGTCAGACCCCACTTATGAGATAGAAACAAATAAATATTTAACTATATACTTTGTCATGTTGGATGTATGTACTGTATGTCTTTATTTATATAGCGCCATTTATGTAGATAGTGCTTCACTGCAGTAATAAACGTGACAATCATATAAATAATACAAATAACAGATCATGGGAATAAGTGCTTCAGACATAAAAGTAACATTTAGGAAAAGGAGTCCCTGCTCCGAAGAGCTTACAATCTAATTGGTAGGTGGAACATACAGAGACAGTAGGAGGGCGTTCTGGTAAGTGCGTCTGCAAGGGGCCAAGCTTTATGTATGCGGTCTATAGTATCAGCCACGGAGCTACTCACATGCTTCTTTAAGCAGATGTGTTATAATGTGGGTCTTAAAGGTGGATAGATAGGGTGCTAGTCGGGTATTGAGGGGAAGGGCATTCCAGAGGTGAGGGGCAGTCAGTGAGAAAGTTTTCAGGCGAGAGAGGGTTTTAGATACAAAAGGGGTAAGTAGATGACATCCTTGGGCGGATCGCAAGAGTCGGGATGGTGCATAGCGAGAAATTAGAGCTGAGCTGTAAGGAGGGGCAGAAGAGTGTAAAGCTTTAAAAGTGAGGAGGAGAATTGAGTGTGAGATACAGGATTTGATAGGAAGCCAGGAGAGTGATTTCAGCAGGGGAGACGCTGAGACAGATTTAGGAAAGAGTAGAGTGATTCTGGCAGCAGCGTTTAGGATAGATTGTAGGGGAGACAGGTGAGAGGCAGTAAGGCCGGACAGCAGAAGGTTCCAGTAATCGAGATGGTAGAGAATGAGGGTCTGTGTCAGAGTTTTAGCTGTTGAGCAACAGTGGAAGGGCGTATCTTTGTAATATTGCAGAGGAAAAAACGACAGGTTTAGCTAACTTTTGAATGTGAGAGGAGAATGTGAGAGAGTAGTCTGAGACCCCTAAGCAGCGTGCTTGGGCTATTGGATGTATAGTAGTACTTCCAACAGTAATGTGGAAGGAGGTAGTAGGGCCAGGTTTGGCATGAAATATAAGGAGTTCTGTTTTTGACATGTTAAATTTAAGTCGGCGGAGGATCATGTTGCATTGGGCTTCTCTTTCTTTTGTTTATACTGTACAATGTCACATACCCAGTAGCACTCCTTAAGACAGATATATATGGTGAGGTGGGTTTGGATTTGAGTTTACAGGGGGTTTGTGTGTTTCCAAACTTACTCTGCCCACCTTTAAAGCAGCAGTCCAAGCTGTCGTTTAAAAATAAAAAAATCCCTTTAATATGTGCATCAATACAAACCACTCATTGATAAGTAATTAGCTAAGTTGCGATCGATCGGTGAAGATTCGGCTCGGGGGTTCACTAAATGGTTGCCAGTGCAGCAGAAGAGGACCAAAGATGCAAAGTTCTCTGGGGAAGATCATGTGACCAGATAGTCACTGGATACAATTGAGTTTTGCACAGCTAGGGAGAGGGCAGGGATCAAAAAAAAGTGGAGGGGGGAGTTGCCAGAGTCTGTTTCAGAAGAGGAAGGGGATGTGACTTGATTGATTGATTGTTACATTATGATACATTAAAATTTTAATACAGAGTTGTTTAAAAAAAAGTACTACTACTAGTAGCATTATACTAAAAAAAATAATACAGATGCACAGTAATAGTAGTTTTTATATTTATTAGTGGTGACCATGTCCATCAATAAAATTAACTGACATCCTATTCTTCACAGTCAGGATAAAGGTTTTTGATCCTACCACACTCCTATTAGATCATTGTGGTGGGTGTCCTTTTTATTTGTAAGGTGCAGGCAAGAGTGTCTGGGATCCCACTTCTGACACAGTTACTGCACCGGCACAGCTTAGTCTAACAAAAGATGGGAGCTGGCCGGGCACGTGACGGGCATGTCGCCGAAAGTTGCGTGCGCGCTCCTCGCACGTTCCCCTGACTTTCCCGCAGCTCAATAGAAAAGCGCTATGGCGCTTTCTATTGAAAGCGCCCGAGGCGCTGGAAAGCGTCCGCGAACCTTCCCGGTTCGTGGCAGGGTACTGCAGCGGCGCCCGTGGTTTATTTTAACCGCGGTGACGGCCGTATGAGGATAAACAGTGTCGCCACTGTAAACTTGGTGCTGGATATCTTCTTGCTTCCCTATTCTAAGAAAGTCTTACACCAGACGTTATAGCATGATAAGCTGTGTTGCATCTGACGATGGGAGATCCCCGAAACATTGTGCGTTTGCAATCTGCAAATAAAAGAGTTTATCATGCTATAATTTGTGGTGTAAGACTTTATTAGAATAGGGCGGGAAGAAGATATCCAGCTCCCACATTCTATTCCTAGTAAGGAGTTTTCCAAGCTGCCCCCGCTAGCCATTTTAATACCCATTTTGATCTTTTACATCCCATAACATTCAATACCCATTGGATCTGCTCCTGACTAGCATTCTGTATGTTACCCACATGTTCAAAAAGTAGACAGAAATCCTCGTGGAAAAAGTGAAGCACAGCCAGTCCAAGAAGAAAACAATCCGGGGCTAAGCGAATGAATTAAAAATATTCTTTATTGGGGGTGCACAGCGTGGTGGCGCAGGAGATATGCCTCTGACATGTTTCGTGCTGAGATAGCGCTTCCTCAAAAAGTATCTGGATACAGAGTCATATTCCCTGCGCCACCATGCTGTGCACCCCCAATAAAGAATATTTTTAATTCATTCACTTAGCCCCGGATTGTTTTCTTCTTGGACCGGCTGTGCTTCACTTTTTCCAAGAGGATTCCTGTCTGCATTGTATACCAGCTGGATGCACGCCTCTGGGATGGCATACAAACAACACCCATGTGAGTAAGAACTATATCATTATATCACTGGATATTCATATCTTGCTCTAAGGTTGCTGCCAGATAGAAACCTGCTGTTCACACTGATGTTCATATCCACCGGTTAGTTCAGATTAGGTTTTTGTTACACCATTGGCAGCAGTTAACCTCTTAATGAGCTCTGCAATCAAGACACTCCTAGTTGTTTGGGCTTACTTACCTATCTCAGGGTCCGCTTAAGCTTGCTTATTCACTTATGACTATCAGATCTCACACTTTGATGCACTTGGTTTGGAGGACATTCCTCCTACAGTCTCATATTCAAAGAGTATCTTTTTTTAAGGCTCTCGTTGTCATTCCTACATACAGATGTAGCCACACTTATACGTCGCTGTACGTGGTCCCATTCGGAAGTCATGAACTAACCGCAGCAATGCCGGGAGAAGCTACGAAGGTTACCTTCACTACAGCAAATCTCACTTTTGCTTTTTAAGTTGTGGCTGTGTCTACAGTTGCAAGGACATTGTAAGCAATATATTAGCCCTTCTGGCTCAGCAGCAAGACGCCTGGTAGACGTGCTACTCTGTGTATGCAGAGTATTGAAGAAGAGGCAAATACAGCTTCTGATGCCTTAGCAATATGACAGAATGTCAGAGCGGTGGCTATGCTGCGGTGCTACTGCATTTCCTGCTTGCACGGTGTTGAAACAACAGATGGACTTCGGCACAGGAAGCATCAACAGTCTCTGTCGTTACCCAGACAGGATCACCTGGTCAATGACAGAGAGGAAATAGCTGCAGACCAATGTGGCACTGACATAGGGTGACCGATGTCCCGGGACAGTCCAGATTTTTTTATCTAATGTCTCCTGCTCCGACTATCTTCTGCTACAGTATGTCCCGATTTTACCAGGAGCAGAGAGAAAAGGAGGGTCTGCCACTGCAATTTCTCCTCTAGCCATTAGGTGGCGTTATGCTGCGCAGCTCATTTTCTGACTGGGTGCAGTGTGAGTGTGTGTGTGTGTGTGTGTGTGTGTGTGTGTGAGTGTATGACATGTGGAGGGAAGGTGGAGGGGTGAGAGAAATGGCGAGGGGAGGGGGGTTGAAGGAGAGACATGACGAGGGGATGGGGGTGAAAGAGACATGTGGAGGGGGTAAAAAAGAGACATGGTGAGGGGGTGAAAGAGAGTCTTAGGGAGGGGGGGTGAAAGAGACATGGGGAGGGAGTGAACGAGACATGGGGAGGGGGGGGTGAAGAGATATGGGGAGGGGGGTTGAAACAGACATGGGGATGGTGAAAGAGGCATGGAAAATGGGGGGGTGAAAGAGCAACATGGGGAGGGAAGGGGAGGTGAAAGAGAGACATGGGGAGGGGGTGAGAGACATGGGGAGGGAATGGGGTGAAAGAGGCATGGGCGGGGTGAATAAGCGACATGGGGGGGTGAAAGAGAGACATGGAGAGGGGAGGTGATAGAGAAACATGGGGAGGGGGTGCAAGAGACATAGAGAGGGGGATGAAAGAGAGCCATTGGGAGCGGGGTGAAAGAGAGACATGGGGAGATGGGTGAAAGAGAGACATGGGGAGGGAGGCGATAGAGAGACAAGGGGGTTGAAAGAGAGACATGGGGAGGGGGGATGAAAGAAAGCTATGGGGGAAGTGAAAGAAAGTCACGGGGAGGGTGGGTAGTTCTTTTTTTCTTCTTCACATGTCTGGGAGATGTTGATCAGACGGCTTCTTAGGGTCAAATACGACGTGACAGACTTTATATAAGGCCTGTGACGTCACATTTGACCGGCAAATGATACATCAACCAATCTGATTGGTGGATGTGCCATGTGATGGCTTCCATTTTTTTTTTGGCTGAAATGACATCATCTTAAGTGATCGGATAATAAAAGAACTATTGGATCTCAATATAAATGTAGAAAATATGCAGGGCCAAAGCTATGACAATGCTGCAAATATACGGGGAAAACATAATGGAGTTCAAAGACATGTTGAACATGAATCCATGTGCGTTTTATGTACCATGTAGTTCTCATTATTTGAACCCGGTGGTTAACCACGTGGCCAAACCCAATATAGGTGCCATTTAATTTTTTGGCTTAATTCAACCGTTGTATAATTTCTTCCCCAGGTCCTCCAACAGGTAGATCGTTCTTTTAAAATCCTTACCCAATTTAACACTAAAGAGAGTCTGTGAAACATGTTGGGAGCCTCGTATTGATGCAGTTAGACCAATTCGATACCATCTGGGAGCGCTCTATGTTGCATTAGTGTATATTAAAGAAGATGTGACATTTAAAAGTGAACATCATGGCCCCCAGAGTAGAGCTACAAACTATGACAAAGTCCAAAGACCAAATCTGTGGCTCCAAAAAACAATCCCAACAGTAGATCTTGGGCCCTGTTTGTTTAAATCAAAAACACTACAGAAATGTCCAATCCTTTGTCTCATAAATAGAAAGGTATCCTTAACTACTCCACTTATAAATGGTGTAAATGATCAGTCTTGGGGTTTACAGTATATACAGTACATGTAGAAAAGATGGCATCTGGCTGGTTCTGCTCTGTTATTGAGCTATCACAAATCAGCTGTAAATGTTCACATGGAATGGCACCTAGTTAACTTCTTAAATCAATAACTGTAGACTAGCTAGTCCCCTATATCATAGACGGAATCCGACCCGGCTAGACTCTTGGACCCTCTCTGTATAACGACCCCGGCTTCCCCTCGACTACTTGCATCTCTCCATCCCTGACCACAGCTATAGGACATTCTACTAACGCACTGGCTCCAACCCTCGACCTCGGCACAACGGACATCTACCATTCTACTGGCTCCTCCCCACAACCGCGGCAAGTATCTGGACTACCCTCTCTCTCCAACCCCGACCTGGCTACACAGACAATCCAGGTATGCCTCCACTGCTGCAGGTGCGCATTTTCTACTTTCCCACCTCAGTACCGGGGGTCCGCCTTGTTCGTGGTGAGCGCAAGCGTTACAATTAGAGAGGGTTGGGGTTCCTTACAATGCATCTGATCTCAGATGCACTATTAGAGAGGGTTGGGGTTCCTTACAAAGCATCTAATCTCAGACGCGCTATTAGAGAGGGTTGGGGTTCCTTACAATGCATCTGATCTCAGACGTACTATTAGAGAGGGCTAGGGTTCCTCAGAATTTCACAATATAATTATAAGTTTCCTGAACCAAAAGAAGGCTTAAAACCACTGGTCAATACCACCTATACCACCTGTGTTGTGATTTACAGAACCCGCTTTGTTTGGTGTGTCTCATTTTTGTACAATTAGTACAGATATGCAAGTGAAGTGAGCATTTATTCTCTGCCAATAAATGTGTATAGGTTTACGTAACATGCGGGCTTCCTCTGGACTGTTCTGTTTTTCAAACACACTGATATGAATAGCATTATGGGGAGATCAATATTGTAGACATGCTTTCACTTAGCAACAAGATGCAATAGTAATAGATTATTATGTAATGAGAGAACAAAAAGATGGAACCGGGCGCTTCTAACTATGAAATAAGTGAAGTGAATTAGTGGTAAAAAATAACCAATAACAGTGAACAAAAAAAACAAATAAGTATATATATATATATATATATATATAGTGAATAAATAACCTTCACCAAAAAACGTGATCAGTAAAATATTAAATGTGAAATACAATAAAAATGAATACAGCAGCTCTACACCCTTTAAAGGACTGTCCAGGTCCAATGTAGTCTTGCGTTGTCTTACAGGTAGGAGGAGCGCTGTGGTTCTCGAGATAATTTGTGAAAAATAGAAAAAATAGTATAATAGTTCGGATGGTATTAATAAGTGAAATATAAAATAGTCTCTGTGTTAGTGTCACTCACAAATTGATTCAGATATATCAGACGTATCAGAGATCCATCTCTCTCTGATGGGAGCCCTTTATTGGAAGCCCTCTGGTGATGGAAGCCTTATAACTGTTGGTCTGGTAAGCTTGATGTGTGATGGAATCGTAAAGTACTCAGTATACCTCCCAAGGAATGTGGAGAAAGAAAGGAGAGAGTGCACAATAGTGTGGTATGATAAGGGTATATATTGCACAAAAATAGCATATAGGTAATGCACTCACATTTTGGCATTAGAGACAATTAGTTGGAGAGAACTGCTGGTGACTCGTGGAGGACGCCAGTGTATTCAGTCACTGGAAAGCTTCCGCATCTGCCTACGTCACGTCCTGTGACGGTGTCACGCCTGTATGCCCGCAGACCTGGCAAGACCCCAATACTGAGGTGGGAAAGGTATTACACCATACACCCTCAGCAGTGGGAGCAAGCCCGGAGTGTGGTATAGCGTTGCTGGGCCTGTTGAAAGAGTAGTTAGTGATACTTGCAACGTCTTTAGTAGTATGCGTAGGGATAGTCGTGTCCGTGTGCCAATGTCCAAGGGTTCCATAGGGTAGAGTCGTCGGCGTACAAAGCCAGGTCCAAGGGTTCCAGAGAGCAGCGTGGTCGAGAGCGTAGCAAGGTTCAAAGGGATACACAGAGCAGAATAGTCCAGAGTAAGCAGGGTCAAAGCCAGGGAAATCCAAAGGAGAAACACAGGAGCAGGATACAGCAGTGACACAGAGGGAGCACAGCATAGGTCAGCATACAGGGAAACAGGAACTATGCAGAGCGAGGAAGAAGTGGACAGACAGGGATTATCATACTGCTCCCTTGTAGCTATTAATTCAAGCTCCCACATTTTATCTGTCAGGCTTCTTGCATTAGCAAGCATGCATTTAAGTTTTTTTTCAGCCTGTACTATTATCTTATCTGCTCCTTCCTTTCTGCTCCCACTTGCTTTAGTCTTTAGAAGTTTTCTAAATTACTTTTACAATGTCAGTTTTATGCCTAAATGTTCAAATCTGTGAACTTGTTACCGTATGTTATGCACAGTGGATTTCATAAAAGACCGAGGACCATAAATTGAATGAATTCACACGATTTCCATTATTTTGGGGATATACAGTCATTGCCTTAATTCCATTTTCTTCTGTAATAATGCTCTTTGACACTATTTTCCACTGCCATCTACTCCCTGACAAAGAGCTGCAGGAGAGGTATACAGTAATTACCTGGCCAATGGCAAATATGCAATTCTGCATCACCACTAATATTTTTTAGCAGTTGTTACAATCATCCTAATTGACAGAGCAGTAAGACCACTATGCAAAAATTGCATTATCAATTAGATCTTTTCCCTCCTTATTTCTCAGACTGTATATAATGGAATTCAACAAGGGGGTCACCACACAGTAGAATATAGACACAACTTTGTCAATGTCAAATGAGTACTTAGACTGTGGCCAGACATATATAAATATAATCGTCCCCTAGATAGAGTATGCCGACCACTGTGAGGTTACACACACATGTGGAGAAGGCTTTCCGACAGCCTGTGAGTGAGGAGATCCACAAAATGGTTACAATGATGCAAACATAGGACACCATAGTGAGAAGAAAGGTTGCTGGTAAGATGACACACGTGGACATGTAATATATGGCATCAACTACATGGGTAGAGGACCAAGACAGTTTTAACACTGCAGCCACATTGCAGATTTAGTGGTCAATAGAGTTAGGACCACAAATCGTCAACTGAGATGTAGAATAAGTGGTGAGTATACACCATAGAAACCCAGCAGAGCATGGCCAGCATGTGACACGTCCTGTTGGTCATTATACGTAGCTGTGTAAAGTAATGGCTTACAAATGGCAAGGGAATGATCGTAAGCCATGCCAGCCAGGAGGAAACGCTCAGTGGAATCCAACGAAAAGGAGAAGTACATTTGAGCCATGTAGCTGAAGAAAGAGATTGCCGTTGGCTTGGTCATGAGGTTCCTGAGCATCTTGGGAACACTGACGGAGGTGTATCACATTTCCATAAAGGTGGAGTTTCACAGGAGCAAATACTGTACATGGGCTCATGAAGGTATCAGTCCAGGCTGATAATGGGTGAGGATAGTGATATTGTCCATCTGGGTCACTGTGTAGAATAAGGAGAACAAGATAGAAGGGACAAGGTGAAAATTCTGAAAGTTGGGAAAATTCAGGAGGGTCAATTCTGTGACGAGTTCTATTCTCCCTCAGGGTCTTCCCAGTCTGTAATAATACTAAAATGTCTTCATTTAATTACATATACATTAATAAATTATCCATGTATTAAAAAATCCATCATCCAACTAAAATTAAATGTATAAATGTAAAACTATTGGACATTGTGCTATGTTCTGCCCATTGTAATATATTATACAGGACATGCATTACATTGAATCCCGTGTCCCTGCTCCATATAGCTTACAATCTGATTTTAGGTGCCTGAGGCACAGGAAGATTATTTGGACTGCAGTGATCCTTGTCCATAATATATTATAATATTATGCGACAATATTACAACAACTGGCATATATTACATTTACAGTGTACATCTACGTCGCACCAAAGGCGGACATCCGCAGTGAAACTCACCAGCCCTTTGTTTTATCCCTTTTTCCAACTCTATCTGTCCATAAAATGTCTGTGAATTGACTGTATAACTCTGTTCATTGAATGTAACCATGTATTGTTATAACTCTGTGTCCAGGACATACTTGAAAACGAGAGGTAACTCTCAATGTATTACTTCCTGGTAAAACATTTTTATAAATAATATATCTACTGATAATTATAAATACTATGTCTCTGCTACAAGCCTACTAACGGTTTTTTTTAAAGCCACCAATTTTATATGAAAAGGATTGCTAAAGTCCTGAAAGGATTCAACAGAAGGGTCACCCCCTGCTTTCCTCTTACAAAGTTCAGTCACTTATGAATATTCCTAAGATCCATTTTAAAGCTCAGCTTTCAAATTATTGCTACTTTATCTTAGATTAGTCCAGTTCAGGAGTGGCCAACTCCAGTCCTCAAGGGCCACCGGCGGCAGGTCAGGTCATTGACTGAGCCTCTAATTGAGCCCCACACATGGCTGAGAAAGGTTCACTCCTTAAGTCAGGAGGCTACAAGGCCCCAAATTCCGGGGAAATATGTAGGGTAAAGGTTAGTTAGCTTGCGAAGCATGTATTTGAGCTCGAGGATGGTTTTTTGTATTATTCACTACAGTGCGAGGGGAGGAGAAAGTTAATTTTGAATTTACTCTCTCTCTTCTATGTAACTTGGTACTAAATAAACTCACTATGATATTCTGAACCCTTAGACTTATTGATATTATTTGTACGCTTTCACACACTCACTGGATAGTTGAACTTCTAGGCTCTAGGGCGTTCATCCAGCAGCAGAAACAGTAGTGATATAGTCCAAAGATGGAAAAACAGACGCGTTTCGGGTGTTCCTACTCTTTGACAAAGGGCAGGAACGCTCGAAACGCATCAGAGTAGATTCTATACCCACTCACCTTGATGTTCCCCATTTCATTCCCTAATAAATAGGTCTTTAATTAAATTCCTTGATGTTCTGTACTGCATTTTTTCCTCAACACGCTGTGCACCGTTTTTCCATCTTTGGACTATATAATTTCTCCTCAATTGACTGTCACAAACCGGTATTAATGCTGATATACAGCAGCGGCAGCTTTTATTCTCACATTTCCCGCACGGCAGGATGCATGCGGGAAACGTGGTGACGCTGCTTGTCGCGGCGTCACTGTGACGTCACTGTCACGTGACGCGCCCGGCTTCCCCGGCTTCCCCGACACCCCTGGAGTGTAAAGTGAGGTAAGCAGGGGTGCGGGGAAGCAGAGGGGCAGAGCAGGAGCCAGGTTCGGGGTCGGGAAGGAGGTGGAGGGGGGTGCGCGGAGGAACACACGGCGGCGCGCGGTCTAGACCGCGTGCCAGCTGGAGTAGATCCCGGCCTGCCACCGGCAAATGTAAGAATAAAAGCTGCCGCTACTGTACATGAATTTACTTGCAGCTGAAAAGTGCTACGGAATGGACGGAACTAGCCAATAGGTACACTTGTTTCTCTCTTTGTATCTCTCGTGTATCTCCTTGTGGAAAACAGTCTACAGAAGCTTACAAGCAAGTGAGCTCCTCATTTCAAGGACCCATAAAGATGTTCAATTTAATATTTGCACAGATCATCTTACCATTAAAACACGGTGTTCAGAGCTTTATTTGTATATATTAATATCCACGTAAAGTACAATTAGTGATACATTTTCTATAACATGCTCATCATCTATCAAATAAGTAATTGATCTTCAGACTGTGGTAATTAGCCGAAGGTACCGAGCTTCAACCAATGGGAGACACGCAGCGCTCCTTGGCTTTAACACATGAGCATATGCAGTCCAAGTTTTAAAAGGGGGATGGAAGATGAGAGAGAGAAAAAAAGAGAAAACATTTGGAGCCTCATTCAGAAAGCCTCGATACGGCCCTTATCGAGTACTTATCGACCAAAATGGCTACTCGTATTCAGAAAGCCTCGATAAGTGCTCGATAACGGCCTGTATCGATGCAAAATTTTATCACCAACAAAAATTCGCCAATTGAGCGGCGATCAGCCGCTTATCGACCATTTTCTGAAGGATCATAAACTCGCGCGATTCAGATACCCGCGAGTCGGCTGTCGCGGCCTATCGCAGCCCATCGCAGCCCTAAAAGGCGTTCTTCTCCCCAAATCCAATTCACCTCAAACTTTAGGTAAATTGGTGGGGAGATGGCCTTGATGAGCTGCGATGTGTCGGGACTTACAAAAAATCAGGCCCTTTTCCTGCCTCGGATTGATGCCGGGGGTCTCGAAGCTGATAGCCATTAATAGCAGCTCCGGACCCCCCCGGCATGCATCTGAGGCAGGAAAAATGCATGTACAACAACTTCATTACCTTAGCGGCTAATCGCTAAGGTAATGAAGGGGTTAAACAACCGTGCCAGGCTTTCTGTAAAGACATACATTACAATACAATACTGTGGCTAGCGAGGGTGGGTGAAGGGGGAATTTGGCCCTTAGTGGCTGTTTAGGCCTTGCGGGGGGGTTGCGGGGGGGGTTGCGGGGGTAATTAACCCCTTCACTACCTTAGCTGTTAATATCACTAAGCAATAAAGGGTTTAACCCAACCGCTACCCACCCGCAAGGTCTAGACACCCATCCTTAAGGCTATACCCCCTTCACCCATCCATGAAGCCTAAGCACCCACCCCTGACTGACTATACACACCCTATAGCCATTGAGTAGTATAGTGGTACATCATACCCATATAATAATAATATGGGCATGATAAGCCCCTATAGCACTCAATGGGCACCCTAATTACAATACATTAATACACTAGACACACAATAATAAAACCTAACTAAACTCCAAAAAAACACACCACTAAATATAAACAGTAGCCAGCTAATCCAATCAATACAAGCAATAACAACATCAACAATGAATTAATTAAACCATTAACCAATCAAACCAATTAATTCCTAAATCAACTCAACATGAATAGTAACACTAACCAATCCAAACAATTAATTACTACAACATTAATGAATGTAAACAGTAAAATACAAAGACTGAAATTCTAACAATATCTGAACTAACCATAAAACGCATTAGCTAACATAATATGCAATAACAATACGAACCGACGCCTTTAAAGTCCAAAATAGGAACTATTGTGGAGTTCAAATGAGAGACAAAGTCCACTACAGGAGAGTCCAAACTTCAACTGCAGGCTTGTGCTGGCGCGTTACTATTCCACAGCGTGCCCTCTTGATACCAAGCTCTTTCCCATATTCATCTCCAGACCAGGAGCTCTGTGTGGGGGGAGGTCTGTGCTGGTTCTGTAGTTGATTTTCCTGTGGTACTGCAACGCCACAAGGTTCTGTTCTTCCTCGTTTCTCGCACAATTTACAAACAAAGAAGGCTCCTGTGTGCTTCCTGCACCACTTTATTTCTTCAAGTCTTCCATAATATAACATTAACTACAAATGAACACAAATCGCAAACCTTTTAGTAGCATTAAGCATGAACAAACAAACAATCACATCCACATAATACAATGAAATGAAAAAAAAACCACAGCAATACCAAGCGAGAAATGCCCCCCAAATATTGGCATAATAATGTATTAATCTGTACCCTAAAGAGGTACAGATTAATATATTATCAGTCAATGTGCCTCCCCAAAAAATCAAAACACACATCCAATGAATAAACCTGTAAAAAGAGACATTTACAAACATTGAAAATATTACTTACCAATAGAAGCGGTGGCCCTCCGACTCCCGTGGTAACAGGAAGCTCACGCACCTTGAAGCCCTCCAACAGCATCCGATGCCATCCGCCACGAAGATCCGGATCAGGTACCCAAATCTTCTTTTTTCTAGTTGGGTTCCTGAGGGACTTGTCTGTGCAAGAAGGTGACACACCCCTCTCACAACCCGAGACGCAGGCAATCGACCAAGGTGGTCCCTATACCGGCACCTTCCATCTAATAATTTTATTGACCTTCTTCATACAAACTATATACATGAATAAACCAGTGTCGGTACAAGTCATAACCTATTTACAGTGAACACGAACGAATCCTAGCAACCATCCCGGACTTCTAGTCACCCCAACCCCTCGTGCTCTGTGTGATCTTCAGCTCTGCGGCAGAGTCCAGTGCGGTCAACCCTCCCCCCGCTCCGATGCCCAATCCCCTCAAGGCTCCCTCCCTCTTAAACAAGTTATATTTTGCTTTGGCTGAACTTCAAACCTATTTCCTTCTAGGCCACAGTCCCTTAATAACCTCTCCCCTCCGCATGAGTCCCTTGTTTATTATGGCCGCCCACCCTGACTCCCTCCCCCCTCCCCCTCCCCTTTCCCCCCACCCAACCTCCACCATCATCCTTATCTCCGGTATGGGGGCTTTTCTTCTTCGCAGGACCTTTTCAGCTTTAGAGGTGTCCACATACCCAGTTCAGCGAAGGTACATAGCGACCGCACTCTCGTTATACTCCCCCCTATACATTGCGGCCGAGCATCTCCCCGTCGGCCCCCCATGGACATCTACTGCAGGTAAGTGGAGAGAGAGAGATTAATCATCTGGACCATAGAAAACATGGAGGTCCACCCTAATTCTTGCCCTCATATCTAAGTCCCTAACCCCCCAGCACATCTAAGACCATCCCTTTTTACTCTACTTCCCTGTCCCTTCTCTAGACTACTCCTTCTTCCCTCGTCACCCCTTAGCTCCTCAGCGGGGCTGGAGTTTCAGCGCTTTAGCTTGGCCCTGCTTGGCTGAACTCCTCCCTCTCCTACCCTACCGAGGGGATGCTTCTATCCCTTCTCCCTCCTAGTCTACCCCCAGCCTTTCTCCCCCACCCTTTCTCCAGCGAGTAGATTAGCTTCCATGTGACCATCCACATCCCCCAGTCTTCTTAACAACTGCTCCCTTTCCCCTGATCTCTGGCCTGATCTTCGACACCAGTCTCCCCACTCCTCCTTCCCTCTCTTCATCTATTCTCTAGCGGCAAGGCCCACATCTCCCCCCCCCTTATGAGTTGGATAATTATTAAATTTTAGGGCAGCCATGTCCCAGTCGGATCCTACGGTTCTCCACTGTTCTCCGCCGGTGGGACTCCTGCTCCCGTCTGAGCCCCCGTCGGCGAGATAATGGAGTCCAGCCGGACTCAGTGCCCTCTTCTACCACCTGGGGTCTCTCCCAGCCGTACCCTCATCATGAGCTTACATGGCCGACATGCACCTTCGCGCCACCAGGGGTCCTCGTCACTCATCTCTCCTTCTGCTGCTACCAAGATGGCCGTGATGCATCTTCCCGCCACCAGGGGACTTCTTCTTTATCTCACTCCTCCAGGAAGAATCAAGATGGCCGTGATTCACCTTCCCCTTCCACCAGAGGGACCAACTACACACCGCACAAATCGTATGAAACTCAGAGCCGGGGATGGCTCCTTTAAGTCCTAACTTGGTGGATGAATGTCACCGGAGAAACACTTAAGCACTGTGTTTGCTCCTCTGCAGCTCCATACGCTTCCATGACGCCTGCGGAGCTGGATCCTCAGCTGGGAGCTGCTGTTCAGGACCCGAGGAAGAGACAGGTAGGCCTATTTTTTTCAGAAACTCAGCTCTCCCCTCCACATGTTTCAGAGTGAACATTTTTTAACACCATTAAACCAAATGGGAACAGCTATCTATACCGGATCCCATTATCGCATAGGGCTTTGGTAATTGATGACAGGGCTCTCCTCTTTGACAGGGTTGCCGGGGCAAGGTCCTGAAACACCTGGAGATTCACTCCATCGAATTCCAGGGACTTAGCCGCTCTGGCGATTTGACATATGTTTTCCTTTATTTTAAAGTAGTGTAGCCTTATGATTATGTCCCTCGGCGAGTCTCCATGTTGCGGTTTGGATCGCAACGCTTGGTGACATCTGTCAAATTGTAGCTCTATTTCAGTCTTGTCTGGTAGCATATGCAACAGCCAGTTGGAGGTAAATTCCTCTGGATCTGACACCGACTCCGGGTCACCCCGTAGGTGGATATTATTTCGTTGGTCGCGGTTTTCTGAGTCTTCCTGCCTGTCATTTATGTCCGCAATCATTTTATAGAGTTGGGCCGTGGATTTCTCATTTTTCTGGATGGCTCTAGTACAGTATTTGAATCCACTTTATTTTTCAGTGTGTTGGTTCTGTCACCTAAACTGTCAATATCTTTCCTGAGTTCCCAGAGCTCTTTCTGAAAAAAGGTCTTCATCTCCGAGCAGAACACTTTCATGTCCTTTCTTGTGACCCAGTCTTGGTCCGAAGCCTCCGCTCTACTCGCGGGTCTGCTTGTAGATCTTTCACTCTGAGTCGGAGCACGCCATTTGCCTGCTTTCCTCCCCTACACTCACTCGTGTCAGCTCACCTTTCGGGAAATAAACTGTTACCATCGGGGTTCTCTTTCGAGATATCGTTCTCCTTGGCATCCTTGGGGGCCCCGGCGTCTGAATTTCTGGTTTTCACTGTTATTCTCCTGGTTTTTGTGCTGTAAGTACAAACATTAATTGCCGGCAGGGACGGAATGAAAGGATGAGGAGGGGGGAGTGAGAGGATGAGGAGGGGGGAGTGAGAGGATGAGGAGGGGGAGTGCGAAGGGGAGAGGGGGGAGTGAGAGGATGAGGAGGGGGAGTGAGAGGATGAGGAGGGGGATTGAGAGGATGAGGAGGGGGTGAGAGGATGAGGAGGGTGGGAGAGGATGAGGAGGGGTGGGTGAGAGGATGAGGAGGGAGTGAGAGGAGGATGAGGATGGGGAGAAGCGAGATGATGAGGAGGGGGAGTGAGAGCAGGAGGAGGGGGGAGTGAGAGGATGAGGAGGGGGAGAAGCAAGATGATGAGGATGGAGGAGTGAGAGGAGACGGAGGGGGAGTAAGAGGATGAGGAGAGGGATTGAGAGGATGAGGAGGGGGTGAGTTTGAGGATGAGGTGAGGGAGTAAAAGGATGAGGAGGGGTGTAGTGAGGATGAGGGAGGGTGTAGTGAGAGGATAAGGATGAGGAGTGGTGGGAGTGAGAGCATGAGGAGCAGTGTAGTGAGAGGATGAGGAGGGGGGAGTGAGATGATGAGGAGGCATGGAAAGATGGTGAGGAGGGGGGAGATGGTGAGGAGGGGCAGAGGCGGAGAAGGGGTTGAGAGGCTGGGCAGGAAGCAGAGAGGATGAGGAGGGGGAGAGGTGGGGGAGAGGAGGGGGGAAGAGTGGGGGAGACGATGAGGAGAGGGAGAGGATTAGGAGGGGAAGAGGATGAGGAGGGTGGAGGTAGGATAAACAGGGGGGAGTGAGAGGATGAAAAGGGAGAGAAAGGATAATGAGGGGGAGAGTATGAGGAGGAAGGGGAGAGGATGAGGAGGGGGAGAGAGGATGAGGAGTGGGGAGTGAGAGGATAAGAAGGGGGAAGATGAGGGGGAGATAGGATGGGGAGAGATGATGTGGTAGGAGAGAGGATAAGGAGGGGTGGAAAGCGGATGAGGAGGGGGATAGGAGAGAGAAAGAATGGGGAGGGGTGGGAGAGGAAATGGGGAGGGGTTGGAGAGAGAGAATGGGGATATAACAAAAAATATATACTTCATAAAACTCATATGGGTTTTGTTGAGATATGGGTCTCTCTCGGCCCACTTGGTTTGGACATGCGAGAAGGACTTACAGAAGAGCAAAACCTAGAAATCCAATCGGATAAGGCTCTTTCTGCACGCTATTGCACAACTCACAGCTACTAGAATATCCCTGTGTCTATCCAAGAGGAGGTTTTAGTGTACTGACAAAAAACATCCCAAAAATAAATTGTAATTAAGGCTGCGAGGTGTCACTGTATATAGAATATACATCCAGTAGCACTCTCATTGTAAAAAACTCTTATCTCTATCCCCCCACAAATAAGCAGGGGGACCCATTCAATACCCATAATGCGTATGTCTGAAGCATTAAAGCAAAGTGCAGTGCTGTTCCAAAGTAGTAGTTTAGTTTATACTGCCCTTGAATGGAGTTGAACACTTCCCCAGTGCTGGAATTAGGACATAAAGGGTCTATGCAGCAAAATAGAGTAATTGTGTTTAGACGCATGGCTCTATTATTTGGAGCAGAGCCGCAGCATATATACTGTAAGAACAGTTTCTTACTTCTGACGTGATATGTTAGACTTATGGCACTTCAGATATGGAGGCTTTTTTGGGGGCAAATAAAAAGTAAAAAAAAAAAAGTATCAGAGAAATGCAAGTTGTGATACATCTCAAAAGAATCTGTGCACCATGTAACTCCCCCAACTCCTCCTTACTGACTCTCCCCAAGGTGCATGCTGGGACAGACGCACAATGTGATACATCTCCTTATAATCTGTGCACCATGTAACTCCCCCCCAACTCCTCCTACTGACTCTCCCCAAGGTGCATGCTGGGACAGAGACGCAGACTGTGATACATCTCATTATAATCTGTGCACCATGTAACTCCCCCCCAACTCCTCCTACTGACTCTCCCCAAGGTGCATGCTGGGACAGAGACACAGACTGGGATACATCTCATTATAATCTGTGCACCATGTAACTCCCCCCCAACTCCTCCTACTGACTCTCCCCAAGGTGCAAGCTGGGACAGATGCAGAATGTGATACATCTCCTTATAATCTTTGCACCATGTAACTCCTCCCCAACTCCTCCTACTGACTCTCCCCAAGGTGCATGCTGGGGCAGAGACGCAGACTGTGATACATCTCATTATAATCTGTGCACCATGTAACTCCTCCCCAACTCCTCCTACTGACTCTCCCCAAGGTGCATGCTGGGGCAGAGACGCAGACTGTGATACATCTCATTATAATCTGTGTACCATGTAACTCCCCCCCAACTCCTCCTACTGACTCTCCCCAAGGTGCATGCTGGGACAGAGACACAGACTGGGATACATCTCATTATAATCTGTGCACCATGTAACTCCCCCCCAACTCCTCCTACTGACTCTCCCCAAGGTGCAAGCTGGGACAGATGCAGAATGTGATACATCTCCTTATAATCTGTGCACCATGTAACTCCTCCCCAACTCCTCCTACTGACTCTCCCCAAGGTGCATGCTGGGGCAGAGACGCAGACTGTGATACATCTCATTATAATCTGTGCACCATGTAACTCCTCCCCAACTCCTCCTACTGACTCTCCCCAAGGTGCATGCTGGGGCAGAGACGCAGACTGTGATTCATCTCATTATAATCTGTGCACCATGTAACTCCCCCCCAACTCCTCCTACTGACTCTCCCCAAGGTGCATGCTGGGACAGAGACGCAGACTGTGATACATCTCATTATAATCTGTGCACCATGTAACTCCCCCCCAACTCCTCCTACTGACTCTCCCCAAGGTGCAAGCTGGGACAGATGCAGAATGTGATACATCTCCTTATAATCTGTGCACCATGTAACTCCCCCCCAACTCCTCCTACTGACTCTCCCCAAGGTGCAAGCTGGGACAGACGCAGAATGTAATACATCTCATTATAATCTGTGCACCATGTAACTTCTCCCCAACTCCTCCTACTGACTCTCCCCAATGTACAAGCTGAGGAAGATGGGGCACAATTTGGAGCAAAAGGCTTAGATACAGTAAATACAGTAAGTGCAGGGTTTTGCTCCAAAATTGCCTTGATACATAGACCCCAGAGAGAGAGCTTCAAATGTGTTTTAAAAGGAGAAATACTGAGCCTGGCCTTAGTAGGAGCTGACAAATGACTGATTGTATCCGTGCAGGTGGTGTTATTTATTCTGTTTGACATACACAGTAACTTCTCAGCGTTTTACATGTGACATACATAAGGGGATGATACTTTATCTTGCCATGAAGTCAATGCATTTGAACCCAGTGATACAGTATGTTGATCCCACTGCTGTCAGTGGCACTGTCCATATGTGTACTTGTGTCACCCAATGTACGTAATACAATGTATCACAGCAGCAGTGATTTTTATGACTGCTACTCTAGTTAACCACTTCTCAACCCCTTGAAATTAAATGTCAAAGTAACTGATTTCTCTATTATGACATCACGAGACAGCATCATTGAGCCTCCTAGGAGATGCCAGCAGCCGTATTCTGTAATGACATCATGGAATCGCCTTAGAGACTGAGATAAATACACAAATGTAAACTTGTTTGTGCGTGACTTGAATTAGTGCCCAAAGGAAACCGGTAGTTTCGTGGACATCTCAGATATAGGAAAAGTGTGGCGCTGTACAGAGAGACTAATTATCTCCACCTTAACTCTGTATCATGGCAGGTAGGAAGCAACATGACCTTTAAATACTGTACCAAAAAAGAAATGGATAATATCTATATTTTTGAATTGTTTACTTGCACAATGTTTTATGGGGTACAGAATAGATAATATGACTCCTATCAATGGATGGGAGAAAGAAGACGGATGGGGGGGAGGGTGGGGCGGTAGACAACACACAGGGGGGTTAGGTACGTGGCCTTGATCGGATAATATATTTTTTAGAAATGTCAAAACTGATTTCTTATAGATACATACACACATTTGTTTTATTGTATTTACTTTTATATCTGGCTTGTAATTGAAAATCTTACATGATTTGAACAGTAATGTATAGAAAAGAACACATGTACTTTATACATAAATGTCAACGCGGCAAACGTCTATGGGATCTATGGGATAGTAAAAAAAGACACAGGGACCTTAGTGTATAGAGTAGGATTAGTTATGTATAAGGCATGCTTTTTCCTTGCCCTAAGTTTAGGTCAATAACTATTGGACCAATTCTACACCCTGGGGTGTAATGTTCGACTACTTTCAGCCATATCCTTAAATTATTGTCTACAGCAGTGTTTTTCAACCAAGGTTCCTAGGAACCTTAGGATTCCCCGGGCATCCCTAAAGAGTTCGCTGTAATTTCAGGTCATTTTAAAATTGTACTTAATACAGAAGAATTTACAGTACAATGCATCAGATCTTAGAAGCGCTATTAGAGAGGGTTGGGGTTCCTCACACTTCATCTGATCTCAGACACGCTATTAGATAGGGTTGGGATATATTACAATGCATCTCATCTTAGACTCGCTGTTAGAGAGGGTTGGGGTCCCACAGAATTTCACATTGGGTTCCTTAACCAAAAAAAGGTTGGAAACCACTACTCTACAGTTATACAAAGGCCCCCCAAAAAACAAAGCCACAAAACGAGGGCAGAATCTGCCACTTGATTTACAGATATAGCTGACCTGAGTGCTCCTCCAGATACCTCAATATACCAGACATGTCTCAGAATACCACACCATAATATTACCACAAACTACCACAGTAGGAACAGGCAATTTTAATTTTTTTTATTTTTAAAGATCCAGTTCCGAAAGCTATGGTACATCTACAATTGTCATTGTGTTCAGAGGTGGACATGAAAGCAGGTGATGGACTGCACAAGTTATATATGTCAGTTGCCACTTGGTGTCGAAAACTACCTAGAAATAGTTTTCTGTCTGTGTTACATCCCAGCACATCATTAATGTGTGTGTATATATATATATATATATATATATATATATATATATATATAATCAAAAAATAAATAGATGATACCGTTCTGTGGCTAACGAAATGCTTTTATTTGTGCGAGCTTTCGAGATACACTGATCTCTTCTTCCGGCGATGTTACAATGAATGAAGCAAGGATAACTTAAAAACAGTGTCTCTTGGAATGTTATCTGTGCTGTTCCTTCCCCCGTGTGGATGTGTTTTATGGCTAGAGGTGTCAAAGGGTAACTGAAAGCAAGTGAAGAAAGAGTGTGTATGTGTATCAGTGTGAATAAAAATGAATGGAGAGCCCACAGTATAAACAGTGCTCTACACAAGGTGTGTGTGGAGTGAGAGGGATATAAATGGTGTGGGTGGGTGTGGAAATGTGAGAGTTTGTAGCACAACTAAAAGTGTGTGTGGATACTATGTGGTCCCTATTGGTGTATATGGATGGAAAAATAAGGAGTATTAGTATGTGTGAGAGACAGCTGTGTGTGCATACATATAGCACAGTATGTACAGACATGGTTTGTGCTACAAACTCTCACATTTCCACACCCACCCACACCATTTATATCCCTCTCACTCCACACACACCTTGTGTAGAGCACTGTTTATACTGTGGGCTCTCCATTCATTTTTATTCACACTGATACACATACACACTCTTTCTTCACTTGCTTTCAGTTACCCTTTGACACCTCTAGCCATAAAACACATCCACACGGGGGAAGGAACAGCACAGATAACATTCCAAGAGACACTGTTTTTAAGTTATCCTTGCTTCATTCATTGTAACATCGCCGGAAGAAGAGATCAGTGTATCTCGAAAGCTCGCACAAATAAAAGCATTTCGTTAGCCACAGAACGGTATCATCTATTTATTTTTTGATTATTGAAGCTCGGCTAACACGGTACTGATACCTCTACATGTATATATATATATAAATATATATATATATATATATATATATATATATATATATAATATATATATATATATATATATATATATATATATATATATATATATATATATATATATATATATATATATGCTGTGAGTGGGTTTACTGGCTTTGCATCTCCCAAGCCCTTGCTTAAAAGCTGTGTCTAAAGCAGCATGCATTGGCTATGGGTTGCTCATGTAATGTGAGCTAGAGATAAAAGGTGGCACTGTGTGCTCATTTGCATGTCATTTTCCAGAATCCCTTGCTGCAGTGAAGTGCTGTGTGCTGGGTGATAATGGTGAAAGACAAGGTTGCAGACCTGTCTAAGACATGCAAATGAATATACAGGAATATTTACAGTTGCTTTATGCTTTACTGTTGATGGAGCTTGCTTAAAAATGTATTTAAAATATTGAAGCTTCTGACCACTATTGATCAGAGTAGCGGTATGTAACATTGATAATCAAATAAATGTGTTTTCCCAGCAAGCCCGGTGTAAATGTGTTTCCCAGCAAGCCATTTTCCCTGTTAGTGCTTGCTATTCATAACAAAACAAAGACCCCCAAAAACTTTATTCAAAACCAGAACCAAAACCCCAAATATTTTAAAGGCAAAATAAAAATACCAAGCCAAGTGAGCATCTCTATGTATTTCATATGTATTTGATATCAAGAATATCTTTTCACAGGTCTGTTAAAGCAGTCCTAACCCCCCAAAGTCAGGCTTATAGGATATCCCAGCTTCAGCGCAGTGGCTCAATCAGTCCCTGCTTCAGCACAGCTGGCTCAATCAGTCCCTGCTTCAGCACAAGTGACTCAATCAGAGGCTGATTGAGTGATTGTGCCACCTGTGCTAAAGCTGGAATATCCTGAAAAGTTAACCTGTTGGGGGAGCTTGAAAACTGGAGTTGAGTGTGTTAAAGAAATGTGCCTTGATTGTGCTTTTCACGCCCTTCATTTTTACCTTTCTTCCTTACAGATCAGTTTTTAAATGCCTCTGCTGTGAACCCTCCACCGACCTGCAGTGCTCCTGCAGTTACCACTGCTTACCCTTCATGGAGCAACAGCTCCCACCCAGTAGGGAGGAATACTGAAGTCTACAGACATGGGGCCCAAGGCATGATTTTGCAACAAGGGTCTGCAGGAACACCAATGTATCTACAGCAGATCCCACAGGCAACACGCGCTTACCCTCGTGTATCGGACATGAACGGAGGATTCTACCACACTGCTACAGGAGGATACGCAGGATTTGCAGTACAGGTTAGGGGAGAAGCCACAACGCAGCCTGTTACTTTCCGTCCCAACACACATTTGGAAAGACGTGCTACAATAGGGCCTTGTATAATGACCACCCAGTATGCACAACTTCAGCAGCCACCATTCATACCCCTTAGAGGAATGCAGACCTTACAAGGTAAGATATGGAGAATCTTTACTAATCATTGTTCAAAATCTTCTCCTTGACTGATACCATTACCTGTTATAAAGATCTTTAATTACGGTCATTCGCCACTGTAGTGTTACAAAGATATAGACCTCTACAGTATGTAGTCCTCGCCAATACTGAAGGGATTAAGCATGTGTTTGCTTTTCTTTCTTTGTGTTATTATGTACAATGTGTTGGTATTTATGATAATTGATTATTTCTCCTTTTTGATTTTGTTACAGTGTGTCAGACCTCGCTTGGAGCCCAACATATTTCCCAGGCCAGTTTAATTACACAAGGAGCAGTTCAGCTTGCTGCTAATGAAAAAAGTGAACCACCTCTAATGTACCCAACTCAACCAGCTCGGAAGCTGAGCCACCTCCCAAAGTTACATATTGAAGTGCAAAGCAACAAAGAGTTATATGTGCCAGTGTGGAAAAGGGGTGGGTTAAAAGATATGGAGAAGAAATCTTCAGAGGTGAAGGCCCCCTCACATATGGCTCAGAAGATTCGTAATAACGTGCTGAGTTCAGTGAAGACTAAGTGTCCGTCAAAGTCTGACGGGGTACCAAAGTGCTCCACAGTGGAAACAAAGAAGAAAAAGATCCTTTCTTCAGCTGCAAAGGATCAAGTCCCTCAAACTGCACTGCAAAAGAAGGTAAAACCAATGTCAAAGCCAGTAAATCATTCTTCTGCCCCTATACCAGGGAAGTCACCCCATGGCCCACAATCTGGTGACGAGGCTGTTCTGTTAAAAAAGATGAAACATGTGTGTCTCTCAGGTGCCCACATTTCCAATAAGGTATCTGAAAAGATGCTGCAAAGCCGTGAAGGTTCAATGGATGCAAAGACACCTGCTGTTACTCATATTAATCCTAAACTGAAGAAAACTCAGGAGATGGGGATCAAACATAAAAATGCAAAGACTCCTGCAGTTACTCATAGTCCTGAGCGCAAGACACCTCAGCAGATGGGGATCAAACGTAAACAGAACAGCAATAGCAAGCAGGTAGTGAAGACCAGCTTTTTCAGTTTTAAGCAAGCGCTAGCTTGTGGTACTGATAATAACCCCAAAGCTCTCAAAAGAATAAGTGCTAATCAGCCTGGGATGAATTCAGAAGTCCTTGGGAAGGGCAAGAAGTCATTGGAACCTTCTAAACAAGGAAAGTTGAAAGCCCATCCCAGCAACCTAAGCCTCCTAATGATTAACGCTGTTCAATTATTTCACCCATTGGGTAAAAAAGCAGGTCCCACAGGTCCAGGGGCACCCGCAGGATCCATTACACTTGGAAATAATCTTGGACCAATGCAAGGAAGCCAAAGCCGGACTTCTGCTTCTCATGTTCAGTGGCCTCCTACTGATGGGATTAAAATGTGGATGGTCAAAAAACAGAGCAGTATTTCTGGAATTGAAGGAGTCGGTATTAATGCCAGGCCTAGGCTATTTAAAATACATGAGTACACAAGACCTGACATTAAAACCAGTGAAATCAAACAACGTGGGAAAAACAAAGCTTCAGTTATAGAGAATCTCAAACACTTCCCAGTGATATCCATGGAACAGGAAGCTGCAGTAAGATGCATTGAAAAGGTCAGCTAAACCACTATCCCCATTCCAGCTCCTGGCATTAAAACCAGTGTAATCAAACAACGTGGGGGAAACAAAGCTTCAGTTATAGAGAATCCCAAACGCTTCCCAGTGATATCCATAGAACAGGAAGCTGCAGTAAGATGCATTGAAAAGTTCAGCCAAACCACTATCCCCATTCCAGCTCCTGGCATTAAAACCAGTGAAATCAAACAAAGTGGGGAAAACAAAGCTTCAGTTATAGAGAATCCCAAACACTTCCCAGTGATATCCATAAAACGGAAAGCTGCAGTGACATGCATTAAAAAGGTCAGCCAAACCACTATCCCCATTCTAGCTCCTTTCAACCAGAAGCACCAGCTTTCTAACCAGCAGCACCAGCTTTCTAACCTGCAGCTTCCTATCAATGTACCCAGTAGAGTGGACAACTCCACTCAATCCTTCTGTCAACAGCCTCTCCAAGAGCTTGAGGTCTCCATACCTATTCCACCTGGACAGAGAGAGGAGAAGGAGGCTATGAAAAGGAAAGCACAACTGGAGAGGGAGTAAGCCTGTCAACATAGCTCCAAGGGGAGGCTACAGTGCTTTGTTCAGAGGCAGAAGGATCATAACATCTCTAAACGTTACGGATACCCACCATCCAGACTTCATTCCCCCATGAGATACTTAAGCCCTAAAAAAACAAAAAACAAACCCTGACTAATCTGTAACTGGTGCCAAGCTCTATGAATATCTGTAAATAAGATTTATATTTATAAGTCAGTTTGTAACATATTTAACTAAGAATATATTTAAAACTCTTCAATAAAATGTATCTATTTTTATTTGAACACTTTATTTACTAAATAAATTATTTACAAATGCCAAGGATTATTGAAATTCTGCAAATTAACTTTAGATTACCCTCTTGATGATACGAGAGAGAGAGAGAGGGGTAAGGTAAATCAGACCCCACTTATGAGATAGAAACAAAAAAATATTTAACTATATACTTTGTCATGTTGGATGTATGTACTGTATGTCTTTATTTATATAGCGCCATTTATGTAGATAGCGCTTCACTGCAGTAATAAACGTGACAATCATATAAATAATACAAATGACAGATCATGGGAATAAGTGCTTCAGACATAAAAGTAACATTTATGAAAAGGAGTCTCTGCTCCGAAGAGCTTACAATCTAATTGGTAGGTGGAACATACAGAGACAGTAGGAGGGTGTTCTGGTAAGTGCGTCTGCAAGGGGCCAAGCTTTATGTATGCGGTCTATAGTATCAGCCTCGGAGCTACTCACATGCTTCTTTAAGCAGATGTGTTATAATGTGGGTCTTAAAGGTGGATAGATAGGGTGCTAGTCGGGTATTGAGGGGAAGGGCATTCCAGAGGTGAGGGGCAGTCAGTGAGAAAGTTTTCAGGTGAGAGAGGGTTTTAGATACAAAAGGGGTAAATAGAAGACATCCTTGGGCGGATCGCAAGAGTCGGGATGGTGCATAGCGAGAAATTAGAGCTGAGCTGTAAGGAGGGGCAGAAGAGTGTAAAGCTTTAAAAGTGAGGCGGAGAATTGAGTGTGAGATACAGGATTTGATAGGAAGCCAGGAGAGTGATTTCAGCAGGGGAGACGCTGAGACAGATTTAGGAAAGAGTAGAGTGATTCTGGCAGCAGCGTTTAGGATAGATTGTAGGGGAGACAGGTGAGAGGCAGTAAGGCCGGACAGCAGAAGGTTCCAGTAATCGAGATGGTAGAGAATGAGGGTCTGTGTCAGAGTTTTAGCTGTTGAGCAACAGTGGAAGGGCGTATCTTTGTAATATTGCGGAGGAAAAAACGACAGGTTTAGCTACCTTTTGAATGTGAGAGGAGAATGTGAGAGAGTAGTCTGAGACCCCTAAGCAGCGTGCTTGGGCTATTGGATGTATAGTAGTACTTCCAACAGTAATGTGGAAGGAGGTAGTAGGGCCAGGTTTGGCATGAAATATAAGGAGTTCTGTTTTTGACATGTTAAATTTAAGTCGGCAGAGGATCATGTTGCATTGGGCTTCTCTTTCTTTTGTTTATACTGTACAATGTCACATACCCAGTAGCACTCCTTGAGACAAATATATATGGTGAGGTGGGTTTGGATTTGAGTTTACAGGGGGTTTGTGTGTTTCCAAACTTACTCTACCCACCTTTAAAGCAGCAGTCCAAGCTGTCGTTTAAAAATAAAAAAATCCCTTTAATATGTGCATCAATACAAACCACTCATTGATAAGTAATTAGCTAAGTTGCGATCGATCGGTGAAGATTCGGCTCGGGGGTTCACTAAATGGTTGCCAGTGCAGCAGAAGAGGACCAAAGTTGCAAAGTTCTCTGGGGAAGATCATGTGACCAGATAGTCACTGGATACAATTGAGTTTTGCACAGCTAGGGAGAGGGCAGGGATCAAAAAAAAGTGGAGGGGGGAGGTGCCAGAGTCTGTTTCAGAAGAGGAAGGGGATGTGACTTGATTGATTGATTGTTACATTATGATACATTAAAATTTTAATACAGAGTTGTTTAAAAAAAAAGTACTACTACTAGTAGCATTATACTAAAAAAAATAATACAGATGCACAGTAATAGTAGTTTTTATATTTATTAGTGGTGACCATGTCCATCAATAAAATTAACTGACATCCTATTCTTCACAGTCAGGATAAAGGTTTTTGATCTTACCACACTCCTATTAGATCATTGTGGTAGGTGTCCTTTTTATTTGTAAGGTGCAGGCAAGAGTGTCTGGGATCCCACTTCTGACACAGTTACTGCACCGGCACAGCTTAGTCTAACAAAAGATGGGAGCTGGCCTGGCACGTGACGGGCATGTCGCTGAAAGTTGCGTGCGCGCTCCTCGCACGTTCCCCTGACTTTCCCGCGGCTCAATAGAAAAGCGCTATGGCGCTTTCTATTGAAAGCGCCCGAGGCGGTGGAAAGCGTCCGCGAACCTTCCCGGTTCGTGGCGGGGTACTGCCGCGCGGCGCCCGTGGTTTTTTTTAACTGCGGTGACGGCCGTATGAGGATAAACAGTGTCGCCACTGTAAACTTGGTGCTGGATATCTTCTTGCTTCCCTATTCTAAGAAAGTCTTACACCAGACATTATAGCATGATAAGCTGTGTTGCATCTGACGATGGGAGATCCCCGAAACATTGTGCGTTTGCAATCTGCAAATAATACAGTTTATCATGCTATAATTTGTGGTGTAAGACTTTATTAGAACAGGGCGACAAGAAGATATCCAGCTCCCACATTCTATTCCTAGTAAGGAGTTTTCCAAGCTGCCCCCCGCTAGCCATTTTAATACCCATGTTGATCTTTTACATCCCAATACATTCAATACCTATTGGATCTGGTCCTGACTAGCATTCTGTATGTTACCCACATGTTCAAAGAGTAGACAGAAATCCTCGTGGAAAAAGTGAAGCACAGCCGGTCCAAGAAGAAAACAATCCGGGGCTAAGCGAATGAATTACAAATATTCTTCATTGGGGGTGCACAGCATGGTGGCGCAGGGGATATGCCTCTGACATGTTTCGCGCTGAGATAGCGCTTCCTCAAAGAGTATCTGAATACAGAGGCATATCCCCTGCGCCACCATGCTGTGCACCCCCAATAAAGAATATATTTAATTCATTCACTTAGCCCCGGATTGTTTTCTTCTTGGACCGGCTGTGCTTCACTTTTTCCACGAGGATTCCTGTCTGCATTGTATACCAGCTGGACGCACGCCTCTGGGACGGCATACTGCTGCGGCCAAGTTTATTCGAGCATTTGCCCGTTCTTGGCCGCAGCAGTAGCCTGGCGCGCGCCCGAGAGTGACGGGCGCGCGCCGAAGCAGCGGAAGAGCGCCCTCCGATCGGGGCGCTCTCCCTACCGCTGCCGGGTCCGCCGGGTCCCCCGGAACCCCCTGCCACTGTCCCGCGATCGCGGGACACCAGGGCTCCCTCGGGGAGCCCCTGGACGCGCGTGCAGGGGGCGCACGCTCCCGAAGACGCGTGACCGCGCGTGCACGCCGAGGGGCGGCCACTAGCAAGCCGGGAAATCTCCCGGCTTGCGGTACCGGCCACACTTTAATAAAGTGTGTCGGTAGTGTACAAACAACACCCATGTGAGTAAGAACTACATCATTATATCACTGGATATTCATATCTTGCTCTAAGGTTACAGCCAGATAGAAACCTGCTGTTCACACTGATGTTCATATCCACCGGTTAGTTCTGATTAGGTTTTTGTTACACCATTGGCAGCAGTTAACCTGTTAATGAGCTCTGCAATCAAGACACTCCTAGTTGTTTGTGCTTACTTACCTATCCCAGGGCCGCTTAAGCTTTCTTATTCACTTATGACTATCAGATCTCACACTTTGATGCACTTGGTTTGGAGGACATTCCTCCTACAGTCTCATGTTCAAAGAGTATCTTTTTTTAAGGCTCTCGTTGTCATTCCTACATACAGATGTAGCCACACTTATACGTCGCTGTACGTGGTCCCATTCGGAAGTCATGAACTAACCGCAGCAATGCCGGGAGAAGCTACGACGGTCACCTTCACTACTGTAAATCTCATTTTTGCTTTTTAAGTTGTGGCTGTATCTACAGTTGCAAGGACATTGTAAGCAATATATTAGCCCTTCTGGCTCAGCAGCAAGACGCCTGGTAGACGTGCTACTCTGTGTATGCAGAGTATTGAAGAAGAGGCCAATACAGCTTCTGATGCCTTAGCAATATCTAAAGATGTGTATCAAGGAAGATACACTAAAGAGTCCCTTTTTACAGGCGCACTGCAGACCTTTATAGTATATACGGTCAGAGGTGAATATAGTGTGTGGAATTAATTTTATTTCATTCTAATATGTCACTCGTGTAATTAAAACAGTATATAGTGTATATCTATATACTCTAGTAAAAAATAGACAGCTAACGTCTATTTGGTCTCTGCCATGCGTCTCCTTTTGCTCCTATGTGCTATTCTTTAAGATATAGAAAATGGTGTCTTTTTTAATCTGTTCTTTTTTCCTGTGTTCTTGTATGAAGATCTCGTATCCTCGGTATATACAGATGGACAAATATGGATCCTATGTGATCTATTTTCCGATTGAGATAGTGCCACCTGGTCCCTTGTTTGGGCAGGTTATATTATTTATACATATGACCAATGCTCCACTGTAGGAGTCCGTTCCCTGTGTCCCTGTTTTATATATATAGCTGTATGTTTTACATAGCAAAAAGATGCCGTGACTGCCTATTCGTGAAAAATTTGGCACTACTGGGGGTTGTTGTGAGACACCTCCTAAGTAAAACAGGTTATGGTCTGTGTTGTACATATACGTCCATAGAGGACTGTATGTTATGACGATGTTTGCGAATCAGAGTGATGCCTAAATTGAGATTCCCCCTGTGCACATTTTTAAGCAAAATATATGGCCCATACTAATTCTATTGATGGAAGCCGCGCACGCGTCGCACAATATGCTGATGTTACCCGTGTAGCTTAATCACAAAGCAGTACATGTATTCTTTGTTAAAACGGAGTTTTGTGCTGTATTGTGCATGCTTTCAAAGGGCAGTGTGGAAGTAGTGTCAGCGCTATTAGAGCGCTTTCTGCGTTTATTCAGATCGTGGTGTACCATTCAAACTGAGTTTCTAAGTGACCGCATATACTTCCCATGGATACTGACACAATCGTGTATGGCTCAAAGGAAGTACTGCCCTGTGGCAGTACTGACACCTCTTTAAATGGGTGTATCACATAGGTAGTACTGTTTGAAAAGAGCTATGCTCTATCGGAGCTGCTAGAGGTAGCTGGCAAAGTTAGTTATAAGTCGGCAAAAGACTTTTACACCACGATCTGAATAAACGCAGAAAGCGCTCTAATAGCGCTGACACTACTTCCACACTGCCCTTTGAAAGCATGCACAATACAGCACAAAACTCCGTTTTAACAAAGAATACATGTACTGCTTTGTGATTAAGCTACACGGGTAACATCAGCATATTGTGCGACGCGTGCGCGGCTTCCATCAATAGAATTAGTACGGGCCAAATATTTTGCTTAAAAGTGTGCACAGGGGGAATCTCAATTTAGGCAACTATAATTCAATCACAGTTTTTTGAGATCCCAATATATCACAGCGCCTGTCTGCTCACTCACCTCACATCACACACAGAGTACACAGAGCTGTAGCGATACAATCTCGTCCTGACGCATGCGCCGTCTGAGCTCATACAAAAAATCCTACGGGAACAAACAGCCCTGCTCGTGACGCATGCGCGGTTCGTGTAACTCGAAGGATATACCATATGTGAGGCATTACTAGGCTCTGAATACGCACAGTTACAAACATAATAAAATGCAGTAAAATACTGGATTTAGCAAAAACACTATCCCATCACTAACACAAGTGCAGTGTGATTTTGAACTGAATGACATTTTGTTCAACTTAATATCATCAGCAAACTGAAACCGTATACTATTTCCTTGGGACACACGTGAGACCCATAAACATTGTATCACGGGTGACAATACAAGGATGGTAGAACACAAACAGCAGCAAGGCTTTATCTTTGACTGCATATTTAATTCAACCTGTGAACTACGCATCAGAACCTTCACAGCCCTATTTCTGTACACTTGACAAGTAGACTCTGTAGGAAACTCACCCTCTTCAGTGCACAGTGTACTTGCTATTTCAGCAATCATCACTCTGATCCGCAAACATCGTCATAACATACAGTCCTCTATGGACGTATATGTACAACACAGACCATTAGCCCCATAACCTGTTTTACTTAGGAGGTGTCTCACAACAACCCCCAGTAGTGCCAATTTTTTCACGAATAGGCAGTCACGGCATCTTTTTGCTATGTAAAACATACAGCTATATATATAAAACAGGGACACAGGGAACGGACTCCTACAGTGGAGCATTGGTCATATGTATAAATAATATAACCTGCCCAAACAAGGGACCAGGTGGCACTATCTCAATCGGAAAATAGATCACATAGGATCCATATTTGTCCATCTGTATATACCGAGGATACGAGATCTTCATACAAGAACACAGGAAAAAAGAACAGATTAAAAAAGACATCATTTTCTATATCTTAAAGAATAGCACATAGGAGCAAAAGGAGACGCATGGCAGAGACCAAATAGACGTTAGCTGACTATTTTTTACTAGAGTATATAGATATACACTATATACTGTTTTAATTACACGAGTGACATATTAGAATGAAATAAAATTAACTCCACACACTATATTCACCTCTGACCGTATATACTATAAAGGTCTGCAGTGCGCCTGTAAAAAGGGACTCTTTAGTGTATCTTCCTTGATACACATCTTTAGCTACTTCAACTCATCCCTAGGCAGCACGCTTTTTCCAACAAGGGGTTTCTAAGAGCGAGGTTTCCTCCACTATAGTGCCTTAGCAATATGACAGAATGTCAGAGCGGTGGCTATGCTGCGGTGCTACTGCATTTCCTGCTTGCACGGTGTTGAAACAACAGATGGACTTCGGCACAGGAAGCATCAACAGTCTCTGTCGTTACCCAGACAGGATCACCTGGTCAATGACAGAGAGGAAATAGCTGCAGACCAATGTGGCACTGACATAGGGTGACCGATGTCCCGGGACAGTCCAGATTTTTTATCTAATGTCTCCTGTCCCGACTATCTTCTGCTACAGTATGTCCCGATTTTACCAGGAGCAGAGAGAAAAGTAGGGTCTGCCACTGCAATTTCTCCTCCAGCCATTAGGTGGCGTTATGCTGCGCAGCTCATTCTCTGACTGGGTGCAGTGTGAGTGTGTGTGTGTGTGTGTGAGTGTATGACATGTGGAGGGAAGGTGGACGGGAGAGAAAAATGGCGAGGGGAGGGGGGTTGAAGGAGAGACATGGCGAGGGGATGGGGGTGAAAGAGACATGTGGAGGGGGTAAAAAAGAGACATGGCGAGGGGGTGAAAGAGAGTCTTATGGAGGGGGGGTAAAAGAGACATGGGGAGGGAGTGAAAGAGACATGGGGAGGGGGGATGAAGAGATATGGGGAGCCGGGGGTGAAGAGAAATGGGGAGGGGGGTTGAAACAGACATGGGGATGGTGAAAGAGGCATGGAAAATGGGGGGGTGAAAGAGCGACATGGGGAGGGAAGGGGAGGTGAAAGAGAGACATGGGGAGGGGGTGAGAGACATGGGTAGGGAATGGGGTGAAAGAGGCATGGGCGGGGTGAATAAGCGACATGGGGGGGGTGAAAGAGAGACATGGAGAGGGGAGGTGATAGAGAAACACGGGGAGGGGGTGCAAGAGACATAGAGAGGGGGATGAAAGAGAGCCATTGGGAGCGGGGTGAAAGAGAGACATGGGGAGATGGGTGAAAGAGAGACATGGGGAGGGAGGCGATAGAGAGACAAGGGGGGGATGAAAGAGAGACATGGGGAGGGGGGATGAAAGAAAGCTATGGGGGAAGTGAAAGAAAGTCACGGGGAGGGTGGGTAGTTTTTTTTTCTTCTTCACATGTCTGGGAGATGTTGATCAGACGGCTTCTTAGGGTCAAATATGACGTGACAGACTTTATATAAGGCCTGTGACGTCACATTTGACCGGCAAATGATACATCAACCAATCTGATTGGTGGATGTGCCATGTGATGGCTTCCATTTTTTTTTTGTTGGCTGAAATGACATCATCTTAAGTGATCGGATAATAAAAGAACTATTGGATCTCAATATAAATGTAGAAAATATGCAGGGCCAAAGCTATGACAATGCTGCAAATATACGGGGAAAGCATAATGGAGTTCAAAGACATATTGAACATGAATCCATGTGCGTTTTATGTACCATGTAGTTCTCATTATTTGAACCCGGTGGTTAACAACGTGGCCAAACCCAATATAGGTGCCATTTAATTTTTTGGCTTAATTCAACCGTTGTATAATTTCTTCCCCAGGTCCTCCAACAGGTAGATCGTTCTTTTAAAATCCTTACCCAATTTAACACTAAAGAGAGTCTGTGAAACATGTTGGGAGCCTCGTATTGATCAGTTAGACCAATTCGATACCATCTGGGAGCGCTCTATGTTGCATTAGTGTATATTAAAGAAGATGTGACATTTAAAAGTGAACATCATGGTCCCCAGAGTAGAGCTACAAACTATGACAAAGTCCAAAGACCAAATCTGTGGCTCCAAAAAACAATCCCAACAGTAGATCTTGGGCCCTGTTTGTTTAAATCAAAAACACTACAGTAATGTCCAATCCTTTGTCTCATAAATAGAAAGGTATCCTTACCAACTCCACTTATAAATGGTGTAAATGATCAGTCTTGGGGTTTACAGTATATACATGTAGAAAAGATGGCATCTGGCTGGTTCTGCTCTTTTATTGAGCTATCACAAATCAGCTGTAAATGTTCACATGGAATGGCACCTAGTTAACTTCTTAAATTAATAAATGTAGACTTGCTAGTCCCCTATATCATAGACGGAATCCTCAATAATAACAAAGTGGAGACTCACGGTTATGAAAGGGTTCATCAGTTCAATCCTGCTCCTGTGGGTTGCTGCAGGACACCTTTTGGTGTTCTGTTTGCTAGGTAGATAGTACAAAGTGAAAAATGTGCGATGCACAACCGGAACGAAAAAATAAATGAACTGGAGAGAGGGTACAGCAACTACACAATTTGCTTTTAATAACTCATCTAATCAAATGACCGGCAACAAAACGTGCGCGCACACGGAGGTTTTCAAACACCTCTATGGAGCTTGGTCCCACCCCCCGTTCGCGTCACGCATCACTCACGCGCGGCGCACTTACGCGACAATCGTGCACCGCTCCCCAGCTGCGAGACAACACCCGTAACAATGCCCACCTGTCTCCTGCGCTCTGCGTCCAATCACAGCTCCCGCGGGGGCCGCACCTTCATTCCGCCTCTCACTCTCATTGCTTCAGTCCTCCTATTGAATCTCTGCTTGCTCAGTCACACAATGCTGAGCATAGACCATAGTAGCCTTGTGTTCCTACATTCCTGCTTTGCCTTGCCTTGTGCCTTGCCTCTCTTGCTTTCAGTTTGACCTCACGTGTACCGACCCGGCTAGACTCTTGGACTCTCTGTATAACGACCCCGGCTTCCCCTCGACTACTTGCATCTCTCCATCCCTGACCACGGCTATAGGACATTCTACTAACGCACTGGCTCCAACCCTCGACCTCGGCACAATGGACATCTACCATTCTACTGGCTCCTCCCCATAACCGCGGCAAGTATCTGGACTACCCTCTCTCTCCAACCCCGACCCGGCTACACAGACAATCCAGGTATGCCTCCACTGCGGCAGGTGCGCATTTTCTACTTTCCCACCTCAGTACCGGGGGTCCGCCTTGTTCGTGGTGAGCGCAAGCGTTACAATTAGAGAGGGTTGGGGTTCCTTACAATGCATCTGATCTCAGATGCACTATTAGAGAGGGTTGGGGTTCCTTACAAAGCATCTAATCCCAGACACGCTATTAGAGAGGGTTGGGGTTCCTTACAAGGCATCTGATCTCAGATGCACTATTAGAGAGGGTTAGGGTTCCTCAGAATTTCACAATATAATTCTAATTTTCCTTAACCAAACGAAGGCTTAAAACCACTGGTCAATACCACCTATACCACCTGTGTTGTGATTTACAGAACCCGCTTTGTTTGGTGTGTCTCATTTTTGTACAATTAGTACAGATATGCAAGTGAAGTGAGCATTTATTCTCTGCCAATAAATGTGCATAGGTTTACGTAACATGCGGGCTTCCTCTGGACTGTTCTGTTTTTCAAACACACTGATATGAATAGCATTATGGGGAGATCAATATTGTAGACATGCTTTCCCTTAGCAACAAGATGCAATAGTAATAGATTATTATGTAATGAGAGAACAAAAAGATGGAACCGGGCGCTTCTAACTATGAAATAACTGAAGTGAATTAGTGGTAAAAAATAACCAATAACAGTGAACCTAAAAACCAAATAAGTATATATATATATTTAAATATAGTGAATAAATAACCTTCACCAAAAAACGTGATCAGTAAAATATTAAATGTGAAATACAATACAAATGAATACAGCAGCTCTACACCCTTTAAAGGACTGTCCAGGTCCAATGTAGTCTTGCGTTGTCTTATAGGTAGGAGGAGCGCTGTTGTTCTCGAGATAATTTGTGAAAAATAGAAAAAATAGTATAATATTGGTATTAATAAGTGAAATATAAAATAGTCTCTGTGTTAGTGTCACTCACAAATTGATTCAGATATATCAGACGTATCAGAGATCCATCTCTCTCTGATGGGAGCCCTTTATTGGAAGCCCTCTGGTGATGGAAGCCTTATAACTGTTGGTCTGGTAAGCATGACGTGTGATGGAATCGTAAAGTACTCAGTATACCTCCCAAGGAATGTGGAGAAAGAAAGGAGAGAGCACACAATAGTGTGTGGTATGATAAGGGTATATATTGCACAAAAATAGCATATAGGTAATGCACTCACATTTTGGCATTAGAGACAATTAGTTGGAGAGAACTGCTGGTGACTCGTGGAGGACGCCAGTGTATTCAGTCACTGGAAAGCTTCCGCATCTGCCTACGTCACGTCCTGTGACGGTGTCACGCCTGTATGCCCGCAGACCTGGCAAGACCCCAGTACTGAGGTGGGAAAGGTATTACACCACACACCCTCAGCAGTGGGAGCAAGCCCGGAGTGTGGTATAGCGTTGCTGGGCCTGTTGAAAGAGTACACTGGCGACACACTTTATTCGAGCTCGGCTAGTCCCACGAATTCGGGTATACCCGGGTGTATTGAGGTTTGTGACTGTTTTCTGCCCGAGTGCATTGAGGTATTTTCCAAGCAGGGACTGAAGCATTTTATTCCCGCTGGCTGCAAAACTGCACAGTATATATATATATAATGCATTACAATTCATGAATTTATGCCATCTGGTAGACACGCGAAGCATTGCAGCCTATTAAATCCTAATCATTATCATTTAACAGATCAGCCGCCCGTCAGCCAGGCATGAACCCAGGCTGGGAAGGCAAACGCAACAGGGCTTGTCAGAGGTGAGGAGCGGCGCATTCCAGGTATCTGCCAGGTACATACTGGGTATTTGCTCGAATAAAGTGTGTCGGTGCAGTAGTTAGTGATACTTGCAACGTCTTTAGTAGTATGCGTAGGGATAGTCGTGTCCGTGTGCCAATGTCCAAGGGTTCCATAGGGTAGAGTCGTCGGCGTACAAAGCCAGGTCCAAGGGTTCCAGAGAGCAGCGTGGTCGAGAGCGTAGCAAGGTTCAAAGGGATACACAGAGCAGAATAGTCCAGAGTAAGCAGGGTCAAAGCCAGGGAAATCCAAAGGAGAAACACAGGAGCAGGATACAGCAGTGACACAGAGGGAGCACAGCATAGGTCAGCATACAGGGAAACAGGAACTATGCAGAGCGAGGAAGAAGTGGACAGACAGGGATTATCATACTGCTCCCTTGTAGCTATTAATTCAAGCTCCCACATTTTATCTGTCAGGCTTCTTGCATTAGCAAGCATGCATTTAAGTTTTTTTTCAGCCTGTACTATTATCTTATCTGCTCCTTCCTTTCTGCTCCCACTTGGTTTAGTCTTTAGAAGTTTCTAAATTACTTTTACAATGTCAGTTTTATGCCTAAATGTTCAAATCTGTGAACTTGTTACCGTATGTTATGCACAGTGGATTTCATAAAAGACCGAGGACCATAAATTGAATGAATTCACACGATTTCCATTATTTGGGGGATATACAGTCAGTGCCTTAATTTGATTTTCTTCTGTAATAATGCTCTTTGACACTATTTTCCATTGCCATCTACTCCATGACAAAGAGCTGCAGGAGAGGTAAACAGTAATTACCTGGCCAATGGCAAATATGCAATTCTGCATCACCACTATAATATTTTTTAGCAGTTGTTACAATCATCCTAATTGACAGAGCGGTAAGACCACCATGCAAAAATTGCATTATCAATTAGATATTTTCCCTCCTTATTTCTCAGACTGTATATAATGGGATTCAACAAGGGGGTCACCACACAGTAGAATATAGACACAACTTTGTCAATGTCAAATGAGTACTTAGACTGTGGCCAGACATATAAATATAATCGTCCCCTAGATAGAATATGCCGACCACTGTGAGGTTACACACACATGTGGAGAAGGCTTTCCGACAGCCTGTGAGCGAGGAGATCCACAAAATGGTTACAATGATGCAAACATAGGACACCATAGTGAGAAGAAAGGTTGCTGGTAAGATGACGGACGTGGACATGTAATATATGGCATCAACTACATGGGTAGAGGACCAAGACAGTTTTAACACTGCAGCCACATTGCAGAGTTAGTGGTCAATAGAGTTATGACCACAAAACGTCAACTGAGATGTAGAATAAGTGGTGAGTATACACCATAGAAACCCAGCAGAGCATGGCCAGCATGTGACACGTCCTGTTGGTCATTATACGTAGCTGTGTAAAGTAATGGCTTACAAATGGCAAGGGAATGATCGTAAGCCTTGCCAGCCAGGAGGAAACGCTCAGTGGAATCAAACGAAAAGGAGAAGTACATTTGAGCCATGTAGCTGACGAAAGAGATTGCCTTTGGCTTGGTCATGAGGTTCCTGAGCATCTTGGGAACACTGACGGAGGTGTATCACATTTCCATAAAGGTGGAGTTTCACAGGAGCAAATACTGTACATGGGCTCGTGAAGGTATCAGTCCAGGCTGATAATGGGTGAGGATAGTGATATTGCCCATCAGGGTCACTGTGTAGAATAAGGAGAACAAGATAGAAGGGACAAGGTGAAAATTCTGAAAGTTGGGAAAATTCAGGAGGGTCAATTCTGTGACGAGTTCTATTCTCCCTCAGGGTCTTCCCAGTCTGTAATAATACTGAAAATGTCTTCATTTAATTACATATACATTAATAAATTATCCATGTATTAAAAAATCCATCATCCAACTAAAATTAAATGTATAAATGTAAAACTATTGGACATTGTGCTATGTTCTGCCCATTGTAATATATAATATATAATATATTGTAATATATTATACAGGACATGCTATATTATACATTGAATCCCGTGTCCCTGCTCCATAGAGCAAACAATCTGATTTTAGGTGCCTGAGGCACAGGAAGATTATTTGGACTGCAGTGATCCTTGTCCATAATATATTATAATATTATGTGACAATATTACAACAACTGGCATATATTACATTTACAGTGTACATCTACGTCGCACCAAAGGCGGACAGCCTTTGGGGCAGGCGAAGGGCAGGCAAAGGGTGTGAGCTATTTGCTGATGTTAAAACTTCTCTATTTCAATCTGAAACTCACCAGCCCTTTGTTTAATCCCTTTTTCCAACTCTATCTGTCCATGCAATGTCTGTGAATTGACTGTATAACTCTGTTCATTGAATGTAACCATGTATTGTTATAACTCTGTGTCCAGGACATACTTGAAAACGAGAGGTAACTCTCAATGTATTACTTCCTGGTAAAACATTTTTATAAATAATATATCTACTGATAATTATAAATACTATGTCTCTGCTACAAACCTACTAACGTTTTTTTTTAAAGCCACCAATTTTATATGAAAAGGATTGCTAAAGTCCTGAAAGGATTCAACAGAAGGGTCACCCCCTGCTTTCCTCTTACAAAGTTCAGTCACTTATGAATATTGCTAGGATCCATTTTAAAGCTCAGCTTTCAAATTATTGCTACTTTATCTTAGATTAGTTCAGTTCAGGAGTGGCCAACTCCAGTCCTCAAGGGCCACCGGCGGCAGGTCAGGTCATTGACTGAGCCTCTAATTGAGCCATACACATGGCTGAGAAAGGTTCACTCCTTAAGTCAGGAGGCTACAAGGCCCCAAATTCCGGGGAAATATGTAGGGTAAAGGTTAGTTAGCTTGCGAAGCATGTATTTGAGCTCAAGGAAGGTTTTTTGTATTATTCACTACAGTGCAAGGGGAGGAGAAAGTTAATTTTGAATTCTCTCTCTCTCTTCTATGTAACTTGGTACTGAATAAACTCACTATGATATTCTGAACCCTTAGACTTATTGATATTATTTGTACGCTTTCACACACTCACTGGATAGTTGAACTTCTAGGCTCTAGGGCATTCATCCAGCAGCAGAAACAGTAGTGATATAGTCCAAAGATGGAAAAACAGATGCGTTTCGGGTGTTCCTACTCTTTGACAAAGGGCAGGAACACTCGAAACGCATCAGAGTAGATTCTATACCCACTCACCTTGATGTTCCCCATTTCATTCCCTAATAAATAGGTCTTTAATTAAATTCCTTGATGTTCTGTACTGCACTTTTCCTCAACACGCTGTGCACCGTTTTTCTATCTTTGGACTATATAATTTCTCCTCAATTGACTGTCACAAACCGGTATTAATGCTGATATACAGCAGCGGCAGCTTTTATTCTCACATTTCCCGCACGGCAGGATGCGTGCGGGAAACGTGGTGACGCTACTTGTCGCGGCGTCACTGTGACGTCACTGTCACGTGACGCGCCCGGCTTCCCCGGCTTCCCCGACACCCCTGGTGTGTTAAGTGAGGTAAGCGGGGGTGCGGGGAAGCAGAGGGGAAGAGCAGGAGCCGAGTTCGGGGTCGGGAAGGGGGTTAGAAATGCGCGGGGGTGGAGGGGGGTGCGCGGAGGAACCTGCGGCGGCGCGCGATCTAGGCCGCGCGCCAGCTGGAGTAGATCCCGGCCTGCCACCGGCAAATGTAAGAATAAAAGCTGCCGCTACTGTACATGAATTTACTTGCTGCTGAAAAGTGCTACGGAATGGACGGAACTAGCCAATAGGTATACTTGTTTCTCTCTTTGTATCTCTCGTGTATCTCCTTGTGGAAAACAGTCTACAGAAGCTTACAAGCAAGTGAGCTCCTCATTTCAAGGACCCATAAAGATGTTCAATTTAATATTTGCACAGATCATCTTACCATTAAAACACGGTGTTCAGAGATTTATTTGTATATATTAATATCCACGTAAAGTACAATTAGTGATACATTTTCTATAACAAGCTCATCATCTATCAAATAAGTAATTGATCTTCAGACTGTGGTAATTAGCCAAAGGTACCGAGCTTCAACCAATGGGAGACACGCAGCGCTCCTTGGCTTTAACACATGAGCATATGCAGTCCAAGTTTTAAAAGGGGGATGGAAGATGAGAGAGAGAAAAAAAGAGGGTCTGGGGGAGAGAGAAAGGGGGAGAGAGGAGTGCGTGATTGTGTTAACAGTAAGAGAATGCGTTTGACACCACATCATGGAACAATCAGGATGCAATGGGGTTAGATGCGTATTCACTACAAAATACTCTGACATTTTAAGCATCAATAAATAGTAAGAATTCTGTTTTTCTTTCTATTTCTTAGAAGTCATGTAATAAACATTTAGATCCTCATTCAGAAAGCCTCGATAAGGCCCTTATCGAGCACTTATCGCCCAAAATGGCTTCTCGTATTCAGAAAGCCTCGATAAGTGCTCGATAACGGCCTGTATCGATGCAAAATTTTATCACCAACAGAAATTCGCCAATTGAGCGGCGATCAGCCGCTTATTGACCATTTTCTGAAGGATCATAAACTCGCGCGATTCAGATACCCGCGAGTCAGCTGTCGCGGCCTATCGCAGCCCATCGCAGCCCTAAAAGGCGTTCTTCTCCCCAAATCCAATTCACCTCAAACTTTAGGTAAATTGGTGGGGAGATGGCCTTGATGAGCTGCGATGTGTCGGGACTTACAAAAAATCAGGCCCTTTTCCTGCCTCGGATTGATGCCGGGGGTCTCCGAAGCTGATAGCCATTAATAGCAGCTCCGGACCCCCCCGGCATGCATCCGAGGCAGGAAAAATGCATGTACAACAACTTCATTACCTTAGCGGCTAACCGCTAAGGTAATGAAGGGGTTAAACAACCGTGCCAGGCTTTCTGTAAAGACATACATTACAATACAATACTGTGGCTAGCGAGGGTGGGTGAAGGGGGAATTTGGCCCTTAGTGGCTGTTTAGGCCTTGTGGGGGGGGGTTGCAGGGGGGGTTGCGGGGGTAATTAACCCCTTCAATACCTTAGCGGTTAATATCGCTAAGCAATAAAGGGGTTAACCCAACCGCTACCCACCCGCAAGGTCTAGACACCCATCCTTAAGGCTAATACCCCCTTCACCCATCCATGAAGCCTAAGCACCCACCCCTGACTGACTATACCCACCCTATAGCCATTGAGTAGTATAGTGGTACATCATACCCATATAATAATAATATGGGCATGATAAGCCTCTATAGCACTCAATGGGCACCCTAATTACAATACATTAATACACTAGACACACAATAATAAAACCTAACTAAACTCCAAAAAAACACACTTCACTAAATATAAACAGTAGCCAGCTAATCCAATCAATACAAGCAATAACAACATCAACAATGAATTAAGTAAACCATTAACCAATCAAACCAATTAATTCCTAAATCAACTCAACATGAATAGTAACACTAACCAATCCAAACAATTAATTACTACAACATTAATGAATTTAAACAGTAAAATACAAAGAAAGAAATTCTAACAATATCTGAACTAACCATAAAACGCATTAGCTAACATAATATAACATTAACTACAAATGAACACAAATCGCAAACCTTTTAGTAGCATTAAGCATGAACAAACAAACAATCACATCCACATAATACAATGAAATGAAAAAAAAAACACAGCAATACCAAGCGAGAAATGCCCCCCAAATATTGGCATAATAATGTATTAATCTGTACCCTAAAGAGGTACAGATTAATATATTATCAGTCAATGTGCCTCCCCAAAAAATCAAAACACACATCCAATGAATAAACCTGTAAAAAGAGACATTTACAAACATTGAATATATTACTTACCAATAGAAGCGGTGGCCCTCCGACTCCCGGGGTAACAGGAAGCTCACGCACCTTGAAGCCCTCCAACAGCATCCGATGCCATCCGCCACGATGATCCGGATCAGGTACCCAAATCTTCTATTTTCTAGTTGGGTTCCCGAGGGACTTGTCTGTGCAAGAAGGTGACACACCCCTCTCACAACCCGAGACGCAGGCAATCGACCAAGGTGGTCCCTATACCGGCACCTTCCATCTAATAATTTTATTGACCTTCTTCATACAAACTATATACATGAATAAACCAGTGTGGGTACAAGTCATAACCTATTTACAGTGAACACGAACGAATCCTAGCAACCATCCCAGACTTCTAGTCACCCCAACCCCTCGTGCTCTGTGTGATCTTCAGCTCTGCGGCAGAGTCCAGTGCGGTCAACCCTCCCCCCGCTCCGATGCCCAATCCCCTCAAGGCTCCCTCCCTCTTAAACAAGTTATATTTTGCTTTGGCTGAACTTCAAACCTATTTCCTTCTAGGCCACAGTCCCTTAATAACCTCTCCCCTCCGCATGAGTCCCTTGTTTATTATGGCCGCCCATCCTGACTCCCTCCCCCCTCCCCCCTCCCCTTTCCCCCCACCCAACCTCCACCATCATCCTTATCTCCGGTATGGGGGCTTTTCTTCTTCGCAGGACCTTTTCAGCTTTAGAGGTGTCCACATACCCAGTTCAGCGAAGGTACATAGCGACCGCACTCTCGTTATACTCCCCCCTATACATTGCGGCCGAGCATCTCCCCGTCGGCCCCCCATGGACATCTACTGCAGGTAAGTGGAGAGAGAGAGATTAATCATCTGGACCATAGAAAACATGGAGGTCCACCCTAATTCTTGCCCTCATATCTAAGTCCCTAACCCCCCTGCACTTCTAAGACTATCCCTTTTTTCTCTACTTCCCTGTCCCTTCTCTAGACTACTCCTTCTTCCCTCGTCACCCCTTAGCTCCTCAGCAGGGCTGGAGTTTCAGCGCTTTTGCTTGGCCCTGCTTGGCTGAACTCCTCCCTCTCCTACCCTACCGAGAGGATGCTTCTATCCCTTCTCCCTCCTAGTCTACCCCCAGCCATTCTCCCCCACCCTTTCTCCAGCGAGTAGTTTAGCTTCCATGTGACCATCCACATCCCCCAGTCTTCTTAACCCCTGCTCCCTTGCCCTGATCTCTGGCCTGATCTTCGACCCCAGTCTCCCCGCTCCTCCTTCCCTCTCTTCATCTATTCTCTAGCGGCAAGGCCCACCTCTCCCCCCCCCCCTTATGAGTTGGATAATTATAAAATTTTAGGGCAGCCATGTCCCAGTCGGATCCTACGGTTCTCCACTGTTCTCCGCCGGTGGGCCTCCTGCTCCCGTCTGAGCCCCCGTCGGCGAGATAATGGAGTCCAGCCGGACTCAGTGCCCTCTTCTACCACCTGGGGTCTCTCCCAGCCGTACCCTCATCATGAGCTTACATGGCCGACATGCACCTTCGCGCCACCAGGGGTCCTCGTCACTCATCTCTCCTTCTGCTGCTACCAAGATGGCCGTGATGCATCTTCCCGCCACCAGGGGACTTCTTCTTTATCTCACTCCTCCAGGAAGAATCAAGATGGCCGTGATTCACCTTCCCCTTCCACCAGAGGGACCAACTACACACCGCACAAATCGTATGAAACTCAGAGCCGGGAATGGCTCCTTTAAGTCCTAACTTGGGGATGATTGACACCGGAGAAACACTTAAGCACTGTGTTTGCTCCTCTGCAGCTCCACACGCTTCCATGACGCCTCCGGGGCTGGATCCTCGGCTGGGAGCTGCTGTTCAGGACCCGAGGAAGAGACAGGTAGGCCTATTTTTTTCAGAAACTCAGCTCTCCCCTCCACATGTTTCAGAGTGAACATTTTTTAACACCATTAATCCAAATGGGAACAGCTATCTATACCGGATCCCATTATCGCATAGGGCTTTGGTAATTGATGACAGGGCTCTCCTCTTTGACAGGGTTGCCGGGGCAAGGTCCTGAAACACCTGGAGTTTCACTCCCTCGAATTCCAGGGACTTAGCCACTCTGGCGATTTGACATATGTTTTCCTTTATTTTAAAGTAGTGTAGCCTTATGATTATGTCCCTCGGCGAGTCTCCATGTTGCGGTTTGGATCGCAACGCTTGGTGACATCTGTCAAATTGTAGCTCTATTTCAGTCTTGTCTGGTAGCATATGCAACAGCCAGTTGGAGGTAAATTTCTCTGGATCCGACACCGACTCCGGGACACCCCGCAGGTGGATATTGCTTCGCTGGTCGCGGTTTTCTGAGTTGTCCTGCCTTTCATTTATGTCCGCAATCATTTTTCTGGATGGCTCTAGTACAGTATTTGCATCCACTTTATTTTCCAGTGTGTTGGTTCTGTCACCTAAACTGTTAATATCTTTCCTGAGTTCCCAGAGCTCTTTCTGAAAAAAGGTCTTCATCTCCGAGCAGAACACTTTCATGTCCTTTCTTGTGACCCAGTCTTGGTCCGAAGCCTCCGCTCTACTCGCGGGTCTGCTTGTGGATCTTTCACTCTGAGTCGGAGCCCACCATTTGCCTGCTTTCCTCCCCTACACTCACTCGTGTCAGCTCACCTTTCGGGAAATAAACTGTTACCATCGGGGTTCTCTTTCGAGATATCGTTCTCCTTGGCATCCTTGGGGGCCCCGGCGTCTGAATTTCTGGTTTTCACTGTTATTCTCCTGGTTTTTGTGCTGTAAGTACATACATTAATTGCCGGCAGGGACGGAGTGAAAGGATGAGGAGGGGGGAGAGAGAGGATGAGGAGGGGGAGTGTGAAGGGGAGAGGGGGGAGTGAGAGGATGAGGAGGGGGAGTGAGAGGATGAGGAGGGAGTGAGAGGATGAGGAGGGGTGGGTGAGAGAATGAGGAGGGAGTGAGAGGAGGATGAGGATGGGGAGAAGCGAGATGATGAGGAGGGGGAGTGAGAGCAGGAGTAGGGGGGAGTGAGAGGATGAGGAGGGGGAGAAGCAAGATGATGAGGATGGAGGAGTGAGAGGAGATGGAGGGGGAGTAAGAGGATGAGGAGAGGGATTGAGAGGATGAGGAGGGGGTGAGTTTGAGGATGAGGTGAGGGAGTGAAAGGATGAGGAGGGGTGTAGTGAGGATGAGGGAGGGTGTAGTGAGAGAATAAGGATGAGGAGTGGTGGGAGTGAGAGCATGAGGAGCAGTGTAGGGAGAGGATGAGGAGGGGGGAGTGAGATGATGAGGAGGCATGGAAAGATGGTGAGGTGGGGGGAGATGGTGAGGAGGGGCAGAGGCGGAGAAGGGGTTGAGAGGCTGGGCAGGAAGCAGAGAGGATGAGGAGGGGGAGAGGAGGGGGGAAGAGGGGGGGAGACGTTGAGGAGAGGGAGAGGGAGAGGATTAGGAGGGGAAGAGGCTGAGGAGGGTGGAGGTAGGATAAACAGGGGGGAGTGAGAGGATGAAAAGGGAGAGAAAGGATAATGAGGGGGAGAGTATGAGGAGGAAGGGGAGAGGATGAGGAGGGGGAGAGAGGATGAGGAGTGGGGAGTGAGAGGATAAGAAGGGGGAAGATGAGGGGGAGATAGGATGGGGAGAAATGATGTGGTAGGAGAGAGGATAAGAAGGGGAGGAAAGCGGATGAGGAGGGGGATAGGAGAGAGAAAGAATGGGGAGGGGTGGGAGAGGGAATGGGGGAGGGGTGGGAGAGAGAGAATGGGGATATAACAAAAAATATATACTTCATAAAACTCATATGGGTTTTGTTGAGATATGGGTCTCTCTCGGCCCACTTGGTTTGGACATGCGAGAAGGACTTACAGAAGAGCAAAACCTAGATCCAATCGGATAAGGCTCTTTCTGCACGCTTTTGCACAACTCACAGCTACTAGAATATCCCTGTGTCTATCCAAGAGGAGGTTTTAGTGTACTGACAAAAAACATCCCAAAAATAAATTGTAATTAAGGCCGCGAGGTGTCACTGTATATAGAATATACATCCAGTAGCACTCTCATTGTAAAAGACTCTTATCTCTATCCCCCCACAAATAAGCAGGGGGACCCATTCAATACCCATAATGCGTATGTCTGAAGCATTAAAGCAAAGTGCAGTGCAGTACAAAAGTAGTAGTTTAGTTAAGACTGCCCTTGAATGGAGTTGAACACTTCCCCAGTGCTGGAATTAGGACATAAAGGGTCTATGCAGCAACATAGAGTAATTGTGTTTAGATGCATGGCTCTATTTTTTGGAGCAGAGCCGCAGCATATATACTGTAAGAACAGTTTCTTACTTCTGACGCGGTATGTTAGACTTATGGCACTTCAGATATGGAGGATTTTTTGGGGGCAAATAAAAAGTTAAAAAAAAAAAGTATCAGAGAAATGCAAGTTGTGATACATCTCAAAAGAATCTGTGCACCATGTAACTACCTCAACTCCTCCTACTGACTCTCCCCAAGGTGCATGCTGGGACAGACGCACAATGTGATACATCTCCTTATAATCTGTGCACCATGTAACTCCTCCCCAACTCCTCCTACTGACTCTCCCCAAGGTGCATGCTGGGGCAGAGACGCAGACTGTGATACATCTCATTATAATCTGTGCACCATGTAACTCCCCCCCAACTCCTCCTACTGACTCTCCCCAAGGTGCATGCTGGGACAGAGATGCAGACTGTGATACATCTCATTATAATCTGTGCACCATGTAACTTCCCCCCAACTCCTCCTACTGACTCTCCCCAAGGTGCATGCTGGGACAGAGACGCAGAATGTGATACATTTATTTATAATCTGTGCACCATGTAACTCCCCCCCAACTCCTCCTACTGACTCTCCCCAATGTACAAGCTGAGGAAGATGGGGCACAATTTGGAGCAAAATGCTTAGATACAGTAAATACAGTAAGTGCAGGGTTTTGCTCCAAAATTGCCTTGATACATAGACCCCAGAGAGAGAGCTTCAAATGTGTTTAAAAAGGAGAAATACTGAGCCTGGCCTTAGTAGGAGCTGACAAATGACTGATTGTATCCGTGCAGGTGGTGTTATTTATTCTGTTTGACATACACAGTAACTTCTCAGCGTTTTACATGTGACATACATAAGGGGATGATACTTTATCTTGCCATGAAGTCAATGCATTTGAACCCAGTGATACAGTATGTTGATCCCACTGCTGTCAGTGGCACTGTCCATATGTGTACTTGTGTCACCCAATGTACGTAATACAATGTATCACAGCAGCTATGATTTTTATGACTGCTACTCTAGTTAACCACTTCTCAACCCCTTGAAATTAAATGTTAAAGTAACTGATTTCTCTATTATGACATCACGAGACAGCATCATTGAGCCTCCTAGGAGATGCCAGCAGCCGTGTTCTGTAATGACATCATGGAATCGCCTTAGAGACTGAGATAAATACACAAATGTAAACTTGTTTGTGCGTGACTTGAATTAGTTCCCAAAGGAAACCGGTAGTTTCGTGGACATCTCAGAGATAGGAAAAGTGTGGCGCTGTGCAGAGAGACTAATTATCTCCACCTTAACTCTGTATCATGGCAGGTAGGAAGCAACATGACCTTTAAATACTGTACCAAAAAAGAAATGGATAATATCTATATTTTTGAATTGTTTACTTGCACAATGTGTTATGGGGTACAGAACAGTAAATATGACTCCTATCAATGGATGGGAGAAAGAAGATGGATGGGGGGGGGGGGGGCGGTAGACAACACACAAGGGGTTAGGTACGTGGCCTTGATCGGATAATATTTTTTTTATAAATGTCAAAACTGATTTCTTATAGATACATTCACACATTTGTTTTATTGTATTTACTTTTATATCTGGCTTGTAATTCAAAATCTTAAATGATTTGAACAGTAATGTATAGAAAAGAACACATGTACTGTATACATAAATGTCAAAGCGGCAAACGTCTATGGGATCTATGGGATAGTTAAAAAAGACACAGGGACCTTAGTGTATAGAGTAGGATTAGTTATGTATAAGGCATGCTTTTTCCTTGACCTAAGTTTAGGTCAATAACTATTGGACCAATTCTACACCCTGGGGTGTAATGTTCGACTACTTTCAGCCATATCCTTAAATTATTGTCTACAGCAGTGTTTTTCAACCAAGGTTCCTAGGAACCCTAGGATTCCCCGGGCATCCCTAAAGAGTTCGCTGTAATTTCAGGTCATTTTAAAAATTTTCTTAATACAGAAGAATTTACAGTACAATGCATCAGATCTTAGAAGCGCTATTAGAGAGGGTTGGGGTTCCTCACACTTCATCTGATCTCAGACATGCTATTAGATAGGGTTGAAATATATTACAATGCATCTCTTCTTAGACTCGCTGTTAGAGAGGGTTGGGGTCCCACAGAATTTCACATTGGGTTCCTTAACCAAAAAAAGGTTGGAAACCACTACTCTACAGTTATACAAAGGCCCACAAAAAAACAAAGCCACAAAACGAGGGCAGAATCTGCCACTTGATTTACAGATATAGCTGACCTGAGTGCTCCTCCAGAAACCTCAATATACCAGACATGAACAACAAAAAACAAAGACCATATAACACAACACAATGATTCCTTGGCGCACTGACAGATATTAAACCTGACAAAGAGAATGTAGTCCCATGAAACAAATGATGATGGAGGATAAGATCCACAGTCCACAGTGTCCCGTTCCTTTTAGATTGGAAGCTGATCTGGGAATAAAAACAAAACAGCCATTGCGCAGTACCCTATGGTCAGTTCCGTTCACCCCCACCGTTGCTAGCTACTTACTTAAAAGTAGATAGAAATGGGCCTCAAAAGGTTTCTTTATTTTCCTCACGGTTGGCTCCGACTTAATCCTGCTGCTGGTGACGTGATCCTTACTTCCAGCGTCAGCACCACCATAGACCGTGTGGGAACAAAAATGGGCACCAATAGTGTGATACCATAAACATTTATTGCTAAAATAACAGGGTAAAAAACATGCACTCACATGCCGAAATGCCCTATATGTGTCCTACAATGTGCCGTCCGCTTACATGGGAGGATGCCGAGGGATTGCAGGAGGAGGCTGGAGCCGGCATGGGTCCCCGCTTCGTGGCCGCGACTCGGAGCGCCTAGTCCCTCCTCCGATGACGTCTCCGCTGATCAACCTCTGAAGAAGTGACGTCAGCAGTCACGAAACGCGCGTACACTTGCGACACACTTTATTCGAGCTTGGCTAGTCCCACGAATTCGGGTATACCCGGGTGTATTGAGGTTTGTGACTGTTTTCTGCCCGAGTGCATTGAGTTATTTTCCAAGCAGGGATTAAAGCATTTTATTCCCGCTGGCTGCAATACTGCACAGTATATATATATATACTGCATTACAATTCATGAATTTATGCCATCTGGTAGACACGCGAAGCATTGCAGCCTATTAAATCCTAATCATTATCATTTAACAGATCAGCCACCCATCAGCCAGGCATGAACCCAGGCTGGGAAGGCAAATGCAACGGGGCTTGTCAGAGGTGAGGAGTGGCGCATTCCAGGTATCTACCAGGTACATACCGGGTATTTGCTCGAATAAAGTGTGTCGGTGCAGTAGGTTGGAGCTTTCAGGTGCTGCTACATGCATACCCATTGAGAGGAGAAGAGGTTGATCAGCGGAGACGTCATCGGAGGAGGGACTAGGCGCTCCGAGTCGCGGCCACGAAGCGGGGACCCACGCCGGCTCCAGCCTCCTCCTGCAATCCCTCGGCATCCTCCCATGTAAGCGGACGGCACATTGTAGGACACATATAGGGCATTTCGGCATGTGAGTGCATGTTTTTTACCCTGTTATTTTAGCAATAAATGTTTATGGTATCACACTATTGGTGCCCATCTTTGTTCCCACACGGTCTATGGTGGTGCTGACGCTGGAAGTAAGGATCACGTCACCAGCAGCAGGATTAAGTTGGAGCCAACCGTGAGGAAAATAAAGAAACCTTTTGAGGCCCATTTCTATCTTCTTTTAAGTAAGTAGCTAGCAACGGTGGGGGTGAACGGAACTGACCATAGGGTACTGCGCAATGGCTGTTTTGTTTTTATTCCCAGATCAGCTTCCAATCTAAAAGGAACGGGACACTGTGGACTGTGGATCTTATCCTCCATCATCATTTGTTTCATGGGACTACATTCTCTTTGTCAGGTTTAATATCTGTCAGTGCGCCAAGGAATCATTGTGTTGTGTTATATGGTCTTTGTTTTTTGTTGTTCATGCTCTGTATACATGCCTTGTGGATAGGCTTGTTTTATTCCTGAGGCAGCCATTCCCCATTCTATCAAGATAGTCTGTCAGGGATCACGTGTAGGGTTTCCCATAAAAGGGATTCTCTCTTATTTTGTAGAGCACCTATTTATTTTAATTAGAATATAGGTTAAGGTTTATAGGTTTGAGCGCTGATTATATGTATTTAGTTTAATAATTTTTTCACCACACGTAATATACCAGACATGTCTCAGAATACCACACCATAATATTACCACAAACTACCACAGTAGGAACAGGCAATTTTTATTTTTTTATTTTTAAAGATCCAGTTCCGAAAGCTATGGTACATCTACAATTGTCATTGTGTTCAGAGGTGGACATGAAAGCAGGTGATGGACTGCACATGTTATATACTGTATGTCAGTTGCCACTTGGTGTCGAAAACTACCTAGAAATAGTTTTCTGTCTGTGTTACATCCCAGCACATCATTAATGTGTGTATATATATATATATATATATATATATATATATATATATATATATATATATATATATATATATATATATATATATATATATATATATATATATATATATATATATATATATATATATATATATATATATATATATATATATATATATATATATATATACTGTGAGTGGGTTTACTGGCTTTGCATCTCCCAAGCCCTTGCTTAAAAGCTGTGTCTAAAGCAGCATGCATTGGCTATGGGTTGCTCATGTAATGTGAGCTTGAGATAAAAGGTGGCACTTTGTGCTCATTTGCATGTCATTTCCCACAATCCCCTACTGCAGTGGAAGTGCTGTGTGTTGGGTGATAAGGGTGAAAGACAGGGTTGCAGACCTGTCTAAGACATGCAAATGAATATACAGGAATATTTACAGTTGCTTTATGCTTTACTGTGGATGGAGCTTGCTTAAAAATGTATTTAAAATATTGAAGCTTCTGACCACTATTGATCAGAGTAGCGGTCTGTAACATTGATAATCAAATAAATGTGTTTCCCAGCAAGCCATTTTCCCTGTTAGTGCTTGCTATTCATAACAAAACAAAGACCCCCAAAAACTTTATTCAAAACCAGAACCAAAACCCCAAATATTTTAAAGGCAAAATAAAAATACCAAGCCAAGTGAGCATCTCTATGTATTTCATATGTATTTGATATCAAGAATATATTTTCACAGGTCTGTTAAAGCAGTCCTAACCCCCCAAAGTCAGGCTTATAGGATATCCCAGCTTCAGCGCAGGTGGCTCAATCAGTCCCTGCTTCAGCACAGCTGGCTCAATCAGTCCCTGCTTCAGCACAGGTGACTCAATCAGAGGCTGATTGAGTGATTGTGCCACCTGTGCTAAAGCTGGAATATCCTGAAAAGTTAACCTGTTGGGGGGGCTTGAAAACTGGAGTTGAGTCCCCGTGTGTTAAAGAAATGTGCCTTGATTGTGCTTTTCACGCCCTTCACTTTTAACTTTCTTCCTTACAGATCAGTTTTTAAATGCCTCTGCTGTGAACCCTCCACCGACCTGCAGTGCTCCTGCAGTTACCACTGCTTACCCTTCATGGAACAACAGCTCCCACCCAGTAGGGAGGAATACTGAAGTCTACAGACATGGGGCCCAAGGCATGATTTTGCAACAAGGGTCTGCAGGAACACCAATGTATCTACAGAAGATCCCACAGGCAACACGCACTTACCCTCGTGTATCGGACATGAACGGAGGATTCTACCACACTGCTACAGGAGGATACGCAGGATTTGCAGGACAGGTTAGGGGAGAAGCCACAATGCAGCCTGTTACTTTCCGTCCCAACAAACAGTTGGAAAGACGTGCTACAATAGGGCCTTGTATAATGACCACCCAGTATGCACAACTTCAGCAGCCACCATTCATACCCCTTAGAGGAATGCAGACCTTACAAGGTGAGATATGGAGAATCTTTACTAATCATTGTTCAAAATCTTCTCCTTGACTGATACCATTACCTGTTATAAAGATCTTTAATTACGGTCATTCGCCACTGTAGTGTTACAAAGATATAGAACTCTACAGTATGTAGTCCTCGCAAATACTGAAGGGATGATTAAGCATGTTTTTGCTTTTCTTTCTTTGTGTTATTATGTACAATGTGTTGGTATTTATGATAATTGATTATTTCTCCTTTTTGATTATGTTACAGTGTGTCAGACCTCGCTTGGAGCCGAACATATTTCCCAGGCCAGTTTAATTACACAAGGAGCAGTTCAGCTTGCTGCTAATGAAAAAAGTGAACCACCTCTAATGTACCCAACTCAACCAGCTTGGAAGCTAAGCCACCTCCCAAAGATACATATTGAAGTGCAAAGCAACAAAGAGTTATATGTGCCAGTGTGCAAAAGGGGTGGGTTAAAAGATATGGAGAAGAGATCTTCAGAGGTGAAGGCCCCCTCACATATGGCTCAGAAGATTCGTAATAACGTGCTGAGTTCAGTGAAGACTAAGTGTCCGTCGAAGTCTGAGGGGGTACCAAAGTGCTCCACAGTGGAAACAAAGAAGAAAAAGATCCTTTCTTCAGCTGCAAAGGATCAAGTTCCTCAAACTGCACTGCAAAAGAAGGTAAAACCAATGTCAAAGCCAGTAAATCATTCTTCTGCTCCTATACCAGGGAAGTCATCCCATGGCCCACAATCTGGTGACGAGGCTGTTCTGTTAAAAAAGATGAAACATGTGTGTCTCTCAGGTGCCCACATTTCCAATAAGGTATCTGAAAAGATGCTGCAAAGCCGTGAAGGTTCAATGGATGCAAAGACACCTGCTGTTACTCATATTAATCCTAAACTGAAGAAAACTCAGGAGATCGGGATCAAACGTAAAAATGCAAAGACTCCTGCAGTTACTCATAGTCCTGAGCGCAAGACACCTCAGGAGATGGGGATCAAACGTAAACAGAACAGCAATAGCAAGCAGGTAGTGAAGACCAGCTTTTTCAGTTTTAAGCAAGCGCTGGCTTGTGGTACTGATAATAACCCCAAAGCTCTCAAAAGAAAAAGTGCTAATCCGCCTGGCATGAATTCAGAAGTCCTTGGGAAGGGCAAGAAGTCATTGGAACCTTCTAAACAAGGAAAGGTGAAAGCCCATCCCAGCAACCTAAGCCTCCTAATGATTAACGCTGTTCAATTATTTCACCCATTGGGTAAAAAAGCAGGTCCCACAGGTCCAGGGGCACCCGCAGGATCCATTACACTTGGAAATAAGCTTGGACCAATGCAAGGAAGCCAAAGCCAGACTTCTGCTTCTCATGTTCAGTGGCCTCCTACTGATGGGATTAAAATGTGGATGGTCAAAAAACAGAGCAGTATTTCTGGAATTGAAGGAGTCGGTATTAATGCCAGGCCTAGGCTATTTACAATACATGAGTACACAAGACCTGACATTAAAACCAGTGAAATCAAACAACGTGGGAAAAACAAAGCTTCAGTTATAGAGAATCTCAAACACTTCCCAGTGATATCCATGGAACAGGAAGCTGCAGTAAGATGCATTGAAAAGGTCAGCCAAACCACTATCCCCATTCCAGCTCCTGGCATTAAAACCAGTGAAATCAAACAAAGTGGGGAAAACAAAGCTTCAGTTATAGAGAATCCCAAACACTTCCCAGTGATATCCATAAAACGGAAAGCTGCAGTGACATGCATTAAAAAGGTCAGCCAAACCACTATCCCCATTCCAGCTCCTTTCAACCAGCAGCACCAGCTTTCTAACCAGCAGCACCAGCTTTCTAACCTGCAGCTTCCTATCAATGTACCCAGTAGAGTGGACAACTCCACTCAATCCTTCTGTCAACAGCCTCTCCAAGAACTTGAGGTCTCCATACCTATTCCACCTGGACAGAGAGAGGAGAAGGAGGCTATGAAAAGGAAAGCACAACTGGAGAGGGAGTAAGCCTGTAAACATACCTCCAAGGGGAGGCTACAGTGCTTTGTTCAGAGGCAGAAGGATCATAACATCTCTAAACGTTACGGATACCCACCATCCAGACTTCATTCCCCCATGAGATACTTAAGCCCTAAAAAAACAAAAAACAAACCCTGACTAATCTGTAACTGGTGCCAAGGTCTATGAATATCTGTAAATAAGATTTATATTTATAAGTCAGTTTGTAACATATTTAACTAAGAATATATTTAAAACTCTTCAATAAAATTTATCTATTTTTATTTGAACACTTTATTTAGTAAATAAATTATTTACAAATGCCAAGGATTATTGAAATTCTGCAAATTAACTTTAGATTACCCTCTTGATGATACGAGAGAGAGAGGTAAGGTAAGTCAGACCCCACTTATGAGATAGAAACAAATAAATATTTAACTATATACTTTGTCATGTTGGATGTATGTACTGTATGTCTTTATTTATATAGCGCCATTTATGTAGATAGCGCTTCACTGCAGTAATAAACGTGACAATCATATAAATAATACAAATAACAGATCATGGGAATAAGTGCTTCAGACATAAAAGTAACATTTAGGAAAAGGAGTCCCTGCTCCGAAGAGCTTACAATCTAATTGGTAGGTGGAACATACAGAGACAGTAGGAGGGCGTTCTGGTAAGTGCGTCTGCAAGGGGCCAAGCTTTATGTATGCGGTCTATAGTATCAGCCACGGAGCTACTCACATGCTTCTTTTAGCAGATGTGTTATAATGTGGGTCTTAAAGGTGGATAGATAGGGTGCTAGTCGGGTATTGAGGGGAAGGGCATTCCAGAGGTGAGGGGCAGTCAGTGAGAAAGTTTTCAGGCGAGAGAGGGTTTTAGATACAAAAGGGGTAAATAGAAGACATCCTTGGGCGGATCGCAAGAGTCGGGATGGTGCATAGCGAGAAATTAGAGCTGAGCTGTAAGGAGGGGCAGAAGGGGGTAAAGCTTTAAAAGTGAGGAGGAGAATTGAGTGTGAGATACAGGATTTGATAGGAATCCAGGAGAGTGATTTCAGCAGGGGAGACGCTGAGACAGATTTAGGAAAGAGTAGAGTGATTCTGGCAGCAGCGTTTAGGATAGATTGTAGGGGAGACAGGTGAGAGGCAGTAAGGCCGGACAGAAGAAGGTTCCAGTAATCGAGATGGTAGAGAATGAGGGTCTGTGTCAGAGATTTAGCTGTTGAGCAACAGAGGAAGGGCGTATCTTTGTAATATTGCGGAGGAAAAAATGACAGGTTTAGCTACCTTTTGAATGTGAGAGGAGAATGTGAGAGAGTAGTCTGAGACCCCTAAGCAGCGTGCTTGGGCTATTGGATGTATAGTAGTACTTCCAACAGTAATGTGGAAGGAGGTAGTAGGGCCAGGTTTGGCATGAAATATAAGGAGTTCTGTTTTTGACATGTTAAATTTAAGTCGGCGGAGGATCATGTTGCATTGGGCTTCTCTTTCTTTTGTTTATACTGTACAATGTCACATACCCAGTAGCACTCCTTAAGACAAATACATATGGTGAGGTGGGTTTGGATTTGAGTTTACAGGGGGTTTGTGTGTTTCCAAACTTACTCTGCCCACCTTTAAAGCAGCAATCCAAGCTGTCGTTTAAAAATAAAAGAATCCCTTTAATATGTGCATCAATACAAACCACTCATTGATAAGTAATTAGCTAAGTTGCGATCGATCGGTGAAGATTCGGCTCGGGGGTTCACTAAATGGTTGCCAGTGCAGCAGAAGAGGACCAAAGATGCAAAGTTCTCTGGGGAAGATCATGGGACCAGATAGTCACTGGATACAATTGAGTTTTGCACAGCTAGGGAGAGGGCAGGGATCAAAAAAAAGTTGAGGTGGGAGGTGCCAGAGTCTGTTTCAGAAGAGGAAGGGGATGTGACTTGATTGATTGTTACATTATGATACATTAAAATTTTAATACAGAGTTGTTTAAAAAAAAGTACTACTACTAGTAGCATTATACAAAAATAAATAATACAGATGCACAGTAATAGTAGTTTTTATATTTATTAGTGGTGACCATGTCCATCAATAAAATTAACTAACATCCTATTCTTCACAGTCAGGATAAAGGTTTTTGATCTTACCACACTCCTATTAGATCATTGTGGTGGGTGTCCTTTTTATTTGTAAGGTGCAGGCAAGAGTGTCTGGGATCCCACTTCTGACACAGTTACTGCACCGGCACAGCTTAGTCTAACAAAAGATGGGAGCTGGCCGGGCACGTGACGGGTATGTCGCCGAAAGTTGCGTGCGCACTCCTCGCACGTTCCCCTGACTTTCCCGCAGCTCAATAGAAAAGTGCTATGGCGCTTTCTATTGAAAGCGCCCGAGGCGCTGGAAAGCGGCCGCGAACCTTCCTGGTTCGCAGCGGGGTACTGCCGCGCGGCGCCCGTGGTTTTTTTTAACCGCGGTGACGGCCGTATGAGGATAAACAGTGTCGCCACTGTAAACTTGGCGCTGGATATCTTCTTGCTCCCCTATTCTAAGAAAGTCTTACACCAGACATTATAGCATGATAAACTGTGTTGCATCTGACGATGGGAGATCCCCGAAACATTGTGCGTTTGCAATCTGCAAATAAAACAGTTTATCATGCTATAATTTCTGGTGTAAGACTTTATTAGAATAGGGCGGCAAGGAGATATCCAGCTCCGACTTTCTATTCCTAGTAAGGAGTTTTCCAAGCTGCCCCCACTAGCCATTTTAATACCCATTTTGATCTTTTAATTCCCATAACATTCAATACCCATTGGATCTGGTCCTTACTAGCATTCTGTATGTTTCCCACATGTTGAAAGAGTAGACAGAAATCCTCGTGGAAAAAGTGAAGAACAGCCGGTCCAAGAAGAAAAAAATCCGGGGCTAAGCGAACGAATTAAAAATATTCTTTATTGGGGGTGCACAGCATGGTGGCGCAGGGGATATGCCTCTGACATGTTTCGCGCTGAGATAGCGCTTCCTCAAAGAGTATCTGGATACAGAGGCATATCCCCTGCGCCACCATGCTGTGCACCCCCAATAAAGAATATTTTTAATTCATTCACTTAGCCCCGGATTGTTTTCTTCTTGGACCGGCTGTGCTGCACGCCTCTGGGACGGCATACAAACAACACCCATGTGAGTAAGAACTACATCATTATATCACTGGATATTCATATCTTGCTCTAAGGTTGCTGCCAGATAGAAACCTGCTGTTCACACTGATGTTCATATCCACCGGTTAGTTCAGATTAGGTTTTCGTTACACCATTGGCAGCAGTTAACCTGTTAATGAGCTCTGCAATCAAGACACTCCTAGTTTTTTGTGCTTACTTACCTATCCCAGGGTCCGCTTAAGCTTGCTTATTCACTTATGACTATCAGATCTCACACTTTGATGCACTTGGTTTGGAGGACATTCCTCCTACAGTCTCATGTTCAAAGAGTATCTTTTTTTAAGGCTCTCGTTGTCATTCCTACATACAGAGGTAGCCACACTTATACGTCGCTGTACGTGGTTCCATTCGGAAGTCATGAACTAACCGCAGCAATGCCGGGAGAAGCTACGACGGTCACCTTCACTACTGTAAATCTCATTTTTGCTTTTTAAGTTGTGGCTGTATCTACAGTTGCAAGGACATTGTAAGCAATATATTAGCCCTTCTGGCTAACTGCTTCATCTTAAGAGCATTCATTAGACCCATACCATTGCCTGTTTCCAACTATTGTGCTCCCCCATCCCCCTTTTTTTGTATTCATTGCCTACAAGGGTCCTGGATAGATCCTGCTGGGGTTCCGAGTCACAAGAGGACATCACCTGAAAACCACTCACAGGCAGTATCACACCATTCTCCTCACACTTCCATACATCAAATAAGCCACACAGAGATAACGCCCGGGTACCTCCCCAAACAACTTACCCATTATCCAAACTACCTGTAGGCAGCTCTTCTCACTATTTGAGAACTGGTCCCTAGAATATGGAATCAGACTCTAATATCACTGATCCCGATCTAGAAACCACATTTATAGAAGTGGATACCACAGAAATGGAAACCACAGTAACCACCCCTAATATCTTCGAAAAAAGATTATTACGGGATAAGGATATGGAGAGCATTATGAAGATAACTGAAGAGAGAGATGACTCGGAAGTTATTAATGAGGAATTTGATTTACTAGACAAACTCCTGAAAAAGGAGATTAAAAAACTACTAGATAAAGCCTATTTAGAAGAGTATATTAAGGCCAAAAGAATACCAAGAGGCCTAAGAGTTAGTAAGAAAGCCTCCTTCGATCTAGAGGAAATTGAATTTACGGTAAGGTGGGAGACCATATTAGACACCTGCGGCAATGACCTCATAAGATTACTAATCGAACACCATCAGATTACTCTTAAGAAATTAGATGAAGATATAAATGGGATAAGAACTAAATTGGAACCTCTAAAACATTGTAGTACATTCCACGAAAGGAACAAAAAACTATCTACAGAAATAGACATAATAGAAAGGAATTTAATCATTTCTAAAAATAAAAAATTCAAAAGGGATGAGGATGACTACACAGAGGGAGTATACACCAACAACAAGAAATGGGACAAAAGTGGAATAAACAAAACTTACGAGAAAAGTAGAGATGGCAGCGCACACACACCGAGGAGGCCTAGAATTAACTCTACAGACATTAAAACCGTCAACCGCATAGAAAATCAAGAACGAGCGAGAAAGTCCCCCCCAAAAGTAGAGAGAAAGAGTCCAGAAAGAAGAAGAGATAGTAATAGAAGGGAGAGAGAACGACCAAGACCACCACATGAGAGGGAAACCCATTTTCCCCATAGAAACTATCACCAAGAAAGGCCACGGCATTTTTGGGAGGGGGACAGGAGATATGACCACAGGGATAGAAGGGACCAATATCGAAGGGATCACCAAAGTCAGGAAAGACGCCAGGGATGGGATAATAGACCATACCATGAAAGGGAAGATAAAAGGGAAAGACCACCATGGAGAGGGGAAAGGGAACAATTTAGAGACAGAAGAGACCACTCAAGGCATAGAGATAGGTAACCAGAAAGGTCAAGGCGTACAAGCAGATCACCCATCAGATCGCCCATGAGGAGCCCTGTATGGGAAAGAACAAAAAATGGAGCATCAGTGGCTTTTTTAGAGCAAAGTACACCACCCCCCCCCCCCCCTCCGTTAAGAAACAAATTCACAGCTTTAGCGGAATCAGACACAGAGGAAAGGAAGAAAGGACAGAAAAGAGAAAGAGAGGAAAGAGAGGGAGAAGGAGGGCTCCAAAAGAAATACCAAAGATAAAAGGAGTTTTCAATATTAGTAAAACTACATTAACAGATACACAACATGCTGTTATAGCCAGGGGTCTCAACTTTGCACCCACAACAAAACCGAGTGGGTTCGCAATGTTCATGGATGCGAATAAATTCCTGAGAAATCTAACCATGAAAAGATTCTTTCTAAATAGGGATGCAGTAACTAGGGATACCCTTAATACACCCGTAGCGGCAGGGGAAGAGAGAGTGAACTTTGTCCATTCGGGATTAAAGGAAAGGTCAAAGTTCAATCCCATTGGCAGTAAGGGACATTACCTTGAGGTGTACCACCAACTGATCTTAGAGGATTTGGAAAAACTGGCACAAGATAAAAAGAATCCTAGGAGTAACCTTAGTAAAGAAGAAACAACAGCTCTAAGGGAACTGGCAGACAATAGGTCCATCACCATCAAACCAGCGGATAAGGGAGGAGGCGTGGTGGTGATGGACACAGAATACTACCTATTAGAGGCCAACAGAATATTGGGAGATGTAACCACATACCAACAATTAAGGAATGACCCCACCAATATTCACAAACAGGAACTAGATAGGATTTTGGAGAAAGGAAAACATTTAGGAATCCTCAACGATAAAGAATGGGGCTATTTACACCAGGAGAAACCCATTCTACCGGTTTTTTACTTTTTGCCTAAAATACACAAGTGCATGGAGAAGCCACCTGGTAGACCCATAATATCGGGCATCGGGTCCTTAACCCAAAACCTATCAGAGTATTTAGATTTCTACTTGCAGACATATGCAACTAGAGAGAGATCATACCTTAAAGATACCACCCAGGTCATAAACCTCCTCAAAGATGTAATCTGGCAGGAAGACTTCACGCTAGCTACTTGCGACGTGAAGTCTTTGTATACATGCATCCAACACACAGATGGTCTCAAAGCTGTAGAAAATGTCATCAGCCAGGACACCAATATCCCGGAAGAACAGCGCAACTTCATCCTTGATAGCATTAATTTCATCCTAACGCATAATGTCTTCTGGTTTAATGGTCGATTCTACCTCCAGATGTGCGGAACCGCGATGGGGACCAGGTTTGCGCCCAGTTACGCAAATATCTTTCTAGCGGACTGGGAAGAAGCCAACATTTGGTCTAATAACCCCTTTAGCGCAAACCTGGTCTCATGGCATTGCTATATAGACGACGTACTGTTTATATGGAAGGGGGACGATTTAAAACTGAGGGATTTCATCACACATATTAACCAAAATAACATCAATGTTGAGTTTACATCAGAACAAAGTAAGACCAATATTAACTATCTGGACCTCAACATATATATAGAGAACACAGAAATAAAAACGAAAACATTCTTCAAGCCAACGGATGCAAACAATTTTTTACTGACCACTAGCTGCCACCACCCAAAGTGGTTAGATAACATACCATTTGGTCAGTTTCGGAGAGTCCGGAGAAACTGCACTGACGATAGCACCTTTAGGGACCAAGCCGAAATATTGAAAGGCAGATTTCATGAAAGAGGCTATCCTTCGGAACTCATAGAATCAGCAGTAGCTAAAACTAACGCACTACCACGTAGCGACATGCTGATTTCCAAAGCAAAACAATGCAACACACAATTCCAAACCCCATTCATTAGCACCTATAACACTGATGCCATGAAAATTCAAAAAATAATAAAAAAGCATTGGCATGTGGTATTACAAGACCCTGTCCTCAAAGACAATATCCCCAGCGTCCCAAAAGTTATATTCAGAAAGGCGCCGTGCATTAAACTCCAACTAGCACCCAGCGTCTTCAAAAAAGAAGAACTTAAAACTCATACCTGGCTACCCCCAGTAAAAGGTTTCCATAGCTGTTTCAATTGCAAAGCGTGCAAGCAAGCAGCAAAGGGAAACAAACTGGAATTTACGTCGAATGTGACAAAAGAAACTTTTAACTTTACTTTTTTATATATATTTTTTTCATTTTTTTTAGATATTGCATTTCATCCATTTCTTGCCTTTTTATTTTTAACTTTCCAGGCATCATCAATTCCACCTGCCTCCCCAGTGGTGGGTTTTGGACTCGATTAGCACACACTTAATGTATGTCTATTTACTTACAAGTTTTATCTACATAGGAGATGAATTTGATCTGCCACTTTAGTAATGTAGTACGTTATTCACTACCACATTTGTATATCATTCCACTACTATTTTTATTACTATCACTTTTACTAATACACAATAGGTAGTTTAACCTAAACCCATCAAAGTAACATTTATCACTATGCACCTTACACATTCCAATAGCTTTTATCTCTGAAGTAACCCACATTATATTGATTGATTACCTTTGTTTATTTATAACCAGGCAACCTAATCCAATTCTATTACACTAACCCCCCGCACTCTCAACATCTCAAACACTTTTACCAACACATTAATTGTATATATCTATTACCCTTTGACTTAACCCACACTATAATATTTATCACTTTCACATAATCTTAATTTTCAACACTTCAGCATTTGAATTTCACAATATTTCAAGATAATTAGATATATTTATTACCTCGTATAGAAATCCACTTAAGAGAAGACTTCCACACACATTTTTTACTGTAGAACTCTATTAATCACACAAAACGTAACACATGATTTAGTTACCATAGATAGTTTTTATTTTTTCGTTTTTTCATTTTTGTTACACATTTTGAGGATTATGGCACATTATATTCATCAATGCTAATGTAGCCACCATCGGAGGCATATTTGACATCTTCCACGTCATTTTTTATCCCTTTTGAAATTCCATGACATCCGGTCGATAAGGAGAACACCCTCAACAGGGCATACTATTACGCAGTATGCAGGGGACTGCGTGCGCACCTTTCCCTTCCCCATTTTTACACTACCAAACTTTTTTACAATTCCAAACTTTATTGACACATCTACGGACACTATTAAGGATATGTGGCTGCTTTGCTTATGCCAGCAAGACACGCGACTCTTCAATAACGAAAAACTTTATTAGTGACTTGAATTCCTCACACGCGCGACACCAATAGAAGATGGGATGCGCGCGCAATTCTACAAGATGGCGACGTCACGTCGCATCAGGAAAACGGGACGGAGACCACACGAAGGCCAGGATTGGCCAAACCTGGCATAAAAGAGGCTGGGAACAGCAAGACCACATCTACAGAGCCTGAGGAAGTCCAGTACTTGGACGAAACGCGTTGCTCTTTCATCTGGAACACTTTGCAGCATAACACAGAGGATACAGAGGTGTAGTTGTAGCTCCCCATCCGGACGCGGAAGGGGAGACCCCCTACCACCATACACCACACTGTCCCCCCCCCCTTGCTTTTACTGTCCCACAGAAACGCTTGGTTTCTGTTTTTTATCTTTTTGTGTTGTTTTATTTTCATTAAAATTAGTTTTACCCTGAAGACCCTAGTGTCCTTTCTTTGTGTTAACCCCATCTTCACTACTAGCTATATCAGGAACAGAAGAGGAAAGATACCGCTAGGAGTGTGTACTCACACTGGCCCGTGTGAGTATTGTGTTATATTTTCACTATTTATACCCTTGTACCCCACCCTTTCACCACTTGCTTCTGATCGGGTAATACCCCTACATGAGCAAGATACCAAGATAGGAACACACTCACATTAGGCCGTGTGAGTGCTAGATTATAACATTATCCAGTGGTTTATAGACACGTCACCCTCCCCCCATTGACGTATATATGCATATGTGTTAACCCTATCCCCCTTCTCTGTTTACACGAGAGGAAATCCCCCTGGAGCGGCACCCTGAACCAATGAAGATAGCGGCATAGACAACAAGAAGAAGCACCTACACCGCAAGGAGAAAAGCATCAACGGAAGAGCACGGGATTCCCAAAGAAACCTTGATGTGACTGAGCTTACACAAGGCCGTGTAAGTTATATATATTTTTATCTTACTAAATACATACAAACCTATGTGTGTTTCCCCTTCCAATTAGACATTAGCCACCTGAGCTACCAAATTTGCTCAGGATACAACTGCTTCATCTTAAGAGCATTCATTAGACCCATACCATTGCCTGTTTCCAACTATTGTGCTCCCCCATCCCCCCTTTTTTGTATTCATTAGAAATATGACAGAATGTCAGAGCGGTGGCTATGCTGCGGTGCTACTGCATTTCCTGCTTGCACGGTGTTGAAACAACAGATGGACTTCGGCACAGGAAGCATCAACAGTCTCTGTCGTTACCCAGACAGAATCACGTGGTCAATGACAGAGAGGAAATAGCTGCAGACCAATGTGGCACTGACATAGGGTGACCGATGTCCCGGGACAGTCCAGATTTTTTATCTAATGTCTCCTGCCCCGACTATCTTCTGCTACAAGATAATAAAAAATGCACAAATGCGCACCAGGGATTAGTGGAAGGTAATTTATTAAAAATACACAAAAACTGAGGGGATCCAACCCCACCTCAGAACAGCTGTGCAGCTGGACGGCTAAGTACTACCCAGGAGAACACCTGATGGTGACTAAACCCTAAGCTGCACAGTATACAAATACAGTAAAATTTATATAAAAAACATGAAAGAAAAAAACAAACATGAAAACAACCTATCAACAGATTTGTATAGAAACCGCCATAGGGTTGGGCACTGGCAAGGGGAAACGGACACTCACACTGAGACAGTCAGCAAACTCGCGGTGTCTGCACAGGATCCGGATCTCGGCACCGCGGAGATGGATAAAACCGCTGCTGTCTCCTGCAGGCTCCGTCTCAGCTTACCAGCATACACGCGCAGGATGACCTGTCGTGACCTCTACGCGTTTCGTACCAAGTACTTCGTCAGGAGGTCACGTACAGCGTCATCCGCGCGTATATATAGGCGGCAACTGATTGAAGAAACCAGCCCCCTCAGAGAAACACCCTTACTTTTCCTAATTGCTACGCTGATTGAAACACCTTGAAATAAGGTTACTAGGCAACAGGGTGTATGGCAACTCATGTGGGGGATGTGTGCAAGTATAAATTAATCATTGCACTCACCCCTATGAAAAAATACAGGAATAAGACCTCTAACAACATAAATGATATACTATGTAAACAAATCATGCTGAAACCTGTATATGAATAAAAGAAAAAAGAACAAATGATTAAATAAAAACAAATAAATATAAAAACATACATAAATGTTAATGCAAATAAATGTTAATAAGTTCATTTTATTAAAAACGGAATACCTTATCTTAAAAAAGGAGTCAATTCAATTAATTCATTGAAACCATAGGAATGTCTGGTATGCATTTCATAAATCCAAAATTGCTCCCGTTTCAATAAATGATTATCTCTATTTCCCTGTCTACTACCTAGTGATACACTTTCAAGTCCCTTAAATTTAATACAACCAGGTTCACTGTTATGCACTTCTTTAAAGTGTTTCAAAAGCGGAGTTAATGGCTTACCCTTTGCTATTATTTTTGGTATGTTTTTAACATTTCTCAGGTGCTCTAACATGCGCATTTTAAATGGTCTTTTTGTTTTACCAATGTACTGTAAATTACAGCTACACTGTAAGGCATAGACCACATGCGTTGTCTGACAATTAATGAAACTTGTAATATTGTAGACCTTGTTAGTAACTCCTGATGTAACTGTTTTCCCTTGACAGATATGGCAACAAATTATATCTATGGCGCTCTGCACTAGTGATATACCATATATATGATAAAAAATCAAATAAATTTATACAACCAGTGTCGTGGATATTCTCCCTTTGGTATTGATGCTCCACACGTGGTGGGTACACATGTAAGGAAAGAAAATCAAAACATAGTGTAATATTGTTAAACACACATATAAACATGCAACATGAGACAGACGCTGAGAACAACAGGTGACAAATTACAAACACATTTAATAAGGTATATGATTAAAAATACATAAAAATACATAAAAACATATATAAGGATCTGGTAGGACACTCCAACTCAAGTGGGGGTTCCTGCTTACCAAACGTAAGATGGTATCAGGCAATGGATATTGTTAAAGAGTATCCCCTCTTGTGGATGGCCGCTGCTGTAGCAAACTCCTGGGCTCACACGTGGAGTCTCCGTCTCTGTGACCTCCGCCTCTGTCCGCTGTGGACATGTGATGCTGGCGTGGAAGCTGACCGCTGTAGACACCTCCTGCCTTGCCGCTGAAAGCGCGCCAACCGGAGCAGATTCAAATGCGGATGGATATGCGCCAAAGATATAGCAGCCCGCAGGTAGCAGTTCTTAATTCCAAGGGGGACAGTGTTCACCACTGAGTGTGGGAGACCTCTCAGACCTCTCAGTAACACCCTACGCGTTTCGAAAGTAAGACTTTCTTCCTCAGGGGTAAATGTGAGGAAGAAAGTCTTACTTTCGAAACGCGTAGGGTGTTACTGAGAGGTCTGAGAGGTCTCCCACACTCAGTGGTGAACACTGTCCCCCTTGGAATTAAGAACTGCTACCTGCGGGCTGCTATATCTTTGGCGCATATCCATCCGCATTTGAATCTGCTCCGGTTGGCGCGCTTTCAGCGGCAAGGCAGGAGGTGTCTACAGCGGTCAGCTTCCACGCCAGCATCACATGTCCACAGCGGACAGAGGCGGAGGTCACAGAGACGGAGACTCCACGTGTGAGCCCAGGAGTTTGCTACAGCAGCGGCCATCCACAAGAGGGGATACTCTTTAACAATATCCATTGCCTGATACCATCTTACGTTTGGTAAGCAGGAACCCCCACTTGAGTTGGAGTGTCCTACCAGATCCTTATATATGTTTTTATGTATTTTTATGTATTTTTAATCATATACCTTATTAAATGTGTTTGTAATTTGTCACCTGTTGTTCTCAGCGTCTGTCTCATGTTGCATGTTTATATGTGTGTTTAACAATATTACACTATGTTTTGATTTTCTTTCCTTACATGTGTACCCACCACGTGTGGAGCATCAATACCAAAGGGAGAATATCCACGACACTGGTTGTATAAATTTATTTGATTTTTTATCATATATATGGTATATCACTAGTGCAGAGCGCCATAGATATAATTTGTTGCCATACTCATCACCTGACTGGGGGTCAGGATTATATCTCAGGCTGCCTGCCTATTGGGATATAGCGCTACCTATTTGCTTTCCATTCTGTACCCTTGACAGATATGGTTACACGCTTTACACTTTCCGCATTTGTACGTGCCTTTAACTCCTAGGCGAGTTTTAATATCTCCAGATACGATGGCCTCTCTGGAGACTTGACTTGGAGCCAGAATGTGTTTAAGGTTAGGTGCTCGTTTGAACACTATCCCTGGTTTGGACTTTAGTTGGGGACCCAAAATGGGATCAGCTTTTAATATCCCCAATGTTTTTGCAGAATTTTTCTAACATTGTAATGGGTATCACTAAATTGAGTAATAAATGCTGGGATTTGATTTAGTCTCTTCTCACTCTTTTTATGATGATATTTCATCAAAGATTTCCTAGGAATCCTTTCTAGTTTTTTGAGCGAAGAGTTTACTAAATCGCTATCATATTCTTTGTCTAGGAATCTTTTCTTTAAAAAGAAAGATTGTTCTTCATAATCCACAGCCTTAGAATCATTTCTCTTTAACCTGAGAAATTGATTAAAGGGAATATTTTGGACCCATCTCTTATCGTGACAACTAAATGGGTCTAAATATGAATTTACATTTGTAGCCTTAAAATGCGTTTTAGTATGTACAGTTTTGGCATCAATGTAAATCTCTAAATCGAGATAATGAATGCTTACTGAGCTATTTTCACCACTAAATTTTAAATTAAAATCATTATTGTTCAGATTTGTGACAAACTCAAGATAGGAATCTTCTGTCCCCTCGCACACAATAATAATATCATCGATGTATCTCCTCCACAGCTTAAGCTGCGGAGGAGTACATCTAAAGATCACCAGAGACTCCCACTGTCCCATATACAAATTGGCGAATGACGGGGCAAATGTTGTGTATTTTTAATAAATTACCTTCCACTAATCCCTGGTGCGCATTTGTGCATTTTTTATTATCTTGTATTTCAGGGTGCCTTCCCCCCTTTCTAAGGGGGGTTGATCTAGATTTGAGAGTTTCTGGGGAGACGCTTTATGTACATGCTGCAAAGGGATCATCCGCACCATCACACAGCACGAGCGTTGAATATCCTGTTTTTTCTATCTTCTGCTACAGTATGTCCCGATTTTACCAGGAGCAGAGAGAAAAGTAGGGTCTGCCACTGCAATTTCTCCTCCAGCCATTAGGTGGTGTTATGCTGCGCAGCTCATTCTCTGACTGGGTGCAGTGTGAGTGTGTGTGTGTGTGTGTGTGTGTGAGTGTATGACATGTGGAGGGAAGGTGGAGGGGTGAGAGAAATGGCGAGGGGAGGGGGGTTGAAGGAGAGACATGGTGAGGGGATGGGGGTGAAAGAGACATGTGGAGGGGGTGAAAAAGAGACATGGCGAGGGGGTGAAAGAGAGTCTTAGGAAGGGGGGTGAAAGAGACATGGGGAGGGAGTGAAAGAGACATGGGGAGGGGGGGGTGAAGAGATATGGGGAGCCGGGGGTGAAGAGACATGGGGAGGGGGGTTGAAACAGACATGGGGATGGTGAAAGAGGCATGGAAAATGGGGGGGTGAAAGAGCGACATGGGGAGGGAAGGGGAGGTGAAAGAGAGACATGGGGAGGGGGTGAGAGACACGGGGAGGGAATGGGGTGAGAGAGGCATGGGCGGGGTGAATAAGCGACATGGGGGGGTGAAAGAGAGACATGGAGAGGGGAGGTGATAGAGAAACACGGGGAGGGGGTGCAAGAGACATAGAGAGGGGGATGAAAGAGAGCCATTGGGAGCGGGGTGAAAGAGAGACATGGGGAGATGGGTGAAAGAGAGACATGGGGAGAAAGGCGATAGAGAGACAAGGGGGGGATGAAAGAGAGACATGGGGAGGGGGGATGAAAGAAAGCTATGGGGGGAGTGAAAGAAAGTCACGGGGAGGGTGGGTAGCTCTTTTTATCTTCTTCACATGTCTGGGAGATGTTGATCGGATGGCTTCTTAGGGTCAAATACGATGTGACAGACTTAATAAAAGGCCTGTGACGTCACATTTGACCGGCAAATGATACATCCACCAATCTGATTGGTAGATGTACCATGTGATGGCTTCCATATTTTTTTTTGGCTGAAATGACATCATCTTAAGTGATCGGATAATAAAAGAACTATTGGATCTCAATATAAATGTAGAAAATATGCAGGGCCAAAGCTATGACAATGCTGCAAATATACGGGGAAAGCATAATGGAATTCAAAGACATATTGAACATGAATCCATGTGCGTTTTATGTACCATGTAGTTCTCATTATTTGAACCCGGTGGTTAACAACGTGGCCAAACCCAATATAGGTGCCATTTAATTTTTTGGCTTAATTCAAACGTTGTATAATTTCTTCCCCAGGTCCTCCAATAGGTAGATCGTTCTTTTAAAAGCCTTAACCAATTTAACACTAAAGAGAGTCTGTGAAACATGTTGGGAGCCTCGTATTGATGCAGTTAGACCAATTCGATACCATCTGGGAGCCCTCTATGTTGAATTAGTGTATATTAAAGAAGATGTGACATTTAAAAGTGAACATCATGGCCCCCAGAGTAGAGCTACAAACTATGACAAAGTCCAAAGACCAAATCTGTGGCTCCAAAAAACAATCCCAACAGTAGATTTTGGGCCCTGTTTGTTTAAATCAAAAATACTACAGAAATGTCCAATCCTTTGTCACATAAATAGAAAGGTATCCTTACCAACTCCACTTATAAATGATGTAAATGATC